>NC_091438.1:152479470-152786256 GCF_964237555.1 Oryctolagus cuniculus
GAGTGGCCCCAAAGTGGGCTTGCCCGGGCCTCCCTCCATCCCTGGCTCACTCGGTTCTCACCCATCCATCACTCAGCGCTCACACATCTGTCACTCAGCACACGGCCCACCCCTTCCTGCCCCCACCGCACTGGTGACTTCCACATAGGCCTCACCTCCTCCATGTGAGTGACAGTGTCTAGCCCCTGACATAAGCATGGCCTCTCACTTCCAGTCCCACGCCAGGGGATGCCCACGGGGACCTGCTTGGCACACACACATGTGCAGGGAAGTCCAGGCCTGTGAGGCAGCCCTCGGATGATGGAGGGTGGGAGCCGGCAGGGGCATGCTTCCCCCATCTTCCTAGAGCAGGGGGTCTTGTATTTTTTAAGATCGATTTATTTATTTGAGAGTCAGAGTTAGAGACAGAGAGAGGGAGAGACAGAGAGAGGTCCTCCATTCGCTGGTTCACTCCCCAAATGGCTGCAACAGCCAGAGCTGGGATGATCCGAAGCCAGGAACCAGGAGCTTCCTCCAGGTCACCCACATGGGTGCAGGGGCCCAAGGACTTGGGTCATCTTGTACTGCTTTCCCAGGCCATAGCTGGATCAGAAGTGGAGCAGCCAGGACTCAAACCAGCACCCATAAGGGATGCCGGCACTGCAGGTGGAGGCTTAGCCCACTACACCACAGCACTGGCCCCAGCAGGCAGTCTTGAGACACATCTCACAGCTGTCTCTGAGGCCCCTAGAATCCCACAACCCACAGCAGGGGCCCATCCAATATGGAGACAAAGTCACCCACTCAGTGGCTGAGAGCAACAAGAGGCATTTTAAATCTCGGTTTGCGTGTGTCGGGCAGGCAAGAGTGGCTGGGCTGGGCTGGGCTGGGGTCTCCCGTGAGCTTGCAGTGGAGATGCTGGGTGGGGCTGATGGCATCCAAAGGCTCAACCTGGGCCTGAATATCCAGTTCCAACAGGACACACTCCCAAGCCTGGCTGTTGGCACAAGGCCCCAGTTCCTCACCAAGCAGCTCCCGAGTGTCCATGCGACACGCACTTGGCTGCTCCAAGAGCAGGTGATCCACGGGAGAAAAACAGAAGCCTCGACATCCCTGGGGCCAGCCCCAGAAGCCACACGCTGTCACTTCTGCAGGATTGTGGTTGCAAAGGTCAGCCGTCCTCGGCGTGGGATGGCACGACACAGCGGTGGCAATGCCAGGAGCCTGGGTTCGCCGAGGGCCACCGGAAGGCTGAGGGCCATGCTCCCTCGCTGCTCGCCTCCCGTGCTTGCCCTGTGCCCTGGGGTCACGTTCCCAGGGGAACTCCCTGCACTACGTGTTTGTTTCAGACTCCGCTTTGGGGACAAAGCCAGGCAAAGTCGCTCTCAGCTGCACATCCAACCATTACTGAGCATCAACAAGGATTCAGCCGGAAGTTTGTTGGAAAATGGAATTAGAAGACTATTTTCATTCTTGGTGCAAAAGCATTTGGAATTTCAGGCATAGATTTTTCATAATATGCATTTCTCCATTAAACTTCTATTTATGAAAGGCAGAGCGACAGACAGAGAGGGCTTCCATTTGCTGGTGCACTCCCCAGATGCCCACAACAGCAGGTTGAAACTGGATCCAGGAATTCCATGCAGGTCTCCCACACGTGGGGCAGGGAGGGCCACCATCTGCTGCCCACCAGGGCTGACCTGCAGGAAGCCGGATGCGAAGCAAGGCAGGAGGTGACCCCCGGGGCTGGAGGTGTCCCAAGCACAGTTTAACCTGCTTGCCACAGCATCCGTGACCCTGACTTCCAGGGAGCCACGCATCCCCAAGCACCAGTCAGCGCTGTCTCCAGACCCCAGGCAGCAACACTCCACAGCACCACTCCCAGCAGAAGAAAGCCAGCCCCTGAGCATCGCCGACAGGTGAACAAGCCAGCTGGGAGTAGAGACAGCCTGGAGCTTGGCGCCCGGAGGAGAAAACCTGCCCCAGAGGAGCCCAGAGCCTGGTGGTGTCAGCTGTCTCCTCTGGACCTCCGTTCCCAGAATGCTGATCGCAAACCAGCATGCTCCCTGGGGCCCCTTCTGGAACTCGGGCGTCAGAGCCAGGAGAGCAGCTCCGAGCTGTGTGTGTGTGTGTCAGTGTGCGTGTGTGTGTGTGTGTGTGTGTCTTCATCTAGCAAGGAGACCTCGGGGAAGGCGTGGCTCCTGCTGGGGACCCAGCTCAGGGATGGCCGGAGGCTGAGTGGCCAGGACCGCGACAGAGTCAGCCTCCTAGGCTGAGGGGGCTTCAGGGGGTGAGGGCGGCAGTGGGCGCCTGGGATGTGGCGCTTTCCAATGACCACTGCTCAGTGGCCCTCTTGCCATAGGTGGGCACGAGGGTTCATTGGTGCACACAGCAGGGGCGTTGGCTGTGCCCTCGAAGGCTGGGACTGACTTTAGCAGGACAGAAATTATGGGCTTGTTCAATCATTGAATTCAGACATCCACGTCACGTCTGACGTGGCTGGAGTGGGGGACACAAAGATGACAGTCCAATCTCTAGTCGTCTCTTGATTCTATGTTTCCGCCCATTGGCCTCGTTCTCAGTCGGCCCAGGAGGTTGTCGGGGCTGCCGGAAGCTCCAGGGGTCCCGCTCCCAAGTTCAAGTTCAGTGGAAAAGAATGCTGCTCGTGTCTCCAGCAGGAGTCCGCGCGAAAGGCTCCTTTCAGCTCGTCAGCTCTAATTGGGTCATACACGCACAGCAGGGGAATCCAGTGATCTTATTGGTCAAATCCCAGAGCGAGGGATGAGTGGTCGCTCCCCTCCACCAGGGGAAGAGTGGGTGCCGTGGTCAGAATGTGGCAGATGTCTGTTGCCCGGCCTTGGCCTCTCCTTGGCACAGAGCCACGCTCTCATCTCTCGCCTGGCTCTACTGGCCTTGCTTTTCATCCGAACACTGTGGCAAAGCTTCTAAACATAGCTCAGATCACAGACCCGCCGGCCATCAGAGCTCAAAGGAGCCTGCAAATCTAGCCATCCAGGAAGAACCAATGCACAGCACACTGGCCATCACTCCCCTCTCCTGTCCCCTCGGCAGACATCACTAATCGATCACAGTTCTCATTCCTGCAGGGCTGAGCTACAAATCCAGAATCGTTTCACTACAGCCCTCCAGGGAGTCACTTCTAATTGATCCCAGTTGGCTCCAGAGATGAAATCTGTGTCCATTCATTTATTCAGGCCAACTCTTCATAGATGGGGAAGACTGCTCTGCCCAAGGTCGGGCTGTCACTCGGGTGGCCTTGCTGACATTTTTCCAACTGGAAACATATGGGATGGTCTGAGCTCTCTGTTGCTAAGACCCCTTCTTAATAAGATTCTCCGGTGCTCACCTCCCCTGCTCCCTCCTCCCTCCTCCCTCCCCAGCCCCTATAGACCAACAACACCAACAGCAGGTGCATTAATAACAGTACCGAGAGCTAATTTTGGACTGTGGCCGGTGCTGCAGCTCACTAGGCTAATCCTCCCCCTGCGGTGCCAGCACACCGGGTTCTAGTCCCGGTCGGGACGCCGGATTCTGTCCTGGTTGCCCCTCTTTAGTCCAGCTCTCTGCTGTGGCCCGGGAGTGCAGTGGAGGATGGCCCAAGTCCTTGGGCCCTGCACCCCATGGGAGACCAGGAGAAGCACCTGGCTGTTGGCTTCGGATCAGCGTGGTGCACTGGCCACAGCGACCATTGGCGGGTAAACCAACAGTAAAGGAAGACCTTTCTCTCTGTCTCTCTCTCACTGTCCACTCTGCCTGTCAAAAAAAAAAAATTCTGGATTGTACCTTGACTCTCCAGCATGATCTTCACGGCCCTGTCCAGAGAGGTGTGATGGGATTGAATCAGCCACAATGTAGTCACTCAGAATGGGTGTGTGCAGCAGAACCCACACCCAGACGTTGGCTATGATCTTGGGGCAGGTGCACCAGAAGCAGAGCCTGCAACAAGGCATCGTATGCGAGTGATGGCTTCCAGGAGAAACCTGGACGGGGACAAGTGAGGGAAACAGGAAGGGGACAGGCCGGGAGCTGAGCGAAGCCAGGGTCCGGATGAAGCCAGCCTCAGCAGGCTGCCCTGGGGAGCTCAGGAGTAGGATCTGCATGGCAGAGTCTGTCCCCCCTTTACCAAGAGGGTGTGGGGTCTCTGGGTCCCCGCACAGGGGAGCACATTCATGCACACACACACCACCGCGGCCCTGCTGTCATTGACCAGCGGCCAGTCCTGAGCGCACGGACATAACCTCCCTGCTCGCTCCCAGCCGATGGCACTGTCACTCAAAGCCACCCCCACGCCCTGGAGAAGGCTGATCTGGCGTGAGTGAGTCCCTCCGAGGTTCACGCGCTGGAAGCGTGGTCCCCAGCACGGTGATGTTGAGGCAGAGGGCCCTTTAAGAGATGGGGCCCAGGCAGCATCTGGCCCGGCATCAAGATTCTGGTTAAGAGGGCCACATCCCACGTTGGAGTGCAGGGGGTCGAGCCCCGGCTCCGGCTTCTGGCTCCAGCTTCCTGCCGACGCAGACGCTGGAAGGCCGCAGGTGATGCCTGAGTCACTGGGGTCCTTCCAGCCACGTGGGAGATGTGGATCAGGTTCCTGGCTTCCAGCCCCAACCCCAGCTCAGCCCAGTCCTTGTGGACATCTGGGGAGTGGGCAAGCAGATGTTAGCTCTTGTTCTATGGCTCTGTCTCTCTTCATCTGTCTCTCTGCCCCTCAGACTTAAAAAGAATAAAGTCTAATGGGCGATTATTACATCATTAGGGGGCACCGCCCTCAAATGAGGATAAAGCAGCTCTTGGGGGACCCCAGTGGGTCCTGGAGTGTGGTTGTGATAGGAAAAGGAAACGGGGCCCCGAGTCCCCCTGCTTCCTCCCTGCCACATGACTGCTGGCTCCCTCTTGCACACTCCCGTCATGGTGTCATCGGCCACGTTGTGCTTAGCCAGAAGCCCGCCTGGAGCCGGGAGGTGCCAGCAGGCCGTGAACCTCCGGAGTTGTCTTTCCTTCCTGAGTACACAGCCTCCGGGGTTCGGCGACAGCCACAGAAACCAGGCTGGGACGAGAGGTAGCACAGCCTGCACCCAGGACAGGGACCCCGGGGACATCTTCGGAAACATCACCAACCCCGTGGAGAGGGACTGTCCACCTCTGCATTTGACGGAGAGGACAGAGGTGAGGACGGAGACGCACGAAGAGGGTCCGACCTCTTTACGTGTCCGAAGAACACGGCGAGGAAGACGCGGAGTCGGGATTGGGAAATCCTAGCCAAGCACCCCAGCGTCCGATGAACATCTAGACGAAATGTGGCCCGTCCACTCCACAGAGCACCATTCCGCCTTAGGAGGAACAGAGGTTCTGGGAGTTCCGACCCGTGTGACAGCACGGGTGAGCCCTGGGGACACTGCTCCGCAGTCACACACCGCGTCATTCCCCTTACAGGAGCTGTCTGAGCCGGCAGAGAGAGTTGGAAGGGAACAAGGGTGGGGTCGCCGGGGCCCGGGGAGGGGCCGGTGAGCAGCTGTCCTTTGCTGGGCACGGGGTTTCAGTCTTGCAAGAGGGAGGGCGCTGTGGACATCGGCTGCCCAGCAGTGTGCATGCGTTTACCACGCCGAGCCACGTGCTGAAATGGCCGAGGAGGGGAATTTGAACACGTCCTGGCCGCTGTCCCCATCTGCAAGCAGACACGTGGGCACACAGTCAGGAGCCCGGGTTCCCGCCCCAGCGCCGCCACTCGCCATGCACGGGGCTGGGCCAGGGGCCAAGTTCTTTGCCATCTCCCTTCCGTAGCCCGCGGTCTACCCCGCTGTGCCGTGCGGGAGAATGCTCCAGCCAGGCCGCCTGCAGGAGTCCAGAGAGCCAGGCCCCGGGGAGCAGCAGCACCGGGCAAGCGGCTGCTGTGGGGAACCAGGCTCTGATTGCTTCCCAGCTCCCCGGCGGGAGAGAAACCGCGAGCGGTCAGCACCACGCTGATGGCCAAATTAAAAGATCAGCTCCCAAATTGGTTTCCACTGGGGCCGTGGCCCTGGACTGGAGGCCCTGGGAGCCCAAGCCAGCAACGCCTGGGTGGGGGAGCAGTGCCAGGGCTGAGGATCCCCCACCGGGGCCGTGCGGGGGGCTCCATCCTGGCCCAGCACTGCAGCCCGGAGGCGGAGTCGCCGAGGCGGGACTTGGATGCCTGCAGGATTCATTTCTTCCCTGGACACACTGCGGCCACCTCTGCCTCACGAACCGGACTCCTGGGAGCTGCTTCTGGGATGCTCTGGGGAACTTGGAGGACGGCCTGGCCCCAGGGAGAAACACCAGCGACCCCAGGTGGCCCCGCCCCGAGACGGACAGGCCTGAGCTGCCCTGAGAGCATGAAACAGCCCTGGGGGGCCCAGGTGGGATCCGCGGGGCCCAGGCCAAGTGCCTTCCCCCACGCCCCCACCCCCCAAAGAGAATCATGACTCTCACTTTATGCTGAGGGCAAATCAGGGCTTGGACAGCCCACCAGCCGGCGCCAACTGGCTCAGACAGTGAAGGGGGACATCATCGGATCCTGGGGCTGCTCTAAGGGAAGACCAGACAACCTCAACACCGAACCCTCCACCTCCTGGGCTGGAGGGCAGAGTGCCAGCTGGTGGCTTGGCGGGACAGTCCCCAACATCTGCGTGTCCAACAGAGTGCAGCCCCCACGGCCAGCGCCCAGCCTCTCCTGCGCACCTGCTCGCCTCCCGCGCACGATTCCTGTCCCTGACCTACATCCGGGCTCGCTGTCCTCGCAGACAAAGGCTGAGCAGGCAGCGCGGAGACCCTCAGAGCTGGGCGGCTTCTCTCCAGCCCAGGGGCTTCGGGGGACAGGAATGCAGAGAAACCCGGGGGAGGGAGGGTGGCGAAGGAGCAGCCCCCGGGGCCTGTGCTGATGAGCAGCTGGCTTGGGAGGAGTCGTCGGGGCAGGAGGACAGACCTGGCCCGGGGCCTCAGAGACCTGGGTGCCAGCCCTCCTCCACCGCCGCTGCTGCCTGGTCTTGAACAGTCACTTTAAGAACAGGCAATGGAGCCCGTTTCCTCCCCCAGAAAACGGCCGCGGAGCTGGAGCCAGCGTGATTCTGTGGCCACGCCCCTCCGCAGCTCCAGGGGCCCTCACCTGTCCCCCAAGACTTCGCTCCCAGGGAAGGAAGCACCTCTTGGGCGCAGGGAGACCAAACCCGCCCAAGCAGGCAGGAACCGGCCGCTGGGATTAACGGACCGGGAGAAGACGCTCGTTAAGGCAAACGGCTCCCACTTACCGGGACCTCGGCTCAGACGAGGGAGCCCACCCCCTTCTGCCTGCCCAGGAAGGCTCTGAAAGGTGCAGCCCCTTCCAGGAGCAGAGCCCCCACCACCACACACTCCTCCCACCCCCCACACCCGTCTCCAGAATCAGAGGGAAGAGAGGACATGGAGATCCGGGTGCCCGGCTCTGAGCCGGCCAGGCACTGCCTCCCTGATCTTTCGGGAAATTCTCAGACCCGGGTGAGATCTCAGACCAGCCCAGGTCTCCTCTGACCGTGCACTGAGCAGCCCTGCAGGCTCCCATTGTACCCATTTTACAGTCGAGGGGAGGGAGGCCTGGTGTTGGCAGGGAGGGAAAGGGCTTGCACGTGGCCACTCAGGCAGCTCCGAGAGGAGGAGCTGCTGACCAATCCCAGGCGGCTGCTGCAGTTCTGTGGGCCCCTACGCACTGAGCCCCAGACAGACGGACCTTGGCCAACTCACACCCTGGCCTGCTCCCCGTGGAATGGAGATAGGAGACCAGGCCCCAGGTCACCGGTGAACCCTCCAGGCCCCCCACCGCCAGCCTTGGCCCATCCTCTGGCTGCCAGGAGCCAGGGCAGGTGACAGAGCGGAGGTGACCGACATCCCCTGCCTTCCGTGAGCTCTCACCCGATTTGCCGTCCCAGGCTTGTGCCAAGAGTGTTTGTGTTAAATGGCCTTTCCGGAGTCCCCCTGGTGACGGGCGGCGGAGGCCGGGTGCCATCCCGGCAGCTCCTCGGCCGGCCTCTCCCTGAGCGGCCCAGGCAGCGAAGACCTTGGCTTTGAGTCATAGCCTCCCAGAGCTGCCGGGGCCCAGGGACCCACAGAAGTCACCTCGAGGAAGCAGGCAGGGCTGGGACTAGGTCCAGGGTCCCCAGGGCTGCACCGAGCGTGGTCAGGTCCACGGCGGGAGGTGGGGTTTTGATGAGCTCAACACAGAGCAGAAAAATGGGGTGGAAAGAGGGGTCGGGGTGGGGCCAGAAATTCAGGGCTCAGGCATTGCCAGAGGAGGGGGACGCCCCTACTGCCAAGCCCAGCCCCAAAGGCAGACCGCCGGGCCCACCTGGAGTCTTCAACCACCGTCCCCAGAGCAACCAGAGCTCCTGGAGGGGCTGCAGCCTGGGGGACCCACCCCATCCCCCAGTCCTTCCTGAGACCCCTCCCCTCTCTCAGAGCCCTCGCCGCCTTCCTTGGGCCCCTGGGCTCCATTCTGAGGCTTAGCCTCCTCTCCAGGTCTAGCCACACCCAGCAGCTGTTTCCAGAACCCAGACTCCACCCAGGAGGTAACACTCAGGTAGAGCTTGATCCAGGTGCTGCCTGGGACTCCTTTGACGCCCGAGTCCCCTCATCTGCTGAGAACGGACTCGTGAGCTCTCCGGTCACCACAGCCCTCAGAGTGACCCCCAGTGGCCACTGTCATTGTATCCCCCCAGGGACGAAGCCCACCCGGAGACAACACCCTAAGTCTCCAGTGAGCCGGGCCAGCAGCCAGGCAGGAGGGAGGGGAACGAAGAGCCCGCAGACCCCTGCCCGCCTCCGGCTTCAATCAGTTCCACTCTGCTTTCATGTTTGCTCTGCGGAGAGCACCCGTGTCAGACTTTGTTTGAACAAAGCTTCCCTGCACTACAAACATTTTGCAAGCCTCTGATCCCGCCCAGCCTCCCCTGTTAGGTGGCGGAGGCTTGCGGTCCCTCGGCCCTGGGCTAAATCCTATTTATATCGCTCATTAGCCGGGGGTCCCGTCCCGGGCAGAGCCCCAGTTTCTGTAAAGAGCAGAACCTCCGGGCTTCTCCTGAGAAGCTGGGACAGTGTCTGGGAAGTGCCCGGGGTGTAGGAGATTTTCCCAGGATGCAGTGGGACTCTCTCTGTTCACAAAGGAGGAACCTGAGCAGGCACGGGGCGTCAGCCACCTGCGGGCCCCGTGACAGCTGGCAGCAGCACCCCCAGGAGTGGCCGCTGAGCACCCAGCTCCCAGCTGCAGGGACCCCTTCCCCGCCCCCACTTCAGCCCTCTCCACGTCCTGCAGGGCACACAGCCCCCTGGGAGCGCTCCAGGGCCGCTGGGAGCCCTCAGGGGTCCTGACAAAGCATGAGCGTAGCCCAGGCCGCCGCGGCCCTGAGAAGAGCGTCCGGAGTAGCAGGGACATGGGGGTGGGGGGCAGCGGCGAGGCTGCGCGGTCGCGGGGCCCTGCTTGGCGGTGACGGCCGCTGCACAGCATTTTGATGAGGCTCGAGATTCCCACAGTAGCGGCTGCCTGAGGCTTCAGGAATTGTCCGGGGGGCCCAGGTCCTGGAGAGGGAGACGGGGGGACAGCAGCCTGTCTGCCTGAGACTGCTTCATTTACTCATCTATGCCACCCACCCACCCTCCATCCCCCACCCACCCATCCACCCATCCACCCACCTTCCATCCCCCACCCATTCATCCACCCATACCCCCATCCTCCATCCCCCACCCACCCATCCACCCATCCACCCATCCTCCATCCCCCACCCATCCATCCACACATCCACCCACCCTCCATCCCCCACCCACCCATCCACCCACCCACCCATCCTCCATCCCCCACCCATCCATCCACCCATACCCCCATCCTCCATCTCCCACCCATCCATCCACCCATCCACCCATCCTCCATCCCCCACCCATCCATCCACCCATCCACCCACCCTCCATCCCCCACCCATCCATCCACCCATCCACCCACCCTCCATCCCCCACCCATCCACCCACCCATCCACCCATCCATCCATCCACCCACCCACCCACCCATCCTCTATCCCCCCACCCATATATCCATCTACCCACCCACCCATCCACCCATCCTCCATCCTCCATCCCCCACCCATCCACCCACCCATCCCCCCACCCATCCTCCATCCCCCACCCATCCCCCCACCCATCCTCCATCCCCCCACCCACCCATCCACCCATCCTCCATCCCCCCACCCATCCCCCCACCTTCCATCCCCCACCCATATATCCATCTACCCACCCACCCATCCATTCACCCATCCACCCACCCTCCATCCCCCACCCATCTACCCACCCACCCATCCATCCACCCATACCCCCATCCTCCATCCCCCACCCATCCATCTGCCCATCCACCCATCCTCCATCCCCCCACCCATATATCCATCTACCCACCCACCCACCCATCCATCCGCCCATCCACCCATCCTCCATCCCCCACCCACCCATCCACCCATCCTCCATCCCCCCACCCACCCATCCACCCATCCTCCATCCCCCCACCCATATATCCATCTACCCACCCACCCACCCACCCATCCACCCATCCTCCATCCCCCCACCCATATATCCATCTACCCACCCACCCATCCACCCATCCTCCATGCCCCACCCATCCATCCACCTATTCACCCATCCATCTACCCACCTAACTACCCACCAACCCACCCATCCACCCACCCCTTCACCCATCTATCCACCCACTAATCCTCCTATCCATCCACCCACCCACTCATCTACCCACCCACTCATCTACCCATGCAGCCACCTGCTCATCCAACCACCCACCCATCCACCTACCCACCAACCTATCCATCCAACAAAGTAATAGCGAAGTCCCCAGGATACTCACGCCCCAGCTGATGAGCCCACAGTGATTAGACCCAACCCCCTGTCCTGAAGGAGGGTACCATCTATTGAAGGAGACAGCCATGTGACAAGTCCAAGTTCAGGAAGCACAGGTCGTGGGGACAGGGGCCAGGCCCCCACGCTAACACAGACAGAGGCTTCCTGGAGAGATGATGGCTAAGTTGAGGGCTGAAGGAATGTTGAAGCCTTGGTAGAGAGTGACGGGAAGAGAGGGCGTTCTCGGCACAGCGTACAGCACGTGCCCCAGACGCCACACCCATAGCCAGAAACCTGGGGGCGGGCCCTGTGCCGCCCTCTGCCCCCACCCCTAGGCTCTGCAGATCCCATGCATCTCTGCCCTGCTGTGCCAGGTGCTCGGCCGATGGAGGGGTCTCGGGGCAGCCAACCTCCCCTGCAGGCAACCTCTCTGGAGAGCCCGGGAGAGTCCAGGTGACGTCATCCTCCTGCGCAGCACCCAGTCTTCCCTGGCTTCATCCCTCCACACCCACGAGCCTCCAGCAGCTCCGTGACGCCCACCGTGGCCCACCAGACACCCGGAGAGGGCCTTTATCCCAGCCAGCAAGATAGGGAGGCGGGGGCCTCTGAGACCCCCCCACTCGGGCGGGGCTTCACATCCGCAAGTCACCGACATGCCCCTTGGCTCAAGACCCTCGGAGCGGGGGTCGGGTCATAGGCGCCCCCTCTCAGAATCAGGTTTGCTACAGAAGCATCCGGAAGCCAGCCGTAGGCTCCCTGCCTTTCCCGAGCTCTCACGGTCAGAAAACAGAAGCCGATGTCAACCGCTGAAACGCTGCTCTGTGCCAGGCAGGTTCCGAGCACTTGGCGCACGGTGCGGTATTTCATTCACACCCAGGCCCGTGGGCTAGGGAAGAACACTCCATGTCCCTTTCACAGATGGGAAGACTGAGCTCAGAGCGGCTGAGTCATTTGCTACAGTCTCTCGGCTAGGACTGCTTTTGTCCCAACTCCTGGCCCCTGATGATGCGCCCACCCCCTTCCAGGGCCCCACCCTCCCCACCTCCTCCCTCTGCCACCCACACAGGGTGCTTTCCGGGCCTAGAAGAAGATGGGCCTGGAGCCCCTCGCTCAGCCACACTTCGGCAGCAGTGCCCAGGGCCCTAGCAGCCGGAACCACCCGAGCTTGGTCAGCAATCGGGATGACCTTTGACCTCCTCTAACCTGGGCTCACCGGCACCGATGTCCTCCTTGAAGTCCTGGAAGTCACACACACACACACACACACATACACATTTGTCCACCCTGTTGAGGTTCATTCCCTGGAGCAGATGACCTTGTAGATAGAAACACATTCCACGGACTAGCAGAAAGAATTCCGGCTGCCGTCGGGTGTCGGCCCGATGCCACGCGCCACCATCACTTGTCGCCGCATAGAGGAATAGGTCCTCGCGGCCCCAGAGTGCCAATGAGGGGACTCCGGCTCCATCAAGGTGCGTGGCTCTCCCAAGGGAGACACAGAGCTGCCCCTTCGACTTCTGGCGGAGGACAGGAGGGCACGTGGCTGTTGGGACATGCACAGGTCTCGCCTCGGAGTCTCGGCACCACCACCTCCTGGCTGTGTGGCCAAAGACTGAGCCTATCTGATGGCCGCCGGCAGCTTCCAGGCCAGGAGATGGCTAACCCCGAGTGCAGGCTCCACAACCCAGGCCGTGGCTCTGCGGGCTGAGCCTCTGACTTGCTGACTCCGGGAGGATGCAGGGAACTGGGGGCGCAGCCTGCAGAGATCCCAGCCCTGCTCACCCCGGGCGGAACAGGGCTCCCCACTGCGGAGCCTGCTGACCACAGCTGGGGCCAGTTGTCCCGCCCTGGGGGCCTGGAACCTTGTCAGGAGCACTCCCTGGATCAGAGGCCGGGGAAGATGGAGTGGTTGATTCAGCCCCGCAGGAACTCGGAAAACCCAGCCCCCAGCCGTCTGGCAAAATTCACCGGGGTGATTTAATTTAATCCAGTCCAGCCTCTATTTATTAAGTAAACAGACAGCAGAGCTCAGAGGCCAAGGGCAGAAACTCCCGGAGCCTGGCGGACAGGGTTTGAACGCTAGCCGCAAGGCATGGGCGGGTCACTCAGCCCCGCCCCCCTCAGCTGGGGTCTAGGACTCCTCTGTGCCCTCGCCCCACGGGCTGCGTGAGCCAGAAAGGAGCTGACACGGGCCCAGCACTCGAAGCCATTTCGGGCACACGGCCGGCGTGGGCGTGCTCCATTCGGGTTTGGGGAATGAAGCCGTGCAGAGCGGCAGTGGACACATGGGCCCCGAATGTCCTACTGGGTGCCCACACGCGGCCCTGGGGCTGAGAGAGGAAGCGAGGGGCGCAACTCAGAAGTCACCATGGCAGGACCGGACCCCAGATGCACCGCATTCCTGAGACCCCACCCTGTTCAGCTCATCGGGGGGCGGGGGAGTGGGTCCACCCGGGGAAGAAGACCCTTAGTAAACGCTGCCTCGGGCTGTGCACCCCTTCTGCTCTCTGTGGGACCTGGCTCGGGTGACGCTCTGTGTCTGCGGTGTCAGTGTGTAAAAATGTGTCCGGATCTCCAATTCACGGGGCTCTTGGTGAGAGCGAAATGAGAGGCCAGACACAAACACATCCAGTGGGGAGTCCACAGTTAGTCCTTGTTACATAAATGTCATCTTGAATTTAGTTCATTTCCTCGGCTCTGGGCTGTTTCACCCACGGACCACGGGGAGCACAAGGTGCAAAGAAATTCATGTCCTGAAGATCTTTGCATGAGACGGAGTAGGAAACTTCTCACTTAGAGGACGAAGCACGAGGAGCTCTCGCAGCAGAAGTGGCCGGAAGGGGGAGCGGGGGTTCAGAGAGCTCCTCCTGGGCTGGGGCAGCCTGGAGGGCCTCTGGGAGGCGGTGTTCAAAAGAGCCAGCCGCCTCATTATCTGCCGCGCAGAGGGCCTCGTGGATCCTGTTCCCATTAGGCAGCTCTGGGCCAGCATCGCGGGCAAGGACATGAAAACAGAGCCTGGAGGTTTGAAACCCACTGCCTGCGAGCGGGAGGCACAGCTCTGATCAGCCCCCTCACATCCAAAGACGGGGGACAGTGGTGGAACCCGCTGGAGGGCTGGCAACGGGTGAGAGCCGGCGCGTGCTCTGATGTCCTTCCAGGAAGCGCCCCGCGTGGATGTGAGGCAGAGCGAAAGGATGAAGGGGTTGGAAAACGCTCAGCTGGGAGAGTCAGCCCGAGCCCAGACGAGCCGTTTCCACCACGCTCCAGTGGGAAGGAAACCGGAGTTGCATTTAGTCTCAGATCGCAGCCTGGGCAACCACCCAGGGTCCCTCCAACCCAGCCAACCCACCACCCCACCCCCAATAAATAGCAAGGGACTCGCAAGCCCAAGCGCTTAGGAGCACTGCCCAAGTTCATGGCGATGGACAGAGGCCCAGCATCCAGGCCCCTCCCCCAGCCACACCCCACGAGCATCAGTCTCCACCCTCACCCAACAGAGAGGACACACAGGGGGCTGACTGGTCCAAGCGCTGCCCCTCCCTGGACGCAGTAGCTCATTCTGGAATAAGCACACAACCATAAACCACGAGCTAAAAACGTCTGGGACTTTCTTCAAACTATCACAATGGCAACGCATGGTGGCGCCTGCCTGCCGTGGAGCTGGGGACCGGCAGGCCTTTTTACTCGCTGGCAGCCACGTTACCACACCCTGGAGCCAGCGGAGAAGAAGGCTGGAAAGAGAGGGGGTCCCGACGACGTCAGTCTCACAGCAAAGTTAGCCCAGACCTCAGTGGCGTCTCCTACGGAAGAGGCACCTCCTGCTCTCCTCGCCAGCTGACCGGCTACTGCTGGCGACTTGGGATCCTGCTGCCTTGTACTGGACACCCCCTGGTGCCCTCTGACTTTGGCCATCAGAGGACGCAATCTGCAACCTAAGCTCCTGGGTCTGGAAGTGCCACCGAGCGCTTCCACCCTATGGCGTTGATGCAAATTGGTCACATGGCCGCCCTCACGTGCAAGGGCTGCTGGGAAATGTAGTTCCTTGCTGGGAAACCACTTCTCAGCACCAAGGCTGCACAGGGATCTGGAGCCGTGGGTGGCCCGCCAGTGCCTCCACCTGCACAGGAAGCGCGCTTCTTCCCAGCAGCTCCTGAAGCCCGTGCACCCTCTGGCCTCTTTCATTTACATAAATTAAGCTTCCTGTTTTTCCTCAAGTCAGTTCGGGCTGGATTTTCTGGTATTAGCTCCCAGAGCGTCCGCGGCAGCCGATGCTTGCAGCCCACTTGTGAAAATCAGACTTAAGCCCCATTCTTCCTCCCCCACTCCCAGCGGCTTCCCGTCGCCTGGGCTCCTTGGCCCTGACTGTGCCCCTGGCATCCGCTAGGTCAGCCCAGCCCTGCCCAGGGCCACGAGCTCCCGGAGAGAAGCCACCGGCTGCCTGGCCTCTCCCCCTGTTCTCGGCTGGGTCCCCGGCACTGACAAACCCTCCTAATTTCCCCAGAGAACAAGCCCTGGCTGCAAGAAGGCGGTTTCAGGCCGTGGAATTAGGGACCAAACAGCAGGCAGAGCTCCAGGAAGCGTCTCCTACCAGCGCAGGGCTGAGGAGCGCGGCAGGGAAATACGTCCCCAAGTCCTGTGGCCTTCCTCCCCTCCCGCAGACTCTTAACAGACTCGCTGCCTTGCCCGTAACTGCTGCTACTGCTTTTTTTAATCACATTATTTTTAAAAGATTTATTTATTTACTTGAAAAGCAAAGTTACAGAGAGAGGGAGAGAGGTCTTCCACCCATTGGTTCTCTCCCTAGATGGCCTCAATGGCCAGAGCTGAGCTGACCCGAAGCCAAGAGCCAGGAGCTTCTTCCGGGTCTCCAACGTGGGCGCAGGGGCCCCAGGACTTGAGCCATCTTCTGCTGCTTCCCCAGGAGTATTAGCAGGGAGCTGGATTGAAAGTGGATCAGCCAGGACTTGAACCTGCACCCACATGGAATGCCGGCTACACCACAGCGCCGGCCAGTGCACTCAGCTTCTAAGGGACAGAACGTGGTGGAAACGGCAGTGTGACCTCAAGGGGGGCTTCCCCCTTCCTCTCTGTCGGGTCATCTGCACTGGGGGAATTTGTGAGGAGACCCAACCCGGCCGGTGGAGAGACCCACGCACAGGGAGGAATCCGCACACGAGTCAGCCGTCAGCAACAGGGCCTCGGCCCCGTGCCAGCCTCCAGGGGGCTACAGCCTGGCCCCGGATCTAGATGGCAACCGGAGGAGGAGCCCCGAGCCAGAAGCAGCCACACACGCACCTGCTGGGCCCCTGCGCGGCTGTGAGACGGTGAACATGTTTGAGCCTGGAGTTTGGGGGTCCATGGCCACACAGCTAGAGAAGCTCTTACGGCTGGGAAGGGGGTGGGTGCAGCAGGGCCTGTGCCCAGGCGGGTAAGAGCTGGCTAAGCGTGGAGAGGGACTGTCGTGACGGCCGCGGCGTACGGCCGGACAGGCTGGCGGTCATGCGACCGTGGCCCTCAACAAAGCAGAGCCGATGATGCCAGCGAGAGCGCCTGCCGGGAAGAGCTTAAGCAGAGACGTGTGTGATGAGGACACTGCCCGGCGGGGCAGGTCACCCACCTGAACCCCCAGACATAGCCCACGCACAACGTTCTCTGACCTCCACACGCGGCAGATGCGTTTGGGTTGACCTGAGCCTGTTTCTTCTTTGTTATGTAGGGGGAAGGATCCAGGATCCTCAGGGTGAGAATTAAGTGAACCCCCGAAATGCTGTCGCAAGGCTCCCACCAGCACACGGCAGCCCGTGTTCACGGAATGACCTACCGATAGCGGGCACGGAAGCCGGGGGCAGGGGTAGGACCCAGAGAGTGGGGACAGATCTCAGCTGCCAGAGAGTCGAGCCTGCCCTGGTCCCCTAAAGAGAGAGCGGACTGGGTCCTGAGGGCGGAGCCTCGGTCTTCCCGCCCTCGTAATGGACACAGCAGCTGCGCGGTGCCCTTTCTGGCCCCTCTCTGGCCCTCTGGACAAAGAGAGAGAAGGGGCAGGCAGCTGCGTGCCTGCTGTGGGGCCTCCGTCCCAGCAAGGGGAAGGCACAGGGCCCTCATTGCTAAAGCGGGCCTCGTCCCAGAGGCCGGATCTGGCAGGATTGTTCCAGCAAACGGCTCAGTTCCCTCCGGTTTTTGTAGTACAAACAATCCCAGACAAGTCTTAGAGGCAGGAAAAGAAGAGTAATTTGTGTGGCATAAAAACGTGAAGCAGTGAGCGTGGCCTGCCAGTCATTTGCATTTCTAAACAAGAAACTGCAGCCTGCAGTGTGGCTGTCACCTCCTTACCCTGTTAACTCCCTCCTGGCCCTGATGGGCAGGCAGGGGCTCCCAGCCCCCAGCGAGCCAAGCCCCGGAAGCAGAGGCAGATGGCTGTCTGAAAACCCGAGTTCAAGTCCAGCTAGGCCCCAAGGTCTATGGGTGAGCCCTGGAGATGTGCAGCCTCCCCTGGGACCCCCAGCTACTCCTCATTCCTATAAGATGAGGAGGTTGGGAGAGGTGGTCCCTGACCGTCCAGGGTTAGAAGATCCAAGAGGCGGAAGACTTGGATTCAAATTGTGGTCCTAGCACCAACTGACCAGATGACCTTGAACATGACCCTCAACTCCTCAGGGCTAAAAGGACTCAGGCCCATACTTGTTCCATCTCTGCCCCTCTAAACTCCTCCCCAGCCCCCCCCCCCCTTAAAGGGACCAGCTGGCTTCTCTTTGATTACCCCAGAGGTGGGCAGCTCACTCCCCTAGCTCAGGAAAAAGACATTAAATCAGGAGGCCGGTGCTTTGGCACAGCGGGTTAATGTCCTGGCCTGAAGCGCTGGCATCCCATATGGGCGCCAGTTCGAGTCCCAGCTGCTCCTCTTCCAGTCCAGCTCTCTGCTATGGCCTGGGAAAGCAGTAGAAGATGGTCCAAGTCCTTGGGCCCATGCACCCAAGTGGGAGACCCAGAAAGGGCTCCTGGCTTTGGATCGGCGCAGCTCCAGCCATTGCGGCCAACTGGGGAGTGAACCAGTGGATGGAAAACCTTTCTCTCTCTCTCTCTCTCTCTCTCTCTCTCTCTCTCTGCCTCTCTTCTCTCTGTGTAACTCTTTCAAATAAATAAATAAATATTCAAAAATAAATTAATTCACTCTATTCCAGACAGCTCCCCGAGTGAGAAAAACCCCTCCACAGATCTGAGTTCAAGTCCACTTCACGAAACCTCTGCCCCAAGGGAGGCCCAGGACCACCTGGAGGACAACGGATGCCACAGGTGTGGAACAGAGCAGGTGCAAGTCCCAGCCCCAGCTGGGTGGGGGGCAGGGGTGACATCCCTGCTCTGTGCCTCGCTTTCCTCACCTGTGGAATGGAGACAGGGATGCGGCCCGCCTCTTACCTCTGATGTGAGGATCCCCTGGGACGGCTTGGCGCAGCGCTGGCCCCTGGAGTGGCAGCGTCACACATCAGGGGGCCACGCCATCCCCACCCCGAGCCTGGAACCTACAACACGGGCTCCTGTGCAATGCACACTATGAGTGTGGCCAGGGAGCAGGGCCTGTGGGGCTCAGGCATCCCTGCAGGTGCACAGAGGTGGCCATCGCCCTGGGAAAGGCCCTAGGAGCCAGGGAGCCCTGAGAGTGAGGGTTTAGGGGCAGCCTGGCACCCACTCCACCCTGTCGCTTTTCTTAAAGCAAACCACGCATGCTCTTTGGAGCCTGCAGTGAACTGAAGTCACTCAGCGTCCATCACACTCTCCCCACCGTCACAACCACACAGCCACACAAAGTTGGTGTCGGCCCTGGCAGAACCTAACGTGCATCTCCACGGACTCCGAGCTCAGCCACGGGACTGCAGACAGGAGCAGGGGCGTGGCAGTTAACGTGAGCCCTCTGTGGCATCTTGTGTGTTCCCTGACTCCCTTACACGCTGACCTGCAGGAGGCGCTGGCCTGGTGCGAACACGCGAGAAGCAGACCGCAGCCCGACCTGCAGCCCGGCCCACCCCGGCCCCCTGACAAACCCCGCTGGGCCGGTGAGAGCAGATGCTGCTTCCTGTAGCCTGACCTGGACGGTTTGTTCCGCGTCCCTATCGGGCCGCCAGCTAGACCTTGCTACTCATCAGCGGCAAGTTCCGGGTGGGGCCCCCGCGGGGCGGAGGCACCCGGTGAGTCCGCCACTGCTGCTGACCACCAGGGCTCCGCCAGACAAGCCTCTCAAGTTGCCAGGTACTCGCGCCTAGGGGCCCCCCCAGTCCCACGGCAGAGGATAAAGTCCCCTTGAGAACGTCCAGGTCCACCAGGCAAACTTGACCTTGCACGCCAGCCTGGCCTCTGCCTTCTCCCGTTCCTGGTGCAGGCCTATCCGTGCCCCTGGGCTTCACCTTTGACCTTGAGGAGGAGGATTATAGGGTTGGGGTGCAGTCCCCCCTGGGGCCCAGGTTTCACTATGTCCACCTTGTGCCAGGGTTAGTGTGGGGCGCCATGGGAACAGGGAGGGCCCGATATTTGTGTTATTATAGAAGACAGGGCCATCCCTACATGGCTCCCAGCAGGCTTTGTGTGTGGTTGGAATAGACAAGCTGATCCCAAAATGTATAAAGCAAAGCGAAGGAGCCAGAGAAAGAAGAATGGAGTAGCAGCTCTTAGACTAGCTGATTTCAAAGGTTAGTGCAGGAGCCAGCACTGCGGCATAGTGGGTAAAGCCACCGCCTGCAGTGCCGGCATCCCATATGGGCACTGAACGAGTCCCGGCTGCTCCACTTCTGATCCAGCTCTCTGCTATGGCCTAGGAAAGCAGTGGAAGGTGGCCCAAGTCCTTGGGCCCCAGCACCCACGTGGGAGACCCAGAGGAGTCTCCTGGCTCCTGACTGGAGAGTGAACCAGTGGATGGAAGACTCTCTCTCTCTGCTTCTCCTTCTTTCTCTGTGTAACTCTAACCTTCAAATAAATAAATAAATCTTTTTTTAATAAAAGTTTAGTGCAAGGCCACAGTGACCAGGTCGGTGTGGTCCTGGCCCGGAGAGGCACAGAGACCAACAGAGCAGGACCGAGCCCACAGGTTCATGGTCAGCGAGCCCACAGGTTCATGGTCAGCGAGCCCACAGGTTCATGGTCAGCTGAGTTTCGATGAAGGTCCTCGGACATTCCAACGGAGCACCAGCAAGCTTTCCAGCAACCCAACAACCGGGCCGGGAAAATCGGGTACTCAGTCTTTTAGATTACATTAGACATAAAATTAACTCAAATGGATTGCAGACTTAAAAGTTAACCCAAATCGCAAGTCTTTTAAAAGAAAATATAGAAAAAAAAATCTTCATACCCTTGCCTTGGACCAAGTTCATGTACACAACAGCCACAGCCTGACCACTGTAAAGAAATGTGTTGATGTGTGGGACGCCATCAAAATTGAAAACACGCACACTTTAGAAGCTGCCATTAAGAGAATACAGGGCCAGCGCTGTGGCATAGAAGGTTAAGCCACCGCCTGCAGTGCCGGCAGCCAGTATGGGCACAACTTCGAGTCCCGGCTGCTCCACTTCCGATCCAGCTCTCTGCTGTGGCCTGGGAAAGCAGTAGAGGATGGCCCAAGTCCTTGGGCCCCTGCATCCATGTGGGAGACCCGGAAGAAGCTCCTGGCTCCTGGCTTTGGCCAGGGAAGTTGTGGCCATCTGGGAAGTGAACCAGCAGGTGGAAGATATCTCTCTCTCTCTCTCTCTTTCTCTCTCTCTCTCTCCTTCTCTCTGTATCTCAGCCTTTCAAATGAATAAATAAATCTTAAAACAAAAAGAAAAAATAGAAAGACAAGCTACAGGGCAGGAGAAAATACCTGTAAATCATGCATCTGCTAACAAGCTCGTGTCCAGAACATATATAAAATCTTATAACTTAATCATAAGACGAAGAACCCAATAGGCAAGAGCTTTGAACAGACATTCCATCAAAGAAGACCCAGGAATGGCTACCGTGAGAAAACACGGCGCACAATTAGCCACTCGGGAAATGCAAGTGCAAACCACGACGCCCGGCAGGACTCGCGTGCTGGGAGAACTGAATGCAGGGGACAGAGGAGCCGGGACCCCCGGGCCTGCAGGGGTCCACCACGGTGCAGCCACCTTGGAAAGCAGTCGGGCAGGTTCCCGTGGAAGATAAGCGTGAGTGGCTGAGGACACAGCAGGCCCAGGTCTAGGCACGTTCCCAAGAGAATGACAACGCGTGGCCTCCCAAAGCCCTGCGGGTGATGCCTCAGGCCGATTTCTCACCCACGCAACACCGGAAACCAGCTCGGCGTCTACAAGTGCGTGGGTGGAAGGAGGGGCAGGTCCACACCACCAGTGAACATGGGGCCATGCTGGCACCGTGGGTGGACCCCAAAAACAGTCGGCTAAGTTAAAGGATCCAGATGGTCCTTTGACCCCATTTATCCAAAGTGCTGGAAAACCGGTCCAGGCAGGAAGGCACAGGGCGAGAGTTAGGCCACCGCCTTCGAAACCAGGAGCCCACGTCTGAGCAGCAGCCGGAGTCCTGGCTGCTCCGCTTCCCATCCAGCTCCCTGCCGATGCGCCTGGGAAGACGGGCACAAGCGCTCGGGCCCTGCACCTGCGTGGGAGACCCAGCTGGACTTCCCAGCTCCTGGCTTTGGACCCTAGGAGAAGGAAGGAAGTTCCCATGGCAACCAGAGAGGAAAGGGGGCCCCAGGAGCTGCCTTCCGCGGGGAGTGGCCTCACAAGTGGACCCCCAGGCCGGGGGTGGGTCTTGATTGAAAGACACGCCGAGAGCCACTGAGCCAGTCCCGGCTGACCTGCTCCTGGCCCCTACCTTCAGAAACCGTGTGAAAGGACACACGTGTGTTGTTTTGTGCTGCTAACCTGGGGGCCATTCCTTCCACAGGCACAGAGAACACACAAGTTATCTCACGGCGATTCTCACAGCCAGGCTCGGATTAGCTCTCCGTGTACCCACTACCGAGGTGCAGAGACTGAGGCTGGAGTCTGAGCCAGAATTGAATATGTAGGAAGAGCAGGCCGGCGTGGCTCCAGGCGTGGCTCCAGGTGTGGCTCCAGGCGTGGCTCCAGGCGTGGCTCCAGAGCTGTGTTCTCCCCGCCACGGCTGCCTGAGCATCCTGACTTAGCAGAAACCGAGGGCGGAGGGAGCACCAGCCCTGGGCGCTGCAGGACCTCCCAGTCCGACGGAGGAGGCAGGGCCGCAGAGCCGAGGGGCCCCTCAGCCGTCTGAGTAGCCGTGGCCATCGGCGGCTCCCTGCGACTCCCCAGTCCACGCTGCGGCTTCCAGAGCCATTTCTCTCCATCCCGTGGAGAGCTCGGAGCCCCCGGCGGGGCGCCTGCCTCTCCCTCAAAGCCGAGAGCAGCGGAATTGGGCAGTAATGTGTTGTCGCTCGATCTTCCTGCCGGAGCCGGGGAGAATCATGACGCCGTCCCACTTTATCCAGAGCAGCATCTTTCACAAGGGCCGCGTCTCAGGAACACTTTGGAGCAGGAAATAATAAATAATTGCCCGCAGGGACGGGCGTGAGAAGAGCGCTCCATGCTGCCGGGGAGCGGGGGCGGGGCGCTCAGACTCCAGGCCGCTCAGCCCCTAGCCTGGCCCTGGCGAGCACAGCCTTGGGCTGGGCTGCTGGCTTCCAGAAGCTTCTGGGACCTCCCAGGGAGAAAGCCACAGGGCCCCCGCACCCTTGCTCTGGGCCTCCCCTCCCCAGGACCCGGGACCACGGCCGAGGCCACTCAGAGCACTTTCCCTCTGACACAGAGACCCTGAAGGTGCACCCCAACTCACCCATGACCTCTCCTGGGAACCCCGATGGTGACCCCGACTCACCCATGACCTCACCAGGGAACCCCGATGGTGACCCCGACTCACCCATGACCTCACCGGGGAACCCCAAAGGTGCACCTGACTCACCCATGACCTCACCTGGAAACCCCAAAGGTGATCCCGACTTACCCTTGACCTTGCCTGGGGACCCTGATGGTGCACCCCGACTCACCCATGACCTCACTGGGGAACCCCAAAGGTGCACCTGACTCACCCATGACCTCTCCGGGGAACCCCGATGGTGACCCCGACTCACCCGTGACCTTGCCTGGGGACCCTGATGGTGCACCCCGACTCACCCGTGACCTCGCCTGGGAACCCCGATGCTGCACCCTGACTCAGCCATGACCTCGCCGGGGAACTCCAATGGTGACCCCGACTCACCCGTGACCTCGCCTGGGGACCCCGATGGTGACCTCGCCTGGGGACCCATGGGGGCTCCCATCTCATCCCGAGTCAGACCCACAGCACCCTCACTCCTCTGAGCCCTCAGAGTCTGCGCTCCTCCTTTTTTTTTTTTTTTTTGAAGGTTGATTTATTTATTTGAAAGGCTCTGACAGAGAGAGGAGAGGGGAGGGGTCAAGGGAGGGAGGGAGGGAGGGAGCGAAGGAGGGAGGCTCTCCATCTGCCGGTTCACTGCTGCTGGCCTCAACAGCTGGGGCTGGGCCAGTCTGAAGCCAGGAGCCCAGAATTCCATGCGGGTCTCCCACGGGGGTGGCAGGGACCTGAGCACTTGCACCATCCGCTGCTATTTTCCCAGGCGCATTGCAGGGAGCTCGGTCGGAAGTGCAGCAGGTAGGTGCTCTGATATGGGAGCTGACGTCTCAAATGGCGACTTACTCCAGTGCACCACAGGGCCTTGGCACAGGCTGTCCCAAATAGCCACACCGCCAACTCCCTCCTCGTCTCGGAGTCCTTGCTAAAATAAGCCCTCTGGGTCAGGCCCACCTCAGCCTTCCTGTCCAAACCTGCCCTGCCCTTCCCCTCCCTCTGGCCCGTCTGAATCCTGCCCAGTTCTCCCCCGGGGTTGCACGTCTCACCTTCTCGCAGGTTCTGTGATGGGGGGGAGGGGGGGCATGAGGGCGGCAGCTGAGCAGTCGCTGGGTGAATGCGTCGTGGGCCTCCCCGCTCCCTGCCAGTGCTCCCTGTTGTAGAGGCCATGAGTGGGGTGCAGAGGGGAGCAGGAGTGCTCTCGGGGGAGGCGGGCTGGCCCCTCAGCCTCTCTCCAGGCCCTGCTGAAGGGAAGCGGCCCCCGGATGCAGCCACCTCCCCCCACCCCGCACCGGTGTGCGCTGGAACTCCCCAGGCCCGGTCTGCGCTCCGGAGACGGAGCCGTGGAGCACAGAGCGGGGAGTGTGGCAGCCCCGGGGATGGGGTGGGGGTGGGGGTCAGGTTCACGGCTCCTCGGCTCCGGCAATGGGAACAGGAGGCAGAGGCCAGTGGGGCCTCCAGGGGCCATCTGCTGCAGGCATGGCGGGGCCGCGCTTCTCACCCGCTCCCAAGCAGTGGTTTCTCACGGAGCAGTGAAGATGTCTCCGCACATCCAAGTTTAAAATAATTAAAGATGGCAGGGCCTCCAGGGCCTCCCAGGAAACCAAGGACTGATGAGATCCGCGCGCCGGGAGGAGGGGCGCCAAGAGTGGCCTTGGCTCTGGCACTCGAGGACGGGTCCCGAGGCGGGGGAGCGGCATGGAAGGGCGGCCGTGGGTGAGGCGTGGACCCGTCCGTGCAGAGGACTCCTTGACGTTGGCGTCTGCTCCCTGCAGCTCAGCGGTCCTCGACCGGCCGGGGTGGCTCTTAGCCTCCAGGGGACATTCGGCGATGTCTGGAGACCCTGGGGCTGGGGGGGCCCTATACCGGCACCTGATGGACAAAGGCCACAGACGCAGCTGCGCATAGACAGTGTCACAGCAAGGAATTCTGCAGCCCCAGTGTCCCCCACCCTGAGGACGGACAGCCCTGCCCCCAACGGGAGTCTACACCCAGGGGTCCTGGGCCCTTGGAAAGGCCACAGCCATGCTTCCGGAAATCCAGGCCCCTCCCTAGGCCATCACAGGATCTGTGGATGTGTGTGAATGGGCGTGAGCTTCTCCATCACGATGCTCATTCGACATTTGAGCCCGCGGGGGAGGCACAGTTGTCCACTGCTCCCTGCATCCTGGCCGGCTGCACAGCAGGGGGTCCTTCCAGGGCCCAGAAATAGTTCTCGTCCCTACCCTGGGGAGGAACACGGGGGAGGAGCGGATGGAGGCCAACGCGACACCGTGGGGATGGGCGAGGTTGACGTGCAGATCGGAACAGAGCTTCGTGAGCCCCAGAGCCAGACCAACCGGCCCGGCCCGGAGCACGCCAGCACAGTGAGGTGGGCCACCTCTTCCCCGCCCCTCCAGGGCTGCACCATCACCGGCCAACGTGGGTAGAATGCTGGCCACAGACACAGTCCCAATTTCTGAGTAACCACATTAAAAAAAAAAAAAAGATGAAATTAATTTTAATGATGTGTTTTATTAAACTCAGTATCTTCATAACATTATCTCTTCAACACTTTATGAATGTTTTTAAAGATTTATTTTATTTATTTGAAAGTCAGAGTTATACAGAGAGAGAAGGAGAGGTAGAGAGAGAGACAGAAGTCTTCCATCTGCTGGTTCACTCCCCCGATTGGCTGCAATGGCCGGAGCTGTACCGATCCGAAGCCAGGAGTCAGGAGCCAGGAGCTTCTTCCAGGTCTCCCACGTGGGTGCAGGGGCCCAAGGACTTGGGCCATCTTCTACTGCTTTCCCAGGCCATAGCAGAGAGCTGGATTGGAAGTGGAGCAGCTGGGACTCGAACAAATGCCTGTATGGGATACTGGCACTGCAGGTGGAAGCTTAACCTCTGTGCCACAGCACCAGCCCCACATTATCAATTTCAAGAATTTTTGATGACATATTTTGCATTCTTTTTAAAATATGCCATTAAAATACAGAGTTATTTTAAAATATGCCTTCCAGTTCCAGAGCTTGGTTTACACCAACAGCATGTCTCATTTGGGATTAGACACCTTGCAAGTGCCAATAGCCACATGTGGCATCAAACAGCTAAATGTGCTGGGGCCTGCGCTGTGGTGCAGTGGTGTGAAGCGCTGGCATCCCATACAGGCGCTGGTTCTAGTCTCAGCTATTCCTCTTCCGATCCAGCTCTCTGCTGTGGCCTGGGTTAGCAGTAGAAGATGGCCCAGGTCCTTGGGCCCCTGCACCCATGTGGGAGACCTGGAAGAAGCTCCTGGCTCCTGGCTTCAGATTGGTACAGCTCTGTCCAATGTGGCCATCTGGGGAGTGAACCAGAGGATGGAAGACCTCTCTCTGTGTGTCTCTACCTCTCTCTGTTACTCTGTATTTCAAATAAATAAAATGAATCTTTTAAAAAATGTGCTTACTGCATTGGACAAAGGTCGTAGAAGATCAGGGAGTGATGCCTACCCCTGTGGAAAGCAACTTCCCTGAGGAAAAGACAGGAAAGATCAGGCTGTGTGAGCCAAGGTCACCGGTCAAATACATCGCTGCACCTCCCGGACAGAACGGAGAAAAGACAAGAACTACACTAACTGAGCTGCCTGTGACGGGAAGGTTAGAAGGGAGGGAGGGAGGGAGGATGAATGGGTGGATGGGTGGGTGGATGAATTATTGGGTAGATAGGTTGGTGAGTAGATTATTGGGTGGATAGGTGGGTGGATGGGTGGATGGGTGGATGGGTGGGTGGGTGGATGGGTGCATGTATGGGAGGGAGGAAGGAAGGAGGGAAAGAGGGAGGGAGGAAGGAAGGGTGGATGGGTAGATATTTAAGGAACAAATTATGTAAATGCAGGTAACGCACACCATGCTAGGGCAGAGAACCCATTTCTATTTTAAAAAGATGCAAATGCCACCGTCTTATGAAAGAGAATGGCACACTCCTGCTACAGTGGTCATGAAAGGGACCAGAGCCCCAGCCACTGCCCCCACTGCCTCTGTGGATGGCAGAGCAACAGCACCCAGACCACAAGGAGCCGTCACCACTGAGAAGCACCTGCTGTGTGGCCGCAAGCTGAACACATGTCCAGCAAGGACGGACGCGTCTGTCTGGCCGTTCGTCTATTTCTAGTGCTTGGCATATAGCAGATACAAATAAGCCTTTGTTAAATTAATAAGTGATTCAGTTCACTCAAAAGGCCCAGAGAGGGGGCGTGCTGTGGTGCAGTAGGCTAAGCCTCCATTTTTGTTGCTGGCATCCCATGTGGGAGCCAGTTCGAGTCCCGGCTGCTCCACTTCCGATCCAGCTCTCTGCTGTGGCCTGGGAAAGCAGTGGAGGATGGCCCAAGTCCTTGGGACCCTGCACTTACATGGGAGACCTGGAGGAAGCTCCCAGCTTTGGCCTGGCCCAGCCCCAGCTGTGGTGGCCATTTGGAAAGTGAACCAGTGGCTGGAAGACCTCTCTCTCTCTGTGTCTCTCCCTCTCTCTGTGTAACTCTGCCTTTCAAGTAAAATAAATAAATCTTGAAGAAAAAAAAAAAAAAGAAGAAGAAGAAGAAGGCCCAGCGAGGTGAGTAACTTGCTGAAGTCTGATCACTACCAAATGGTGGGACCTGAATGTGAACCCAGGTCAGACAGGACGAAGCCCCGCCCGCCAGCTGCCTCTCAAAGGAAGGCGCAGGAAGGCGCATTTTCCATCTGCGCTTCGGGGAGCACAGCGCCAGGGCAGCCCTGCCAGCCCTGAGACCACACCTGCAGAGGGTCAAGGTCAAGGAGATTTTCTCCACTTCTCCAGGTCCCACCTCCCCAGGATGCCGCCCCTCCCCCACGCGGAGAGTGTGGGTTCCTGGGGAGCAGCTGTGAATTCCCCGGGGCTTTTGTGAGCCAGTGCTTGGGCACGGCCATGATTAACACAAGTGACGTAAACTTTCCATTAATTGAATTACATGTAAAAACACAGCAGCCGCTCCGAAGTCACCTCCACGGTGATCCGCCGATCCTGCACTGCTGCCTTGGCTCCTGTTGCGTCTGTGTGGTGCAGATCCCACACGGTGACGTCCACCGGTCCTCCGCCCCCAGGTCCCTGCTCCCTGGTGCCCTGTGGAGCGGGGAGATCAGCCATGGCGCAGTACTCCAGCCTCAGAAACTGGCAAACGCTACAGCCAGGTTCTGTTTTTACTAATGTCTCAGAGAGATTGCTGTCGCTGGTCTCTTAAAAATGTTTAAATGCATGCGTTTGATTTATTTGAAAGACAGAGAGAGACACTGATTCAGTCCTTCCCCTGCCCCAAATGCCCACAACAGCTGAGGCTGGACCAGGACAAAGCCAAGAGCCCAGAATTCCATCGGGGTCTTCCACGTGTGTAGCAGGGACCCAAGTCCTTGAGTCCACACTACTGCCTCCCAGGGTGCGCATTAGCGGGAAGCTGGAATCGGGAGCGGGGCCAGGACTTGAACCCAGGTCCTCCAACTTGGAAGGCAGGCGTCCCCAGCGTCCTCTCACCGCTGTGCCAGGTGCCTGCCCCTGCCAGCACCTCATAGCTGCTCTACAGCATAGGACACGGTCATCGGCGCAAGAGCACGGTTCTAAGAGCCTCCACGAGGCCAGCAGGTAACAGAGAAAGCCCTCGGCCCCCAGAGAGGACCGCTCACTGCCGGCACCAACTCTGGACTCAGTGCGCCTCTGCAGGGCGCTTCCCCAGACGAGGGTGGGAGAGGCCACGCACACTCCCCGTGGGCTGCAGCTGCCGTGGTCCCTGCCAGCCAGGGGCCTCCACACCACACGGTTCTGCGGAAAAAGCTTTCCGACCGACACCCGCTCCCCGTGGAAACAGCCAGCCCCCGGGTGTCACTGCTGTGCGTGTGGGAGCAGGAGCCGGCCTCTCATCACTAATGAGCAGCTGGCGAGACGCCCTTGGTCTCATCCCGAGCCCCCTGCTGAGCCCAAGTTGATTTAACCACGCGCCCTGCTGTCTACACCGCCCCTGCTTTGTATCTGCCTCTCCCGGCCTGGAGGGCCCAACCGCGGTGAGGGGCGGGGCCAGCCAAGAAGCAAACAGGAGCAGAAGACAGCACGGCGGCCGGGCCGGTGCACCTGCCCAGCCCTCTGCACCTGCCCAGCCCTCTGCACCTTGGGAGCAATTCCTCTTCAGCGGAGTCCAGCTCAGGCGTCCCCTGGGGCCACGAGCATGCAGTCGGAACTTTGTAGAAGGCTTCCTTTAACCCTTGAACTGCTTTACAAAGCAGATCTCATGAACACCCTGACACCCTCCTGACACCCTCCTGACACTGCCGGGCCAGCCAACCGCCAACCCACAATGACAGCACCTGTCTCTCTGGCTGCAGCCTTGCCTGTCCACTAGCGTGTGACACTTGCTTGAAACACACATCCTGGGGCCGGCGCTGTGGCACAGCGGGTTAAAGCCCTGGCCTGAAGCGCCAGCATCCCATATGGGCGCCGGTTCTAGTCCTGGCTGTTCCTCTTCCAATCCAGTTCTCTGCTGTGGTCTGGGAAAGCAGTAGAAAATGGCCCAAGTCCTTGGGCCCCTGCACCTGCTTGGGAGACCTGGAAGAAGCTCCTGGCTCCTGGCTTTGCATTGGCTCAGCTCTGGCCATTGCGGCCACCTAGGGAGTGAACCAGCAGATGGAAGACCTCTCTCTCTCTCTCGGTCTCTACCTCTCTCTGTAACTCTGCCTTTCAAATAAATAAAATAAGTCAAAGAAAGAAAGAGAGAGAGAGAGAGAGAGAGAGAGAGAGAGAGAGAAAGAAAGAAAGAAAGAAAGAAAGAAAGAAAGAAAGAAAGAAAGAAAGAAAGAAAGAAAGAAAGAAAGAAAGAAAGAGCCATCCTAAAACAAACCTTGAAGGGGGAGTCTGACTTCACCAATCAGGTTCCAGGCGGAGGACACGTGAGGCGTGGTGGGGACATAAGCTAACGGCCGTGGGACGCGAGGGGCTCGTGGGAGAGCACTGAGCAGGCCAAAGGTTTACTTCGGAGCGAGCCACGAGTCGGTGTGGACGGAAGGGTGCGGGCACAGAGAGAGGCTGGGCAAGGGAGAAGGGAGGGTGGGCAGGAGGGACGAGTGGACACGTGGGCGAGCGGACAGCTGGCAGGGGAGCAGGGAGTGTGCAGATGGGAGAGGAGGGGTGAGGTGATGATGGGTACGCAGTAGATGGAAGGCAAAGATGGGGCTGAGTGGGGGATCAGACTGCAGAAAAGGCAAGGGAAAGAGAAGGGAAGGGAGGGGAAGGGAGGGGAGGGAGGGGAGAGGTGGGGAGGGGAGAAGAGGGGAGGGGGAGGGGAGAAGACAGGAGGAGAGGGGAGGGGAGGAGAGCAGAGGGGAGGGAAGAGAAGGGAGGGGAGGGGAGGGAGGGGAGAGGACAGGAGGGGGGGAGAGGAGGGGAGGGAGGAGAGAGGACAGGAGGGGAGGGGAGAGGACAGGAGGGGAAGAGAGCAGAGGAGAGGGAAGGGAGAGGAGGGGAGGGAGGGGAGAGGACAGGAGGGGAGGGGAGAGGAGGGGAGGGAGGAGAGAGGACAGGAGGGGAGGGGAGAGGACAGGAGGGGAGGGGAGAGGAGGGGAGGGGAGGAGAGCAGAGGGGAGAGAATGGAAGGGAGAGGAGGGGAGGGGAGGGGAAGGGGAGGGGAGGAAGGGGAGAGGACGAGGAAGGGGAGGGGAGGGAGGGGAGGAAGGGGAGGGGAGGGAGGACCAGTAGGTAGGTGACTAGACAGAAGGGCAGATGGGGGAACACATGGAAGGGCGGAAAGGTGGTGGCTGGGGGGATGGACCGTGTGGACAGGTAGAGCGTGGACGCCAGGATGGGTGTTAACTTGGACACGTGGAAGGGGAGAACACGTGGGCTGTGGAAGATTCCACACCTGGGATGGAGGGTGACAGAGCCAGGGCCATGGAGGGGAGGGTGGAGGGGTGTCTGGGCAGCCGGGTGGCCAGGTGAGTGGACGGCTGAGCACCTGTGCGGGCCTGTGCTGAACAGGGAGGAAGCAGTGGGAGGGAGAGGGCAGAGGGCGCGAGGAGGTAGGGGCAGACAAGGGGGCTCCCCAGCGGCGTCCACTGCGCAGGCGCGTCCTCAGGACCAGGGCCAAGCACCTCCTCCAGGAGGTCAAGCCCCAGACACCTCCGTGGGACCCCTGAGAGCCAGGCCCAGCCTTGCACCTTGCGACCCCTCCTCCGCTCCGCGTGCACACGCGCTGTTCTCTTGGCTGGAGTGTGGCTGGAGCGAGCGATGGGACCAGCCGCTTTGACCTTCTCTGTTCTTGGACATAATTACTGTTATCCCAGATAATCGCTTTGAAATCACTCTGTGTCATTACGCACCTTCCTGCTATGTTGCCCATTTATCTGCGAGCAGCCCTGGCCTGGGCGGCGGGGACTTGGACGGAGCAGCCTGCTGGGCTGTTTCTCGCCCTCTCTCTCCTCCTGTACTCCACACTTGCCTTAACCCTTCTCGTCACTGGCTCTTGTTGGTGTGGAATCCAAAGAGCAGGCCAGATGTGGCTGCTCTGAGCTGAGGACCGGGCACCTCTGGATGCGTGCAGAGGCCGGGGGCTCTGGCACCATATGGGACAGCAGAAGCTGTGTCTGCGAGTGGGTAGCGCTGGGAGAGAGAATCTTAGGCCAAAGTCAAGAGCCTTAGAGAGCCCAGAGATTAAAATCAAGGGCAGGCCCAAGTGGGAAACCCAGGAGGCAAGTCCAAGGCTAAAGACCCGGGAAGGGGTGGCCCCAGAGTGGGTCAGCTGCTGGACGGTGGTGGGGTTATCACTGAGGGCCCTCCAGCCACCCGTAGTAAGTAGGAAGAGCTGGCTATGTCTATAGAATTCCAAGCCCAGTGGGACTGGCATTGTGGCATAGCAGGTAAATCCACTGCCTACAGTCCCGGCATCCGATATGGGTGATGGTTCAAGTCCTGGCTGCTCCACTTCCGATCCAGCTCTCTGCTGTGGCCTGGGAAAGCAGTGGAAGCTGGCCCAGGTCCTTGGGCCCCTGCACTCATATGGGAGACCGGGAAGAAGCTCCTGGCTCCTGATTTCAGATCAGCCCAGCTCTGGCCGTTGCCAATCATTGGATAGAAGACCTTTCTCTCCCTGCCTCTGCCTCTCTGTAACTCTGCCTTTCAAATAAATAAATAAATCTAAAAAAAAAAAAAAAAAAAAAAAAAAAACCTCTAAGGCCAAGGTCAGGGAATGAAACAATGACCAAGAGGGGGCGCTTTCTTGGGCTTTAAAGAGCTGGACCTCGAAGGCAGACGAGAGCCCATCCTGGGTCTGCAGAGGGTGGAGGTGCAGGTGAGCCCTCCCCGGAGGGGACTCCGACCTGCCACGTCTTGGCTATGGTTCGTGTGCACAGGGAGGGTTTGACCCTGGCTGCCCGAGGCCTCCTGGGGGCGTGGCCTGCTGGGGCGTGGCCTACTGGCAGGTGACTCCTGATTCCTGGCTCCAAGGCAGAGCAGCGGGTGACCTGGGGAAGGTGACAGCCTCTCTGAACAGCTGGCTCCTCCCCTGGAAGCAGGGGTGACGTCACGCCCACTCCCGGGGAGCTGGGAGGAGTCCAGCGATGTTGCACAGGAGAGTGGCGCGGTGCACAAAGCAGTCACAGGATCAGCAGCGCCGCACGACGCTCCACGCTTGGGCAACTCTCCCATGTGCCAACCTGGCCCCCTGGGGACAGCTCTTCTGCCACACAGGACCTTAGCTCTCTGACCTTGCCAGCGTCCCCTCGGTTTCCATTTGGCACCACCTGTCCCAGGATCAACAGCAGCCATCAGCTCCTCCCTGGGACCCAGGGGACGTAAGGCGGGGGCTGGGCGTAGACAAGAGGGAGCGGTCAGTTCCGAGGGGCGGGCAGGCTGGAGGTCAGGGCCCGAGAAGCCAGCTGAGGGAGGTGAGGAGGCAGTGCCCAGCCTTCAGACCCACCGACCCACCGACAGGAGGAGCTCCCGGCAGCCCCGCCCCCTCCCCGCCCGCGAGCCCCGCCTCCGGGAGCTGCTCTGCTCTGCCTGACCGCGGATGTCCCTGTGGTCTCCTCGCTTGGCCCTGGTGTTTGCTTGCACTCCAGTCCCCGTCTTCCTGGCCGGCTTCAGAATTCAGCCCGTGTGCGTGAGCACCGCCACGGCAGGTGACCAGGCCCACGGGATGTGGTGACCACCGGGAGATTCGTGCCGGGGGAGCACAGAGGGGTGCACCTGCTGACACTTCCGTGGTGGGCTGCACCTTCCAGCGAGCAGCTCCCCTCTCCTCTAATTCCCGTCAATCACTCCGCCTTCCCATCACAGCCTCTGAGCACATCCCGGTCATCACTCCTGACAGCTGGGCTCAGCCGCCTGGGAGAGGTGCAAGAAAAGGCCAAGACCTCCAAGTCCACCTCCAGCAGGAAGCCCTCCCTGATTTAAACCAGCCCAGATACCATCAGTCAGGAGGGTGCTGCACACTGGGTGCTCACAGCCAAGACTTACGCTTGAGGATACAGGAGCATTAACTCATTTAAATGGTAACTCTGTATTCAGTGAGAAACTAGGCTCGGGGTGGGGTGGGGGCAAAGAAACAGAGCCTGTGTCGCACAGGGGGTCGGCGGGGCTCCAACGCCTGTGGTTTTTCCACAGAGCCACGCTGGGCGCCACTCCCAGGGTTTCCAGTGGGGTGTCCGACGACCAGGAGCTATGTCCATGCTCTCTGGGTTTCCAGTGGGGTGTCCGGCGACCAGGAGCTATGTCCGTGCTCTCTGGGTTTCCAGTGGGGTGTCCGGCGATCAGGAGCTATGTCCGTGCTCTCTGACATTTTCTACAACCTCCAGAAGACAGGGAGGCCCGAGGGCCTGAAATGTTAGTGACCCCATTAGACTGGGAGCCCCTTGGGGAGAAACTGGGCCTCTTCCATCAGACTGGAAACAGAAGCCGTGCCTCCCTCCCTCCGCAGCCAGCCCCAGCCCCGCCTTCCTCTCCATCTGTCAGCGGCGTCACCAAACAGGCCCCTCTCCTCCCGACATATGGCCCTGGCACTGTCCCTTCCTGGGCCGCTCCTCGGGCTCCTTCTCCTCCAGGCAAAAGGCGCATCCATCATCTCGCCAGCAGGTGCCACGCGCTGCCCGCCCAGCTCGCCGACAGCTGGGGCGGGAGAGGGTGCATGCGCTCGTGCCGTTGGGAGCAGAGAGGCAGCAGGGCCCCGTCCATCCTCCCGGGGCAGCGGGGTGCCCACACTGGGACCAGGCCTTGGACAGACGGCGGTGAGGTTTACCTGCCCCCAGTCCATCCGTGAGAGCGCAGAATGCTCCTGGCCCCACAGAGAGAGCTCAACGCGCCAGCGTAGCCGGTCTGTGCCTGGATCTAATTTCTCGACTGCCCCCCGGAGTCTGCTCCTCTGTGAACGTCAAGGACAGTCCTGCCCCCTGCCCGCCTGGCCGCCAGCAACTGAGGACGGCCAGGCTGAGCAAGCAGAGGGGCTCTGCCCCCCCGCCCCTGCCCCCGCTCCCACCCCCGCCCAAGGCAGGACGCTCCAGACCGGCTGGGGCAGGAGGCTTGGGCACCGGGGCGGCGTGTGGGGCTCGTGGCGCCATCCTTTGCCCCGGTCTTCCTCGGGCTGTAGAGCCAGACCTATCAGGATTCAAATCGCGCCCCTGGTATTTATGGAAACGTAAACTGTTTATAACCCTTGACCCGCGGTCCCACTTGTAGAATCGATCAGCAGACATAAAAGCCCCATTACCCGTGGACATTCGCGCCGCGGTGGCCGTCGTGGGATTGTAAGAGCAGAAGCCTTGAAGCAGCTGGAACGTGCCGCGTCGGGGGCCTGGCTGGAGACGGAGGCCGGGCAGGGCTATTATTGGCTCCCGGGAAGCCGTTAAAAAGAATAACTTACATCTGTCTCGGTGACAAGCAGCATCCAGAATACATCAGGAAGCCAAGCATGCGTCAAGGAAGTAGCAGGCGAAGGTGAGCACGGCCCGCGGAGAGGACGCCCAGCCGCGCCCCGCTCTCCCCGGCGCCCCAGACATGCGCTCAGGATGGACCTTCCAGAACCCATGGAGGATGCGGCTGATGCAAAACTTCCCGCAAACTTGTCTTTTAATTCCCTTTAGCCACAAACTTTCAGGAGGGGCTTCCTCTTTGCAGGAGACAAAGGACACTGGTTGTCTCACAGAGGAGACAGCGTGGGGGACAGGAAATCAAAGAGAAGTGAGAAAGATGTAGCATTGTCTTTTTAAAAAGACTTTTATTTATTTATTTGAGAGGTGGAATTATACACAGAGAGAGGGAGAGACAGAGGGAGAGGTCCTCCATCCACTGGTTCACTCCCCAAATGGCCGCAATGGCCAGAGCTGAGCTGACCCGAAGCCAGGAGCCAGGAGCTTCTTCCGGGTCTCCCATGTGGGTGCAGGGGCCCAAGGACTTGGGCCATCCTCTACTGCTTTCCCAAGCCACAGCAGAGAGCTGGATCAGAAGTGGAGCAGCCAGGACTAGAACAGGCGCTCATATGGGATGCCAGCGCTCCAGGCAGAGGCTTAGCCTGCTATGCCACAGCGCCGGCCCTGTAGCATTTTCTATACTTCAGAGTTGTTCCGATGGATTTAAGGAGCCTGTCTTTTTAAAATGAAGAAGTCCGAGTTTTCCATCCCTGTGCCTTGGCTACAATAGGCGTGTGGCGGCACAAGCCTCAGTTTCTCCATCTGCCAAATGGAAGTGGATGCCCAGTAAGGGGGGAGGGGCACGCGAGGCTCCACCTGGCACAGGGCTGCACTGGTGATGGATGTGAGAAGAGGAAGCCTCCACCCCTCCACGAAAGCCAGCGCACCCGGCCACGACCAGGACGAAGCCAGCCTCCGTCACTCGCCGCCAATGACTGCCGCAGACGTCCGGGTCTGTGCGAGCCCCAGCCGTAGGCGGGTGTGCCCGCTTGCCTGTGATGCGTGCCGCGTGAGCCCAGCGTGCTTCCAGGCCCCCGCAGCCCCCTCCGTGGAGCCCCCGGCTGGGGACTGAGGGAGGCAGCGGGCAGAGCTCTTGGGTAAACACGGTCTGTGATGCCGAAGCCAGAGCTGTGTCCCCGCAAAGCTCACCTGCGTCGTCTGAAACCAGCGGAGCGCTTTGCAAACACAACTTGAGCAGGCTGCTGCCCCGGGGAATTGGGGTTAAAATTCTGGCTGTCTGCATGGAGGAGTAGGCGGGGGGAGGGAAAGGAGGAAGATGACAGGGTAGGAGGAGAGGAGAGACAGAGAGGAGGGAGAGAGAGCTCTTCTCCCGGTCTCAGCCCTGGAGGGGCGGAGGTGAGATCAGACAGGAGTGCGGACGCCCCTGGGGACGCGTGACGCTGCCCAGGGACCTGGCTGGCACGGGCCGCCCTGCAGCGCTCACGTGGACAGGGGCTGCTGACAAGGCACGCGAGGTCCCCGGCTCCCACGGAGGAGCAGGCAGGGCGGGGCGGCCCGAGCCTCCCTCCCGAATGACTGAGTTTACCTGGAATTGTCTGAGATTACATTTTCTGCCCTCAGGCAGAAAAGGAGCCTGGGACAGAAATTCCGTTCAGTGATAGAAAAATAAAGTTACCGTTCTTGGCACACCAGAGGACGTGGCTTGAAAATTCATGCTCACAGGACACAGAGGCCCTAGATTTGAAAATAATAAAAAGAGTTGCTGGGAGGAACAGCAGTCCCGGACCCCACACGCTCTGCTCCCCACAACTCCTCTGGGAGGCTCGGTCTGGAGAGCTGGAAAACTCTACCGCAGGCCCCGCCCTCGGGCTGGACCTCTCCACCCCTGTCCAAGCCGCTGCCCCTCATCCGAACAGATTCGAGACCCCAGGTCCCATCCGGGGAGCAGGGCTGGGCAGGTGCAGGCATTACAGGGCGGGGAACCTTTTTGCTGCCCAGGGCCTTGGATATTCACGACGCCATTCTCGGGCTGCACAAAACAACCACTTTAAGATCAGCCTGCTACAGATGTGTTTGGATTTCAATCCAGTCTGCGACTGCCCTGGCAGGGCCAGACCAAAGGATCTCACAGGCCTTATACAGCCTGTGGATGTGCCTCACCCCTGTGTGCCTCCAGGACTTGGGGAGCAGCGCCATGCACCCCCAAAAGCTTTGGGCCCCTATGGTGGGGCTTCTCAGCCATGGCACCTGTTGCATTTGGGGCTGGGTGATGGCTGTGGGGATGGGCTGTGCCTTTCAGGCTAGTTGGTGGCATCCCAAAATGTGACGTGGTTCCCAACTGCCTCCCCGGGCCCCAGGGTGACCTCACAGCCTCAGCTGGAACCAGGCCTGGTCCTGTGTGCCCCCTGGAGCCGGCAGCCCTCTGTTCTGACAGCCTGGCTGCTCCAGGAGCCCCGCCCTGGTGTCGTGGGGCTGGGGCGGGAGCAGGTGCCAGGAAGTCCACTCGAGGGCCCACAGTGCGCCCCATCACACCCACCCAGGAGCAGCCCATGTGCCGCACTGAATCCAGGCCATGGTGCCCGGGCATTCTTGCCACCAACATCCCCTGGACATCAGCGTGGGTCAAGCTGCGTGCTTGGTGTTGTTGGACCAGCGATGGCACAGACCTGGAGTATGGAAGCTGGGAGTCAGGCAAGTGAGTAACGGTGCAGCCTGAGCTAGGCGTGGGGGATGGGCAGGGAGTCCCCAGGGCTCTAACCGGAATGTTTCCTGAGCCACCTGCCAGCCCCGCAGGAGCTCAGCTCCTACGCATCCCCCAGCGTCCTCCTCCTCTGCTCCAAACTGTCCCCTCCTGGGGTTTCCCATCCCCGGTTCTGGAAGCACCTTCCACCCTGGGTCCAGTACAGGGTCGCGGGCAGGCAACTCTGGACCTTTCCCTCCCCTGCGCTCGCCTGCCTGGGGCACTAAGGCCGGCTCCTCCTGTCCTCTCCCCTGCGCCCTTGGCCACCTTTCTCCGGGCGCCTGAACTCCACACGTCTGTGTGTCCATCCATCCTCATCTCCGGCACCTGCGGTTCTCTGGCCCCCAGGGAGGCAGCGATTGCCACAGTTAAGAAGCTGCCTGGGGGCAAACCCCAGCTCCCTGCTGCGTGACTGGGGAGAGGCTTGGAGCTGCCCCACTTTTCTCACCTTTGGAATTAGCATAATAATCATAGCTCCTTGCAGGACTCCAAGAGTACTACACTGGGGCACTTGGAGCATAATAAATGCACACTACCACTTGGCTGTGTTTCCTTCTGTGCTGCAGGGAGCGACCTTTCCAGGGGCCCTGCCAGCCCCTCCACCATCAGAGTCTGCTGACGGCTTGTGCCAGTCACCATCTGCTGTGTGACAAAGTGCCCCAAAACGTAGGGGCCGGAAGCAGCAAGGAGCAGGTGCCATCTGCCCAGGCTCCGGGCGTCAAGGTGTCAAGAGCGGCTCGCTGGGTGCAAGCTCAGGGCTTCTCCCGGAGCCGATGTGTCCAGGAGGTCGCAGCTGGGCTGGGGCTGGAGGCCCCCTTGGGATGCGTGCGGCCCCGTGGCGCCGGCCCCTCCTGGTTATGTCCTTCCACGTGGGTGACAACAGCCTGGACGGAGCCTCGCTCTCCGTCGCCACAGCACTCCTCACCTGTCAACCCAGCCAAGGCCCACCACCCTGAGCACCCACGAGAGGGCTCCTTTCCCGAAACGCCGCGCCGCCCTCACAGGCCGGGTCAGTGTCACTGTCACTGTCCCCGCAGCAGCTACACGAGGCCACCCGCGGCGGTCACCTTGACAAGCGTTTCTCAAGCACCCACCGTGCTCCTGGTACCGCACGGGGAGCCTCGCACAGAGTAGCTCCTGTGTTCACCCAGCAGCCCCGGGGAGTGGGTGCCACTGTCCAGACGAGGGAACTGGGGCTCAGGGAGCGTGACTCTCTCCAGGTCACACAGCCAGGCAGAGCCTTGGCCAGCTGACTCGGACACAGCACTGACACCGCGCTGGCCCTCGCCCTTGGAGAACTCCGGGAGGGGCAGCATTTGGCTGATGCGTCCCTGGGGCTCCCAGGGAAGGAAGGGAAGGGGTGGGGGCTGGGGGGGGAGAGGAAGGGGGAGAGAGAAAGAGGGAGGGAGGGAGGATAGGAGGGGGAGAGAGGTAGGGAGGCAGGCAGGGAGGGAGGGGCATGGGGAGGAAACAAGCCAGGAGAGGGCCAACCAGTGAAGATCTGTGCAGGGCCTCCCATTCCCCCCTCCCCCCACTCCTGCAGATTTCCGGGGTACCGGTTCTTCATTTTTCTGTCTGCTTAGCCACTTGTCCTATTAAAGGAATAATTTAATTAACTCCACAAACTATAATTAATTTTAATTGTTCAGGATAATTCATTGTTTAATACCCTATTAATAAGTATAAAAATTCCTAATGCCCAGTTACTGTCCTATAATAGGGTAATTAAACGGCCGTCCGGGCGACGCCGCGTTCCAAATGCCTTCTCATCGCTCGGTCTCCAGAGCAAAGCGCCCTTCGCCCTACCTGCAATGTGCCCGCGTGGAGGCTCCGAAGTTTCTGACCTCATTCGATTCTTTCTGTGAATTTTGCTTTGGGGTGGGGGGGTGGCAAAGAGCTCACGGCGGGCAGAGGAGGCATGGTGCTGCTGGCACCGAGGTGGGCGCAAGCTGGGCCTGGTGCTCCCACCTAGGCAGCGGCAGGCTTCTCCTGACCTGGCCACACAGAGTCTCTGACGCTGGACAAGCAGGTGCATCAGGCAATGGGTGAACACATATGACTGAGCATTTGCCGTGATGCCCTCGGGCAGCTTAAATTCTAAACAGGAGAGACGGATGGATGGATGGATGACAGATGGATGGACTGATGGATGCATAGGTGATGGATGGATGGGTGGATGCATAGTTGATGGATAAGTAGATGGATGGATGAACAGACGGATGGATGGACGGACAGATGGATGGATGGACAGACGGATGGATGGATGAATGGGTGGATGGATGGATGGATGGATGGATGGGTGGATGGATGGGTGGATGGGTGGATGGATGGGTGGATGGATGGGTGGATGGATGCATGGATGGATGGGTGGGTGGGTGGATGGATGGATGGGTGGATGGGTGGGTGGATGGGTGGATGGGTGGATGGGTGGGTGGATGGGTGGATGGGTGGGTGGATGGATGGATGGATGGGTGGGTGGGTGGATGGGTGGGTGGGTGGGTGGATGGATGGATGGGTGGATGGGTGGGTGGGTGGGTGGATGGATGGGTGGGTGGGTGGGTGGATGGGTGGATGGGTGGACGGATGGACGGACGGGTGGATGGATGGGCGGATGGATGGATGGATGGGTGGATGGATGGATGGATGGACGGACGGACGGATGGATGGGTGGATGGAAGGATGGATGGATGGATGGGTGGGTGGATGGGTGGATGGGTGGGTGGGTGGGTGGGTGGATGGGTGGACGGATGGATGGACAGTTGCTATGGACTGGATGTCGCCTCATCCTCACTCAGCAAGCTGAGTCCAGGCCCCAGTTCCAGCCTTGGGTCTGACAGCGCTGCACCCAGTGTCCTCCTCTCTGCTGGAGCCACAGGAGGGTGGAGGAACAGGTGGCGAGGGCTGCACTGGCTGGGAGGGGGCTTCTGGGGTGTGGGGGGCTGGGCTGAAGCTGGGCCTCAGAGGACAGGCCAGACTCCATGAGGCAGAGGAGGAAGAAGAGGGGCTGCTGACTCGGCCAGGCCGGGCTTCAGGCCGGGGCTTCAGGCCAGGCTCTCGGAGGACAGGAGGCAGGAGGTGGTGGAAATGCACCTGGGCCTCAGCCCCGAAGGCATCCCTGGAGCAGCTGCTCACGCAGTCCAGAAACAACCGCTGAGAACCGAACGTAGGTCCGCCGTGGACAAAACAGGCAAAACTCCAAGCCCTTGGGAGGCTCAGGGTCCACGGAAGTGTACTGAGCACCTCGTGGGTGCCGGGAACTGGGTGCAGTCGACTGCAGAGAGTGGAATAGGCAGGAGCGCCTGCCTGAGCTTCCTTGGCCACAGCACAGCCACCTGCTCAGGTCCCGAGAGACAGAACACAGCAAGCACAGGGGTCCGGGTCCCTGGGAACCATGGCGCCTGGGCCACGTTGGCCAGGCTGTGGTGTCCAGCTGAGTGGTCAGGCACTGGTCTGAAAGCTGTTATTGAAGGCAGTTTGTGACTGGCACCTGGGATCTGCTGACTTTAGATAAGGGAGAGGACTCCCCCTGATGTGCATGGCCTCACCCAGTCAGGTGGAGGCCGTGGAGCGAAGACAGAAGACGGACGTTTCTAAAAGAAGCCGCTCCGCCCCAGTCAGCAGCGTGGTAGCTTGTTGAGTTAAAGAAACACTACAGCGGGTAAGGCCGCCGCCTGCAGCTCCGGCATCCCACATGGGCACCGGTTCAAGTCCCGGCTGCTCCACTTCCAGTCTCGCTCCCTGCTAACGTGCCTGGGAAAGCAGCAGAAGCTGGATCAAGCGCTTGGGCCCCTGCCACCCGTGTGGGAGACCCAGATGGAGCTCCTGGCTTCTGGCTTTGGCCTGGCTCAGCCCTGGCTGCTGTGGCCATTTGGGGAAGTGAACCAGTGGGCGGAAGACCTCTCTCTCTCGCCCCATCTTTCCCTGTCTTCCTCTCTCTTGCTCCCCCTACCCCCCAGGACAGACCCACGATCCTGCCGGCCGCCTTCACTGGAGCTCAGAGCTCTGAGCACACGTTTGTCCATCTGGCCTCTCTCGAGTGTGCAAGCCAAGCCATGGAGGCCCGGGCGCAATAAGGAAGTGGACCAGAACCCGAAGGCAGGGCTCGTTGCCATGCAGATCCCCACACCCCCTTCAGTCAAGCGCAGCCCCCATCTCCTCTAAGAGCCAGGTTTCCTGGTAGGGGGAGATCTGTGAGTCCAGAACATTCCACGAGGAGTCAGCCAGCACACAGCCTGCCCAGCCCACCCAGGCCTTTGGCCTCAGCCACCACGCAGCTCATCACTTATTCATGGGCCTGGACGACGCTGCGTCCCTGGCTGGCGCTGGCACAAGGTCACGGTGCATATTCCAAGGGCCCTGGGGGAGTAGTAGAGACCAGAGTGGCGGAGGAGCCCCCGGACAAGCTGGTGCCCAGGCCCCGTGCTGCCCTCACCTCCCGGACGGCCCAGCCCTCCTCCCCCTCCCCCGTGGTCCCAGCAGACCTGGGTTCTGAGCAGCTCCCTCCCTTCTGGCTGTGTGACCTGGGGGAAGCAGCAGCACCTCTCTGCACCTGTGTCCCTCCGCGAGGAAAGCACCCACTCCTCCCCCACCCCCACCCCCACCCCCACTGCCGCCTTCTCTGATGCTGGCCTTGGTTTGAGATTGAGCTCAGCCGACGCGGGGTTGGATCCAAGCGTGTTCATCGTGGAGGGGCTGACCCCAGGAAGCTCGCGAGGCAGTGGGGGTGGGGACAGGAAGTCAGTGAATGGTGAGCAGGCAGCACCGTGGGCATCAGGGGCTCAAACCCACCGGGATCTCCTGAGAGACTGTGGCACAGCCTGGATCCCTGAGCGACAAGGATGGCGAGAAAGCCAGGCGGTGTCCTCCAGCCCCCGTCTCATGAGTCCTGTGAACACTGCCCCCCCCCCCCGCCCAGGCACAGCTGGGTGTGGGCTGAGCCTTGGCCAAGTGCCCAGGCCACCCAGGGAGGCTCCATCCCGCCCCATCCTCCCGCAAGGCTCTGGCGAACGCAGCCCCGGGCACACAGCTGGGAGCTGCCCCTGCCCACCCAGGAAACAGCCTCCGGGCATTTCCTGCCCCTCACAGGGGAGAGTCTGCAGGGTCCCAGGCTACTGGTGGGGAGGCCACGCCTGGCAGGCACAGCGGGGACCAGAAGCCTGGCCTCCCTGGGCCAGGACCTCGCCCCTGCCCTCGGGGCTCTGCTGCGCTTCCCTCCCTCCCCTGCCCTGATCAGCCCTCCCCTGGTGCAGCCCCTGGGGGCCTGGCTCTCCCCTGGGGGAGGTCTCTCCTTCCCCACTCTCCCGGCCCTGGCCCTGCAAGGCCTGGTCTCTCATCACAGCTCTCAGTCCATCTGGAGCAGCCCCAGGAACGACAAAAAGGGGGCTCTGGTCAGTGACACACCTGTGCCTCCTGCACCCGATGGACGCACAGGGGTCTGCTGTCCTGGCACTGGCTGGCTGGAGGCTTGGGAGATGACCCCATGCAGCCTTCCAGAGCCTCAGCCTTGTGCCAAGCACCACGGTCAACCCCAGCCACAGCGCTCTGCAAAACAGACCGAGGCCCACAGGGCTGACGGAGAAACGGGCGGCGGCGGCGGCGGTGGCGGCGGCAGGGGGATGTAGAGAGGCAGACAGTAACCAGCAAGCAGAGCGCCTCAGGTCCTGATGAACGTTCCAGAAACATAAAGCAAGATGACCTGGGGCCAGCACTGGGGCACAGTGGGTTAAAGCCACCTCCTGCAGCACTGGCATCCCATATGGGCACCGGTTTGAGTCCCAGCTGCTCCACTTCCTATCCAGCTCCCTGCTAATGTGGCCTGGGAAAGCAGCAGAAGGTGGCCCAAGTGCTTGGGTCCCTGCCCTCATATGAGAGACCCGGAAGAAGCTCCTGGCTCCTGGCTCCAGCTTGGTTCAGCCCCGGCCATTACAGCCATTTGGGGAACCAAACAGCGGATGGAAGATCTCTCCTTCTCTCTCTCTGTAACTCGGCCTTTCAAATAAATAAATATTTTTTTAAAAAGTCAATTGAATCTGGGGCCAGCGCCGTGGCTCACTTGGTTAATCCTCCGCCTGCGGCTCATGCATCCCATATGAGCACCGGGTTCTAGTCCCGGTTGCTCCTCTTCCAGTCCAGCTCTCTGCTGTGGCCCGGGAGGGCAGTGGAGGATGGCCCAAGTGCTTGGGCCCTGCACCTGCATGGGAGACCAGGAGGAAGCACTTGGCTCCTGGCTTCAGATCTGCGTGGTGCGCCGGCCCTAGCGGCCATTTGGGGGGTGAACCAACGGAAGGAAGACCTTTCTCTCTGTCTCTCTTTCACTGTCTAACTCTGGCTGTCAAATAAATAAAAATGAAAAATAAAAAAGTCAATTGAATCTAAGTCTTTTTATTTTAAAGATTTATTTATTTATTTGAAAGTCAGAGTTACACAGAGAGAGGAGAAGCAGAGAGAGAGAGAGAGAGGTCTTCCATCCAATGGTTCACTCCCAATTGGCCGCAATGGCTGGAGCTGGGCTGATCCAAAGCCAGGAGCCAGGAGCTTCTCCAGGGTCTTCCATGTGGGTGCAGGTTTGGGCCATCTTCCACTGCTTTCCCAGGCCATAGCAGAGAGCTGGATTGGAAGTGGAGCAGCTGGGACTCAAACCGGCGACCATATAGGATGCTGGCACTGCAGGTGGCAGCTTTACCTACTACATCACAGCACTGGCCCCTAAATAAATAATTTGTAAAAATAAAAATAAAAAGACGCCCATTCCCCAGACCTTAGCCAGAGCCTGCAGGGGAGGGACCTGGACACCATTTTGTGCTGCTTCGGCCACCAAACTGGCCACCTCTGGGCCAGCTGCTCTTGGGCTGGAAGGGGCCAGGCTTGCCCTGTGACGTGGAAGAGGCAGTGGAGGACAGACGTATATTCCTCCTCTCATGCCCCTGGGTGAGCTCAGGGCAACAGGCAAGGGCGAGGGCTCCAGAGCCAGGACCCGGAGGCCGGGCAGTCCCCGGGCCATCTGGCCACCGCTGGGCCTCCCTCTCACGGGGGAACTCCAGGCATCAGGATAGCAACTGGCCTTGCATGTAAATCTCCTGCCTATCCAGAACGTCATCGGATCCTCACAGCCACCTGGGAGCCGAGCAAGGAAGGATTAGCCCATTTCACAGACGAGCAGACCGAGACCCTCAGAGAGGCCAAGTGAGGCCATCCAGGTGGTGAGCGAGGCCACCGCCAGCAGCGTGGACCAGGAGTGACAGGGTGCTGCCTGCACACAGCCATGCTCCCTGCATGAGTTCTGACCAGCTACACCACCACAGTGGGTCGTCAGCAGGCCGAACCCCAGCCATGGGCTCTGTTTCCCAATCTGTGAAACGGGGGGGAGGGGTCTGCCCCATCTGCAAATCCACCGCCCCGCCCCCGGGCCCTGCTGGCCCCACAGAAGCCTCCCCGGGAGCTCCGCACAGGCCCGACCACTGAAAATGGCAAGGGGGTCAGGGGCGGGGCCTGGATTGAGACCGGAGCCCCCGCAGCCTCAGACCTGCTCCAGTCGGGATTCGGAGGCGGAGTCTTCCAGGGGTGATTAGGGAACAACGAGGCGTTAGCCTGGCCCGTCCCATGCACTGGTGTCCCTCTGAGAAGAGCAGAGGTGTGCCTGGGCAGGGGACAGGACACAGAGGCCACGAGGAAGCCAGCCCAGCTGACACCTTGACCTTGAACTTGCTGCTCCCAGAACCGTACTGACAACAGGTCAGGCTGCGGGATTTGTCATGGCCGCCCAGGCTGAGCCAGCGCACTCCAGGGGTTCTACAGAGAGGGACAGAGAGGGGCGGGCAGGGGCCAGGGAACCTGAACTCCAGCCGGCCCGGCCATGGTTCTCCCATAGCTCCTCAGAAAAGGATAAAACATAATCTTCTGGTACCAGAAGGAGTTTTAAAATCCATGCATAGTGTTTTGGGGTTTTGTTTTGTTTTTTAAGGTTTATTTACTCAAGGGCCAGCGCTGTAGGATAAGCCTCTGCCTCCGACGCTGGCATCCACATGGGTGCCGGTTCTACTCCCAGCTTCTCCACTTCTCATTCAGCTCTCTGCTAATGGCCTGGGAAAGCCATGGAGGATGGCCCGAGTACTTGGGTCCCTGCACCCAGGAGGGAGGCCTGGAAGAGGATCCTGGCTCCTGGCTTCGGATCGGCCCAGCTCTGGACATTGTGGCCATTTGGGGAGTGAACCAGCAGATGGAAGACCTCTCTCTCTCTCTCTCTCTCTCTGTATCTCCCTTTTTTTTGTCTATGAATTTGAGGCATCTCAAATAAATAAATAAGTCTTTTAAAAATGATTAATTCATTTGAAAGGCAGGGTGACACAGAGAGACAGAGAGAAACCTTCCACCTGTTGGTCCACTCCCCAAAAGGGGCTGGGCCAGGCTGAAGCCAGGAGCCAGGAACTCCATCCAGCTCTTCCTCGGGGGTGGCAGGGGCCCAAGGCCTTGGGCCATCTTCCAGCGCTTTCCTAGGCGCAGTAGGAGGGAGCTGGATCGGAAGTAGAACAGTCAGGACTCAAACTGCGCTCCAACACAGGGTGCTGGTATCACCAGAGGTCGCTTAGCTTGAAGCACCACAAGGCCAGCCCCTTAGAGTTTCTTGTTTTGATGTTATTGTTGTTAAGATTTAGTTTATTGGGGCCGGAGCTGTGGTGGAGCTGGTATAGCTGCCTCCTGCAGTGCCGGCACCCCATATGGGTGCTGGTTCGAGTCCCGGCTGCTCCACTTCTGATCCAACTTTTTGCTATGGCCTGAGAAAGCAGGAGAAGATGGCCCAAGTCCTTGGGCCCCTGCTCTGTGAGGGAGACCCGGAAGAAGCTCCTGGCTCCTGGCTATGGATCGGCACAGCTCCAGCCATTGCGGCCAATTGGGGAGAGAACCAGAGGATGGAAGACCTCTCTTCTCTCTCTCTCTCTCTCTCTCTCTCTGCCTCTCCTCTCTCTGTGTAACTCTGACTTTCAAGTAAATCAATAAATCTTTAAAAATTATTTTATTTATCTGAAACACAGAGTTACAGAGAGAGAGAGAGAGAGAGAGAGAGAACACCTCCGTCTGCTAGTTCACTCCCTAAATGGTTGCAGTGGCCAGGGCTAGGCCAGGCTGAAGCCATATGGATATGGCTTCCCATAGGGGATGCCGGCACTGCAGGCAGTGGCTTTACCCGCTATGCCACAGCGTCGGCCCCTACAGCTCTTCAAATCAGACATTTCCCATGACCGTGTTGAGGGCCCCTCACGAATCCTGGCCTCAGCCCTCCACAATGGGCGCTCCAGCACCTTTGAGATGAAGCCACGCCCTCCACTGGGTGTTCCAGGCACCCAGACCCACCCATGGCCCAGTAACCCCCTGGGCCCTGACTTCTCTTAAAGGAACCCCAGCCAGCCTTCCAGCACCTGAGAAATCGTCAGTTTTTGATTTGAGTAATTTTGAAATGTTCCTGTTTTGTCTCAAGTATTAGTCCTTGTTTTGATTTCCTCTAATTAATACTCTAACATTAATGTGCCTCCTCAGCTTTCTTACTTTGGTTTTACATCACATACATGTTTACATTCTTTTACCTTCAAGTATCTGTAGTCTCTTTTTTTTTTTTTTTCAAGATGAATTTATTTATTTGGAAGGCCGAGTTACAGAGAGGCAGAGCCAGAGACAGAGAGAAAGGTCTTCCTTCTATTGGTTGACCCTGCAAATGGCCACAACGGCTGGAGCTGCGCCGATCTGAAGCCAGGAGCCAGGAGCTTCCTCCGGGTCTCCCTCGCAGGTGCAGGGGCCCAAGGACTTGGGCCATCTTCCACTGCTTTCTCAGGCTATCAGAAGGGAGCTGGATCACAAGTGGAGCAGCTGGGACTCGAACCAGCGCCAGGCTGCCGGCACTGCAGGCAGTGGCTTTACCCACTGGCACCTTTGCACAGGCTGTTCCCTGTGTCTTGAATGACTATTTGTTCAACTCCTACACATTCTCCCAGACTGGAGCTCAGGGTCCCTCCTCCAGGAAGCCCTCCTGGGCCCTCCCGTGCTCTGAGCTTCTCTGATACTGTGATCCGCTTGCTGGGTGCTTCCCTGCACTCACTGGTGAGACCACGTGGAGCTGAGGCTGCCTGTCTGTGCTGTCTGAGTCTCCCGGAACACTTGGTACGTGGACCACTGGAAGGATGCGCAGACGGGAGCCTTGTGCATTGGACCTGCCCACAGGCACGCTCACTGGAGCTGAGCGCTGTTGGCTGTCAGAGCTGGCGGGGGCTTGCAGACCACCTGCCCCCACCTCCTCACCCTACACCCGGGAAAGCCGAGGCCCAAGGTCACGGGCTGAGAGACAGCCTAGCTGGCTGCAGACTCCCATCTCCTGCGCCTGCTGTGGCTTCACCAGGCCCTTGACAAGTGGAGTTTAATTATTTACGACAGCGCTTCCGAGCTGCCGTGAACCCAGCAGAACGCATTCGGTAACAGCAAGGAAGGCTTGCACATCGGGGGGGGGGGGGGGGCGGGGGGGCGGCACCAGGCGGATCCAGGACGCTTTTTCTTGTGTGGGGGAAGTCGCAGGCGTCACAGAACCACAATCCGCATCTCCCAAGAGGGGATCAGAGTGGCGTGTCGGCGACAGGCCCCACACACCCCTCAGGGCCGCCCACAGAACGCCCACTGCCCTCCAGCCCTGGCCAGGGGACGGAGCCCTCAGCAACTACGGCTCCGAGGAGAGGGGCCTGGCGCCAGCCATGGGCGTCCCCGAGCCTCAGTTTCCCCGTCTGGGAGTTGGGGAGCCGGAAGGGACGCTGGCCTCTGCTGTTGCTGGCTCCAGCCAAGGAGGCACCCGCACCAGGCCCCACCCCCCACCCCCCGCCACCAAGCTGTCACTCGGGAGACTCGTCACAGTGCAAAGGGAGTCACTTCTGTCAAGTCCCCACCAATAAGCATCAACAATAAACACAGACGGACACAAAGCCGCGGGTGACGGAGGGCGGGTTCGCGTGCAGAAGGACCGCAGGACACATCCGGCGCCGCCTTGCACAGAAGCAGAGTGATGCAAACGCGGCACGGACAGATGGCAGCCAAAGAGAAGCTCGCTCATTCTCGAACTCTTTGAAGACCCTGCGTAGGTATGGGTTTCAATTATTTTTTTGGCACCAAAATAAACTCAGCTCTTAAAAGTTCCAGCGGCCGGCGTCACGGCACAGGTTCAGCCGCTGCCCAACGGTATCCCCTATGGGAGCTGCAGGTCAAGTCCCAGCTGCTCCACTTTTTTTTTAAATGTATTTATTTGTTCGAAATGCGCAGAGAGAGAGAGAGAGAGAGAGATCTCTAGGCCGGTGCAGGGACCCAAACCCTTGGGCCATCCTCCTCTGCTTTCCCAAACTCATCAGCAGAGAGCTGGATCTGAAGTGGAGCAGCCGGGACTTGAACTGGTGCCTTTATGGGCTGCCAACACTGCAGGCGGCGGCTTTACCCGCTATGCCACTGCGCTGGCCCCTGGCTGCTCCACTTCTGACCCAGCTCCCTGCTAATGCACCTGTGAAAGCAGTGGAAGATGGCCCAAGTGCTTGGCCCCTGCTACCCACCTGGGAGACCCAGATGAAGCTCCTGGCTCCTGGCTTCAGCCTGGCCCAGCCCCCGGGCCATTGCAGCCACTTGGGAAATGAACCAGTGCATGGAAGGTCTCTGCCTCTCTTTCTCTGTTACTCTGCCTTTCCAATACATAAAAAAGTGTAAGCTCCACTTTGCACAAACTCTCTGAAGGACTTAACCTCTGCAAGGGAGCCTGTGTGTTAGCGCCCCCTCACCTCGCCCGGACTCCATCCCGGCGTCCAGCTCTGAAGCCAAGAACGGCGTCCCAGCCGTCACGTCATCCTCCTCCTGTCACTCTAAAAACTCTCCCGCCTCCCACTCCCCAGCAAACCACGCCCTGCATGTTCCCATGGCCACGCCCCGCACACCAACCCCAGAGAAGCCGTGCGTCACGTGGGGGACACACTGAGCCCTCCCACAGCCCCCCTCCCCCGCGCAGATGATAGGCTTCATCCATGGCAAGGTCAAATGAGTTTTTTTTTTCCTTTGAGATTTATTTTATTTATTTGAAAGTTATAGAGGGCGGGGGGGAGAAGGAGAGAGGTCTTCCATTCCCTGGTTCACTCTCCAAATGGCCACAGTGACGAGCTGGGCCGATCTGAAGCCAGGAGCCAGGAGCTTCTTCTGGGTCTCCCATGTGGGTGCAGGGGCCCTAATATTTGGGCCGTCTTCTGCTGCTTTCCCAGGCCCATTCACAGGGAGCTGGATTGCAAGTGGAACAGCTGGGTCTCAAACAGATGTCCGTATGGGATGCTGGTATTACAGGAGACGGCTTTACCTGCTATGCCTGGCCCCTAGGTCAAGTGCCTTAACCAAGGTCATGGACATGCTGGGGAGTGACAGAGCCAGGGCGTGCACCCAGGCCTGTGGCTCCAGCAAGCACAGCCATGAGCTTTGCTGCACAGCTCCTTGAGGCAGGTGCTGGAACAGGGCCCACGGGTGCTGGCCTGGCTGTGCCAAGGTGGTTTCCCCATCCTCTCTTGTCAAGGAGAAGCCGAGGCTCAGAGTGGACTCGGAATTTCACCCTGCGTCTCCCACCGAACCGCCCGCCGTCATTCTCCCACCCGGCCTTGGTGTCGTCCCAGGACAGTAAGTCCCCTGGGCTCCAGTAGCTGCCGCTGAGTTGAGAGACACAAAGCTCCGCCTCCCCAAATAGCTGAGCCATAGATGACCCCTCCACGTCCTCGCGCGCCAGGGCCCGGGGCGTGCCCGCACCCTGAGCAGGCAGGCCATGGCGTTTTGAGCCAAATCGAAGTGAAAGAGGGAACGGAACCAGCAACAGGTGCCGGGGGAGCGAGGTGGAGGGAAGGAGGCGGGGCACGGAGCCGGGGGTGGGGGTGGGGGTGGGGGGTTGTGCCAGGGGAGGTCCGGTGGGAGGGGGCGCAGTCGGCTGACATTGGCTCACTGATGGCTCTGGTCAGGTGGTGAGAGCGGGGTCTAGACGGAGCCCCTCGGGGACAGGAGCCACTCAGCTTTGTGGCTCCAGCACCTAAGCCATAGTAGGTGTTCAATAAACAGAGACAGGCGTTGTCACATGAGATGACCCGATGGCGACGTTTGCGCCACCCTGAGTCACCAGTCGCGTCCCTGGGCCCCTCTATCTCCGTGATCAGACCCACTTGCCCGTGGCAGAATGTTCTACCAGGCAGCGGCCTAAGTGGGTCCCACCTAAGTGGGACGGTGGGGAGGGGGCTGAGGTTCTAACCTCCTAGGATGTCAGTCAATGGGCAGCCACGCCCATCTCCCACTCAAGCAAGCCTACAAATGTTTACCTGGGTGCCTCCTGCTGGGCGCTGGAGCCACACACGTTTGCTGGGTCCTGGGAGAGAAGGAAGAGCCCGTTCTCCACGTGGACTATGGACCCCCACTGCAGGGAGAGAGTCGGCGGCTCGCTCAGTGGGTGGGTACAATGTGCTCCAGGCCCTGGGGCTACAGCGGTGACCATACCCCCGAGCCCTGCTTCATGGTGCTTCTGGCCTGGTGAGGGGGAAGAACACGTCCAGAAACAAAGAAAACACACTGAAACAGAGAGAGGGGACGCGAGGCGGAGGCTGCTCCTCCCTCGTGGAGATGCAGGGGCCAAGGAAGCCGATTTGAGCAGAGACTGGAGGGGGCGAGACAGTACACAGCAGGTGCAGGGCAGGTGGTCCAGGCAGAGGAAGCCATAAGGATGAAGGCCCATGGGGAGACCACACCAGAGGGGCTGGGGGACGGCGAGGGATGAAGGAGGCCGAGGCGTGGCAGGGAGCAGACCGAGCCGGGCCTTGGAGGACAGTGGGCTTTTGGCCTTGAGGGGGATGGGAGCCAATGGCGGGCCAGAGGGCAGAGGGGCCAGGTGCATGTGACACGACGTGGCCCTGGGCAGGCTTGCTGTGGCCTGCGCTTTGAGAACAGACCGCCCAGGGTGGGGTGGGAGCAGGCGGGTGGGAGGAACCAGGGGAGACGTGGTGGCTGCGGCGGTGGCCGTGGAGCGAGGGGGGCGCGGGTGCCGCTGGAGTCCGAGGCGGCAGGAAGATGATTTATTGCTGCTCCGGCTCATCCAAGGTGAATCCGACTTTCAAGGCCTTGGCCACCAGGTCACCAGTTTTGTTTAAGAGCCCCGGGCCCGCACTGACATTCTCTCCTGTACTCCAAGTGCCCAGAGCTGGAAGAGACGATGTCTTTCACATTCAACCTGCTGACCACCTCTGGGCAGGCACGCACCGCAGAGGCCGGCTCTGCGGAGCCCGGTGCCGGGTGTGCTGTGCAGCTGGCTCCTGGGGCCTTCCAGAATGGAAGCAGCAGGGGGTCCTCTGGCTGCAACTGGAAACCCCAGAGCCCCCTGGCTGTGCACACAGTGAAACCCATGAGAGCACCAGAAAGAAAGAGCAAGCTCCCAGCCACCAAGGCCGTGCGACCGCGGGGTTGCACGGCTGCCGGGAGTGAAGCGAACCGCGCCTGGTTTCACCGCCTGCACAGCCCACCTGCCGACAACTGCTATGCCGAACAGGCCAGGGCCCGTGTCCAGATTCACGCGCTCTTCGTCAGACTCAACACGACACCTGCAATTCTGCTCTGCTGACTTCCATCCAACCCATTCTTCGCTCCAGAAATCACACAGCGTCCTACCCTTGTCGGACGCATCAAAAGCCCAATTAACCCTGGACGCAGGGGCCTTTTCTCGGCCAACGGCCCCCAAACCCACAGCTTTGCAGGCCGGGACGTTACAAAGCCGCTGGAAAACAGCCCAGCAGGCGCAGCCTTTATTGTGTGGCGGCCCTGTCGGGGAGGGGAGCCCATGTGCGTAAGAAAACCACCTCCGGCAGCTAAACTCCCACTGCAGAGCCTTTATTAGCGGTGATAAAAAGACAGCAAAGCAGCGCAGGGCTTTCTCCTCCCCGGTGGGGGCTGCAGTCCCAGGAATTAGTCATGTTTTGACTGGTGGAGTTATGGAATTTATAATGGAGACCCTGGAGAAATTAAACACGGATTACAGGCAGCCCCTCTCCCCAGCCCAATGGCTCCAGCGGGAACCATTCCACCCAGCACCCTCCGTCCCTCCAGGAACTTGACTTTGCTGGCTCGGTGCAGGATCACACAGGAGGCAGCGGTCCGACCTGCTCCGCGTCTCCCCACCGCCCAGCAAACCCTCGAGTGGGACTCGGGTCTGTGCACCGCATCACCAGCAGCGCCGGGCTGGGGCTCAGCAGGACTGGGGAGAGCAGGTCTGCATCCTCAGCTCCGCGGGTCCTTCTGGGGGTCAGCACCACTCTGCCCCTGGAGGGAGCTCACCGCGGAGGGGAGAGCTGAGAACCGTGGCCAGGAGGAGCGGGCTGACCCGGGCAAGAGCAGGCAACGCCGTCTTAATTAAGGGGAAGGAGGGGACCCAGGCCCCACGCTCTTATTTTAGGGCCTCTTCAAAGATGCCCAAGAGCAGCTGCATCTGGGGAGGCTCAGGTTTTCACAGAGATGTTTGTCCAACAGAGGCGATGGCAAGGAGCAGGAGCGAGCCCCACACCTGGCCTCGCGCTCCGGACTCAGCCCGAAAACAAACCCGTATTGAGCACCTACTGTGTGCCAGGCTCTTGCTAACCTGATTGTAAACTTAATATTCGCATTTATCTGAGAGGCAGACAAAGAGAGGCTGCTTCTATCGGCTGGTTCCCTCCTCAGATGCCTGCAAGGGCCAGGGCTGGGCTGGACCAAACAGAGCCAGAGCCAGAGCCAGGGACTGAACTCAGGGACTGAACCTGATTACTGGAGCCATCATCATGAGTGCCTCCCAGGTCTGCTGGAGCCGGGGACTCCAAACCAGGATGCTGGAAGCTTAACTACCAGGCTAAACATAGCAACCCTAGGACATTCTTCTCATTTAGAAAAGGGCCCTTGCGGCACCGGCACACCGGTTTCTAGTCCCGGTCGGGGCGCCAGATTCTGTCCCGGTTGCCCCTCTTCCAGGCCAGCTCTCTGCTGTGGCCCGGGAGTGCAGTGGAGGATGGCCCAAGTGCTTGGGCCCTGCACCCCATGGGAGACCAGGAGAAGCACCTGGCTCCTGCCTTCGGATCAGCGTGGTGCCCCGGCCACGGAGGCCATTGGAGGGTGAACCAACGGCAAAGGAAGACCTTTCACTCTGTCTCTCTCTCTCTCACTGTCCACTCTGCCTGTCAAAAGAAAAGAAAAGAAAAGAAAAGAAAAGAAAAGAAAAGAAAAGAAAAGAAAAGAAAAGAAAAGAAAAGAAAAGAAAAGGGCCCAAGGTGGATAAGAGATGCTTCGAGAATGTTTATTGGACCGAGAAATGCTGTAATCCCCATGTTAACCTGCCACGTTACAGGTGAACCCACAGAACCAGAGAGGGGAAGTGCTTTGCCCCGGGCCACACAGCACAAGCAGGCAGCAGAGACCCCAGCTGACGTCTGTCTGGCTGCCACACCAGAGCCCTGTGCTCTCAGCCCCGGTCGGCTTCCTGGCACAGAAGACCCTGGGTGTGGCGAGAAGCCGGTGCTGAGCCCAGGGAGCTGTCCACGCAGGGCAGTGCTGACAGGAAGAGCAGGAAGAGCCAAACGGGACGGCTCACCCAGGGCAGGGCGCGCCTGGCCCTCACCGTGAGTTCAGCTCCTGCGGCCACCTTGGAGCCAGTTCCCCACGAGTCCTGCACTCCGGGCTGCCTCGCCCGCCATCCCCCAGACCCGGGGTGCGCCACACCCCTGGCAGCCACTGCCAGCTGACAGGAGGGAAGACGTGTTAGCCCACAACCAGGTATTGCTGTAACAGCTTCCCGATCCAAGACGTCAGAGCGGGGCGAGGGCCCAGGCACCGGGGTCTGCCGGGAGGCCTTCTGCAAGGCTCCGGCCACTGCTCCGGCCCTCCCTCCCTGGGCTCCTCTCCAAGCTGTACCCAGACTCTTTTCTTTTTCTTTTTTTTTTTTTTTGAAGATTTATTTATTTATTTGAAAGGCAGAGTCACAGAGAGAGGAGGAGAGAGATAGAGAAAGAGAGAGAGGTCTTCCATCCGCTGGTTCACTCCCCAAATGGTCATAACAGCCAGAGCTGGGCCAATCCGAAGCCAGGAGCCAGGAGCTTCTTCCGGGTCTCCCAAGTGGGTACAGGGACCCAAGCACCTGGACCATCTTCTACTGCTTTCCCAGGCCACAGCAGGGAGCTGGATCAAAAGAGGAACAGCCAGGACTCGAACCAGGGCCCATATGGGATGCAGGCCAGGGCGTTAACCCGCTGTGCCTCCTGGTGTATTCGGTCAGCTTCTGAACCCGAGGACGGAAACCCCGGGCCAGCTCACTTCACCCAGCAAAGGGTTCTGTCTGCACTCATGGCTCTGGAGGCTCACAGTCCCAGATCAGGCAGCCCCGACGGCTCGGCCTCGGGCGGTGGTGTCCTGTGTGCGTCTGCGTGGCCCCCCTCCATGTCGTCACCCTCAGGGTCCACTCCGATGACCCCTCGCACCCAGTCCCCCCCAGGCCCCGCCTCCAAGCCCTGTGCCTGGCTGAGGTCTCCACCTCGCAGCACCTTTGGAACTCTGGGCTCCTCTCTGGCCACCAAATCCCACTCAAAACACAGCACAGAGGGAGGCGATAAAACTGTCTCCGGGAGCCAGGAGGGCTCCGTGTTCACTCTGACTCGGCTCCTGGCCTCAGCAGGACCTAAAGCTCCAGCCCCACCCCAGCCTGAACGCAAGGGTGCCAAGCCCCAGCCCTCCTTGGCACCGGAAGCCGGCGGCAGGGCCCCCTCCCCACCGGGGAGGGACCGCCTGGGGGCCTTTCCCTTTGTCTCCGCCGCCAGCCCCACCCCACCCCTCGCCCGGCTGCCAAGACCCTGCCTCCTCCGCCCTGCACCTGGCTGCCCCTGGCACGGAGCCCCGGACCCCCGGCGGCGGCGAAGCCTCCCCCAGCTCCGAGCAGCTGCCAGGCCGAGCCGGAGCCGGCAGGCAATGTCTGGGCACCGCGTGCCACCCCGCCAGGCCTGGCGTGCCCACGTTAGGCTGACAGCCTGCACAACCCCGCGCAAGCTGCTATTTTTAGTTTAATTGGGGAGTCGGAGGAGAGCGATGGTACCCAGCGAGGGAATTTTAAAAGCTTTCGGGGTGGGGGAGGGGGGCGAGAAAGCCAAGAAAAGTTGGTAATTATACGCCAGGCAGGGAGATTTGATGCTTGAACAGAAAGGTTAAATGTTACATTCAGAATAAAATGAGAACGAGAGCTCTGATGACAGTTGCCCGGAGCTAAATGAGCGAAGAAAACACCCCGTGCCCGGCACTCCTCTCCCCATGTGGGGTTCTGCCCCCTCCCCGGGTTGCGCTCATGTCCCAGGTGCCGAGCACCAAGAGGACGGCCCCGGACGCCCGAGCCTTGACGTCAGCCGCAAGCGGCCTCTGCTCAAACCTCGGCAATTCGCCCCGCTGCATTTCCCAGGCTGAAGGGTCCAACGGGGCCTGGGAAGCTGGGAGGGCAGCCTGGCGCCAGGAGTAACAACACGGGCTTTAGTACAGGCGGACCCGGGTTCAAATCCCTGCTCCACCCCCGTCCAGCTCCTCCACCCCTCTCCGGCTTCCCAGCCTCTGCCCGACCTTCTGCCTCCCGTGAGCCAACGGTGAAGGGTCCTGGGCACACGGAACTGAGCCAGGACCTCGTCACGTGGCCCCGTCTAGGAGCCAGGGCCTCACACTGGGCTGTGGGGGGCGGGGGGCAGGGCACAGGCCCTGGCGGCCCTGGTGGTCTCTGTCCCTGCCCACATGCAGACTTTTTTCCGGCCCCTCCTCCCTGGCCAATAGGGGGCCTGCACGGCATGGTTGACAGTCCCCGGGAGGATGGGCACAGGTTCTGTGCCGAGGCTGGGCCGTGTCACCAAGGGAACTGGAGCATCCACGGAGCCTGGCGTGCACGGGGGACCCTGGAGGCAACTGAGGGCCAGCCTAGCTGTGTGCTTACCATCGGTGTCCCTGCCACAGCCGGTCCTCTCGAAACCAGAAACCTCGCTGACCCTCTCACCGCCACGTCCCCAGTGCCCGGGACCTGACGCGGAGCGCTGGAGGAGCGACAGGACGCGCCAGTGGAGGGACCTGAGGCTGCCGGCCCGGATCTGCCCTGCTCCCGGACCCCCTCAGCCTGGCCCCCGCAGGCTCACACCAGCCCTGTGGCGCCCCCATCCCCGCCCCCCATCCATCACAGAAGCCAGCACGGGTTCCAAACCAGATGTTTATTTGTGTATATAAAACAAGGCCCCAGGCGGGAAAGGCACCCCTCAGAGAGGACCCGGACCACACAGCCTGAAAGACTAGAACACTCAACTCCCCCCCTCCCCTATCAAAGCTGATCAGTTACTATTCGCTCTCGGCCCACTTAAAACCTAACCAACCGAGCCCAGTGGGATGACCCCAGGAAGGCGCCGGCGAACACAGGGTGGCTTCTAGGCACGGGGGAGGCCGGCCGACGGCCACGCCCACCCCCATAACGGAGCAGCTGGACGAGGCTTTCCCTGCACGGGGTCCAGGGCTGGCGCCCCATCCTCCCTCGGCCTGGAGCCCACTCTGCCAACAAGATAAAAACTCAGAGTCAAGAAACATCCAAAGCCAGCTAACTCTAACCCCGCCCCACCCCTGCCCCCTGCCCACCTCGTCCCCAGGCCCCTGGAGAGGCCACCGGCTCACACCCGGGCCCCCTCGTCATACTCCTCCCTGGTCATCCACTCCGACTTGTACGTGGACAGGTGGGCCATGAGCGACGCCCCGAGCCAGACGCTGAAATTCCTGTTGCTGCCCACCCAGAGCGTGGCCTTGGCGGAGGCGAAGTGCTCGGCCGACAGCTCCTTCTGCAGGCGCTTGGTGAAGCCGGGGTACAGCGTGTTCCCGCCGCAGGCCATGACGTGCGAGATGAGCTGCTCGTGCGTGGAGGCCTCGCACGTCTTGATGGACTCCACCACCATCTCCGGCACGCTGGGCCCCGGCAGGTCGAACACCTGCGGGCTGAAGAACATCTCGGGCGCCAGGCGCTGCATAGGCGTCAGCTCGGCGGACGTGCCGTCGGGCAGCAGGTAGGTGTTGCTCTCGTCCGCGCCGCTCGGCAGGCTCTGGCAGAAGTCCAGCGCCTCGCCCAGGTTCTGCGGCACGTAGCACTTGCCCATCTGCGTGCCGGTCACCGTATCCAGCTGGAAGAGGTTGTGCGGGTCGGAGTGCTCCTTGAAGATGCTCTTGCGGAGGTAGGCAGCGAGGTCCTGGCCGGCGAACTCCAGGGTCTTGCAGCTGGAGGGGGAGGTGCGGCCCAGGTGGAAGGGCTGCACGCGGGTCAGGCCATAGCCGGAGTCCAGCACGGTGCCGGTGAGCAGCCCCGAGGCGTACAGCGACATCTCCATCTGGTTGGCCAGCAGCAGGGCCGGGACATCGAGCAGCTCAAACATGACCTGCAGCCCGGAGGCGGGGGACACTCAGTGGGTCGCCCCCAAACCCAGGGCCCCGCGCCCGCCCTGGAAGCTGACATCCTGGCGGGGCGGGGATGGGGACTCTTGGGCTGTCCCTCGGGACGCTGGGACGGGGGACGGGGTTCTGCGGCTCGGGTGTGGGAATGTGGGAGGGGCTCTGGGGATGACAAGGAGGCGGGAGTGCTTGGCAGGGGGAGCCTTATCCTCTTCAGCAGAACCTCTCCAAAGATCAAGACAAACTGAACTGCCAGCCCCGCCCCGCCCCACAGCCCCACCCCTGCCAGCCCCGCCCCACCCCGCCCTGCAGCCCTAACCCCACCCCTGCAGCCCCGCCCCGCCCCGCCCCGCAGCCCCAGGCCCACGCCTGCCAGCCCTGCCCCGCCCCGCCCCGCGGCCCCAGGCCCACGCCTGCCAGCCCCGCCCCGCCCCGCCCTGCAGCCCTAGCCCCACCCCTGCAGCCCCGCCCCGCCCCGCAGCCCCAGGCCCACCCCTGCCAGCCCCGCCCCGCCCCGCCCCGCCCCACAGCCCCAGGCCCACCCCTGCCAGCCCCGCCCCGCCCCGCCCTGCAGCCCTAGCCCCACCCCTGCAGCCCCGCCCCGCCCCGCCCCGCAGCCCCAGGCCCACCCCTGCCAGCCCCGCCCCACCCCGCCCCGCAGCCCCAGGCCCACCCCTGCCAGCCCCGCCCCACCCCGCCCCGCAGCCCCAGGCCCACCCCTGCCAGCCCCGCCCCGCCCCGCCCCGCGGCCCCACCCCTGCCAGCCCCGCCCCATCCCGCCCCGCAGCCCCAGGCCCACCCCTGCCAGCCCCGCCCCGCCCCGCCCCGCGGCCCCACCTCCAGCGTCTTGCGCCGGTCCGCGGGCTCCTGCAGCGGGGTCTCGGTGACGATGACGGGGGCGTCCTCGTGCTCCTGCCTGTGCCGCTCCAGGACGAAGGACCAGATGTGCTCGACGCCCTCCCAGTTGAGGACACGGCCGCGCTCGACGGGGTAGCTGAAGGTGTCGGGGTGGCACAGGTCGACGCCCAGGCTCACGCGCCGCCGGGCGTAGCTGGGGCCAGGGTTCTCCCGGCACGGGATGTAGTTCACCACGCTCGGGAGGATCATCTGGGGCTCGTTCCAGCCGGACAGGCCGGCCTTCAGAAAGGCAGAGCCGTGGTCGATGACGATGGTTTTCCCGGCCATGGCTCAGGCACGCGGGGTCTCAGGATGCTTGGCAAACGAGGGGACCTGTGGGGGAGAGGCTGCGGGTTACCTGCCGGCCTTCCGCCCCCGCGCCGGCCACCGGGCCTCTGGGAAGCTTGGCCGATTACCCTGCCACGCCGTTGCGAGCAGTGCCGGGCCTGCCACGCTCTCCCCGTGCCTAACTCATCCTAGGAATCCCGCGCTGCGGCCACCTGCCCACTGCACTCCTCCCACTGCCCCAGGGCAGAGGCCGCGGGGAAGGTCTCTCTAGAGACTCAGCGAGATCCAGGGCGCGGGAAGGGCCTGGCAGCTGCTGGCTGCCCGCTTAGACGGCACGGGAATGCGGGCGGCACCGCTGCGGGCCAGCGGCTAGCGACCAGCAGGCGGGGTGACGGCCGGAGCGGCCTTTGCCGGGCACAGACCCTCTCCCCACTCCGGGAGGGACATTTTGCATATGAGATCGAGCTGTGGGAAACTCATTTGTGCTGGCCAAAAATGGCCGGGCATCAGCAGGAACACAGGAACGCAGCCCGTCTCCCCCACAGCCTACAGGGCAGGGGCCATCCTTGCACCCATCTTACAGATGGGGAGATCGAGGCTCAAGGGTTAAATTACCTTCCCAGCCCTTATAACCAACAAGGGCAGGGCAGGGGCACACACTGAACAGCAGGCAGATGTCGCTTGGGGGTGGGGGTAGGGATTACACCTTCACTTATTTGAAAATCAAAGAGACAGATGGGGATCTTCCATCTGCCGGTTCACTCCCCAAATGACTGTAACAGCAGGGCTGGGCCAGGCCAACGCCAGGAGCCAGGAGCCAGGAGCCAGGAGCCAGGAGCTCCATCCGGGTCTCCCGCACGGGCGGCAGGGACTCATGCTAGAGTCATCAGCGCTGCCGCCCAGGGTGTACTGGCAGGAGCCAGGATCAGGAGCGGGGCAGGGATGGGACCCAGGCGGTCCAAGCACCCCAAACAGTACCATGCCTACAACTCCAGACGCCCACCCCAGGAATTAGGTTTTGAATATGAACTAAGCAGCTTATTTTTTTAAATATTATTTATTTGAAAGACAGTTATAGAGAGGCAGAGAAAGAGAGAGAAAGAGAGAGGTCTTCCATCTGCTGGCTCGCTCCCCAGATGGCCACAACAGCCAGAGTTACACCGATCTGAAGGTAGGAGCCAGGAGCTTCTTCTGGGTCTCCCACGTGAGTACAGGGGCCCAAGGACCTGGGCCATCTTCTACTGCTTTCCCAGGCCATAGCAGAGAGCTGGATCGAAAGTGGAGCAGCCAGCACTAAAACCGGCGCCCATATGGGATGCTGGCACTGCAGGTGGTGGCTTTACCTGCTACGCCACAGCACTGGCCCCAGCAGCTAATTTATCATATAAAGGAGACTCCAAGCACAATGCCTCCCCATGGTGGTGATCAGTTTGCCTGTCAGCGCAGTGGGGTGATGCTCACCCCCACGCAGAGGAAAGGCTGCGTCACTGCCCCAAGTCACTGCCTGACGCCCGATGCGCCATGAACAGCAGCAGCTGAGAGTCAAAGAACCCTCACAGTCCCCAGGGATCTACAGAGAACGGAATCCAGACAGGGATTTGCGCCAAGGAGCTCCGCTGTCCTCGACGGGCGCCCGAACAAGGAGGCGGAGAGGGGAGGGTCTTTCAACGAAAGAATGGGGAGCACCCGGGTGTGCAGCTCACACCTTGCAGAATGTCTCTCAGGTGGATCTCAGACCGAACGTGAAGCCCAGAACCCACAGAACTTCTCCAGGAAGGCCGAGGAGAGACTCACGGGACCCCGGGTACAGCAAACTCTCCCGAGCTAGAACGGCCGAAGCTGGGGCTGGCCTTGCGGCACGGCAGGCACAGCCGGGGCTCGCGACAACAGCACTGCCGATCCCGGGTGCCTGCTGCCCGTCCTGTGCGCCTCTCCCAGCCTCCTGGATGCGCGCCCTGAGACACAGCAGCTATGGAATGGCCCGCGTATCTGAGCACCTGCCGCTCACCTGCGCCACCGATGAGGCTCTGGCCCCTGGCTGCTGCCGGCAGCTGGGATGGGAGACCTATGCCTCTCCTCTATCCGTGGCACCTTGCCTTTCAAATAAATAAATGAACTTTTAAAAAAATCAGCCAGTTCATGTCACTGCTGCTCCGCTTCCAACCCAGCTCCCTGCTGGTGTGCCCGAGAGGGCACAAGCATGGCCCAGGTGCTTGGGCCCCTGCACCCACATGGGAAACCCAGAGGAAGCTCCCGGCTCCTGGCTTCAGCTTGGCCCAGCCCCAGCTGTTGCGGCCACTTGTGGAGTGAACCAGCGGATGGACGATCTCTCTCTCTCTCTCTCTCTCTCTCTCTCTGTCTCCTCTCACCCTGTAACTCTGCCTTTCAAATAAATCTTAAAAACAATTTTTAATGAAATAAAATGAAGTATGTGAAAACTGCTCATCATCCCTAGTCATTAGGAAAATGCCAATCACAACCCCAACCACACAGCGCTGCACACTGTCAGACGGCTAAGACCACAGCGCACGCTGGCAAGCAGGTGCAGGGACCGGAAGTCTCCAGCGCTGCCACTGTGGTGAAAGGCGGCACCTGCACTCCGCAGCCAGTGTGGCGTCTCTACCAGCGGCAAACGCGCACCTGCCCTCCCGCCCCTGGTGTTCACCCAGGAAGCCAAAGCGGAGATCGGACACGCACACATTTCTATAGATGTATTCACAGTCGCCACAAACCAGAAAAAGCCCAGACAGGGCACGGGTAAACAGGCCTCCGTTCAGTGGAGTGCCACCTGGCAGAGAAGGAATGGCTGGCAGGTGCGCAGAGCGACAGGCTACAGCCGGCTGCACAAGCACGATCCTAGCAAGTTCTGAAACGGCAGCACAGGAAGCCCTGAAACAGGAGTGGCTGCCAGCAGACAGAGGGGATGAGGGGGCTGGCGCCTGGGGTCACAGCCAGACAGGGGGACGTGATACAACTGTGCTCTATTTTCTTCTCCTCCTCTTTTTTTTTTTTTTTTTTAAGATTGATTGATTGATTGATGGGTCTGGCATTGTGGTGAAGCAGGTTAAGTCCCTGCCCGCAATGCCAGCATCCTGTATGGGCGCCAGTTATTTTTTTCCTTTTTTTTTTTTTTTTGTTTTTGACAGGCAGAGTTAGACAGTGAGAGGGAGAGACAGAGAGAAAGGTCTTCCTTTTTCTGCTGGTTCACCCCTCAAATGGCCGCTACAGCCGGTGCTGCACCGATCCGAAGCCAGGAGCCAGGTGCTTCCTCCTGGCCCCCCTGGGGTGCAGGGCCCAAGCACTTGGGCCATCCTCCACTGCCCTCCTGGGCCACAGCAGAGAGCTGGACTGGAAAAGGGAGCAACAGGGACAGAATCCGGGGCCCCAACCGGGACTAGAACCCGGGGTGCCGGCGCCGCAAGTGGAGGATTAGCCTAGTGAGCCGTGGCGCCTGCCAGCGGGTGCCAGTTCAAGACCCCGTTGCTCTACTTCCAATTCAGCTCCCTGTTAATACACTTGGGAAAGCAGTGGAAGATGGCCCAAGTGCTTGGGCCCCTGCACCTGCATGGGAGACCAGGAAGAAGCTCCTGGCTCCTGGCTTGGGCTTGGCCCAGCTCCAGCTGTGGCAGACATTTGGGGAGTGAACCAGTGGATGGAAGACCTCTCTCTCTCTCTTTCTCTCTCTCCACCCACCCGCCCACCCACCCTCCTTTCTCTGTAACTCTGCCTTTCGAAGAAATTTTTAAGATTAATGTATTAATTTAGTTATAGAGAGAGCAGAAGAGAGAGATCTTGCATCTGCTGGTTCACTCCCCAGATGTCTGCAACAGCCAGGGCTGGGCCAGGCTGAGGTTAGGAGCAGGAATTTCCACTGGGTCTCCTACATGGGTGCAGGGGACCAAGAACCTGGGCCATCATCTGCTGCTTTTCCCAACGCATTAGCAGGGAGCTGGAGGGGAAGTGCAGCACCCAGGACACGAACCAGCACCCGTATGGGAAGCCGGTGTCACAGGTGCAGGCTTAACCTCCTTGCCACAACGCCAGCCCCCTCAGATAAATTTTTAAAAAGTACTATGAGGGATAATGTATTAAGTTGTCCATTAGCAGTCAGGGCTATGCTGATCAAGTCACCATTTCTCATAGTGTCCATTTCACTTCAGGAGGTTTCCTTTTTGGTGTTCAGTCAGTTGTCACCGATCAGGGAGAACATATGGTATTTGTCCCTTTGGGACTGGCTTACTTCACTCAGCATGATGTGTTCCAGATTCCTCCATTTTGTTGCAAATGACTGGATTTCGTTGTTTCTTACTGCGGTATAGTATTCTAAAGAATACATATCCCATAATTTCTTTAACCAGTCTACCATTGATGGGCATTTAGGTTGGTTCCAGGTCTTGGCTATTGTGAATTGTGCTGCAATAAACATTAGGGTGCAGACCGCTTTTTTCTTTATCAATTTAAACTCCTTTGGGTAAATTCCAAGGAGTGGGATGGCTGGGTCGAACGGTAGGGTTATCTTCAGGTTTCTGAGGAATCTCCAGACTGATTTCCATAGTGGCTTGACCAGTTTGCATTCCCACCAACAGTGGGTTAGTGTCCCTTTTTCCCCACATCCTCGCCAGCATCTGTTGTTGGTAGATTTCTGTATGTGAGCCATTCTAACCGGGGTGAGGTGAAACCTCATTGTGGTTTTGATTTGCATTTCCCTGATTGCTAGTGACCTTGAACATTTTTTCATGTGCCTGTTGGCCATTTGGATTTCCTCTTTTGAAAAATGTCTATTGAAGTCCTTGGCCCATCTCTTAAGTGGGTTGTTGGTTTTGTTTTTGTGGAGTTTCTTGATCTCTTTGTAGATTCTGGTTATTAACCCTTTATCTGTTGCATAGTTTGCAAATATTTTTTCCCATTCTGTCGGTTGTCTCTTCACTCTCCTGACTGTTTCTTTTGCAGTACAGAAACTTCTCAATTTGATGCAATCCCAATAGTTGATTTTGGCTTTGACTGTCTGTGCCTCCCGGGTCTTTTCCAGAAATTCTTTGCCTGTGCCAATATCTTGAAGGGTTTCTCCAATGTTCTCTAATAACTTAATGGTGTCAGGACGTAGATTTAGGTCTTTAATCCACGTTGAGTGGATTTTTGTGTAAGGTGTAAGGTAGGGGTCTTGCTTCATGCTTCTGCACGTGGAAATCCAGTTTTCCCAGCACCATTTATTGAATAGACTGTCCTTGCTCCAGGAATTAGTTTTAGATCCTTGATCAAATATAAGTTGGCTGTAGATGTTTGGGTTGATTTCTGGTGTTTCAATTCTGTTCCATTGGTCTATCCATCTGTTTCTGTACCAGTACCATGCTGTTTTGATTACAACTGCCCTGTAGTATGTCCTGAAGTCTGGTATTGTGATGCCTCCGGCTTTGTTTTTGTTGTACAAGATTGCTTTAGCTATTCGAGGTCTCTTGTGCCTCCATATGAATTTCAGCATCATTTTTTCTAGATCTGCGAAGAATGTCTTTGGTATCTTGATTGGGATTGCATTGAATCTATAAATTGCTTTTGGGAGAATGGACATTTTGATGATGTTGATTCTTCCAATCCATGAGCATGGAAGATTTTTCCATTTTTTGGTATCCTCTTCTATTTCTTTCTTTAAGGTTTTGTAATTTTCATCGTAGAGATCTTTAACGTCCTTGGTTAAGTTTATTCCAAGGTATTTGATTGTTTTTGTAGCTATTGTGAATGGGATTGATCTTAGCAGCTCTTTCTCAGTCATGGCATTGCTTGTGTATACAAAGGCTGTTGATTTTTGTGCATTGATTTTATATCCTGCCACTTTGCCAAACTCCTCTATGAGTTCCAATAGTCTCTTAGTAGAGTTCTTTGGATCCTCTAAGTACAGAATCATATCGTCTGCAAAGAGGGATAGTTTGACTTCTTCCTTCTTGATTTGTATTCCTTTGATTTCTTTTTCTTGTCTGATGGCTCTGGCTAAAACTTCCAGAACTATGTTAAATAGCAGTGGTGAGAGTGGGCATCCCTGCCTGGTGCCAGATTTCAGTGGAAATGCTTCCAACTTTTCCCCATTCAATAGGATGCTGGCTGTGGGTTTTTTATAAATTGCTTTGATTATATTGAGGAATGTTCCTTCTATACCCAATTTGCTTAGAGTTTTCTATCAATTCCCAACTTGACTCTCACTGGGATTAAACATGACAATAGGTCTGATCTGATTTCATCATCATTTAAAAAAAAATCATCTATTATTTTTCACTTTATGTTTCTGTGTGGGAACAAACTGTTGAAATCCTTAGTTAAGGTATAATAAGCTGATCTTCTGTATACTAAGATAATCGAAAATGAATCTTGATGTGAATGGAAGGGGAGAGGGAGTGGGAAAGGGGAGGGTGGTGGGTGGGAGGGACGGTATGGGGGGGAAAGCCATTGTAACCCATGAGACGTACTTTGGAAATTTATATTCATTAAATAAAAGATAAAAAAAAAAAATTTTTAAAAAGTAAAAGTAAATGTTAAAAGAAGATTGTTTAATTGTTAATTTGAAAGGCAGGGTGAGAGAGAGAGAGAGAGAGAGATCTTCTATGCGCTGGGTCACTCCCCAAAATGGCTCTGACCACCAGGTTTGGGCCAGCCTGAAGCCAGGAGCTTGGATCTCCATCCGGATCTCCCACGTGGAGGCAGAAACCCAAGCACCCAGGCCACCTCCTGCCACCGTCCCAGGTGCACCGGCAGGGGCCCGCACTGGAAGGGGAGCAGCCGGGGCTCAAACCAGCACTTCCATATGGGATGCCGGCGTGGCGAGTGCCAACTCAGTCACCGCGCCACAACGCGCGTCCCTGTGCCGTACCTCGCCTGTATGTGTGTGCCACAACTCTCACAACGAAATCCTTGCTAGAGGGAACGTGCCTCTCGGTGAAGGCTGCCTCAGGGACGAGGCAGTGGGTGTGGGCCAGCCAGGGACAGGTGCCCAAGGCCCCCTTGCAGAAGACAAATCGTCACACGACAGCAGACTGCGTGCCCACACTGGCTGTGGGTGTTTCCCGTACGAGAGCCTTCCAACCGGAAGCCACGTCTCCAGGCTGTCGCGCGGCCAGCCACCTACTCTGATCAATTTCTGGACAGCACTGCATCTGCCCATCACGACTGAGCGTGACAGCCCTGCCCGGCCCAGTGGCTTCCCGCTGGAACCAGCCCTGGGTAGCGAGCAGGCTCCCCGGCCTTGACCGAGCTCTGACATCAGACCCGGGAGAGGCGGTGGAGGAGAGGAGCCTGCTGGCAGGTTGAGTGATGGATCTCTTGGACTGGATCACCTGGAGTGATGGAGATGCGGACGCCGGGATGACATTCCGGGAAGTGGGCTCTGTCTCTGCCTCCCTCCCCCGCACCATGAGAGCAGAGTGACAGATGGATGCGCCCGTGGCCCCAGCGTCTGGACTTGGGAGGGAGGGGTCGCCACTGCAGCTGTCAATCAAGATGCTCATGGGGCAGGGGAGGGGGGCAGGCTGCAGGCTGGGGGCCTTCCTGTCCTGGCGGTGGGGGGGGGGGGGGCTGAGGATGGCAGGTCCCTCCCCCAGACCATGACAGAAGAACATTTGGAGGCAACTCCCTAGAGATCAAGCCCACGTACCCCAAACATCCCTGTTGCACTTCCCTACTGAACACCCACTGTGGGCCCAAAACTACACAGACGCCACCGTCCCCTGCTGGAGTTTACGTTCAAGCAAGAGAGGAGCCGAGGAATCAAACACAGCCCAGCCGCAGGGACTCACAGACGGGTCCGCCTGCAGGGAGGGGCGGGAAGAGAGAGCGGTCACGCAGGCGCTCTGTGGGGCTCGCAAGTGCACAGAGGTTAGGCCGCCGCTCAGGACACCCGCACGCCATCCCGGGGTGCCTGGGTCCCGGTCCTGGCTACTGCACTCCCAACCCACCTTCCTGCTAATGTTCCAGGGCTCAAGGTACTCGGCTCCCTGCCAGCCACAGGGGAGGTCCGGATGGAGCTCCTGGCCCCGTCCAGCCCCCGGGGAGTGAACCAGTGGACGGAAGCTCTCCGTCTCTGCCTCTCGAATAACATGAAAATAGATTTTTACAAAATAAAGCGTGTTGACATTGGAAACGCATTCCACACCCAGGGAGCCGCAGTGCAGAGGCCCTGAGGGGGACGAGGCCAGGTGTGGCCCCGAGAGAGACGGCCAGGAGAGGCCAGTGGCCGAGGAGGGTGTGGAGGGCCTCCGAGGGCCTTCATGAGGGGCAGCCCTGGAGGGCTGGGCGGCGCCGCGGTCAGATCTGCCGGCAGTGGTCTGCGCTGATCCGAAGACCAGACTGGAGGCCCGGAAGCGGAGGAATTAGAAGAAGAGGCGGCCGTGGCGAGGCTGAGAGCAGTCAGATGCCAGACGTGGACTCGACCTCCTGTGTCCACGGCTCTGCACCTGTGGAGGCAGCCAAGCGGTGACCAAAATACTTGGGAAGCAAAACTGTGTTTGCACTGGACACGCATCGTTCCCTAAAGAACACGACGGAGCAGCCATGTGCACAGCGCGGGCCCCTGTGAGCCTAAGTGAGAGATGGCTTCACGCACACAGAAGGCTGTGTGCGGGTTATAGGCAAATACGGCGCCATGCTGCCGTCCTCGGGGACCCCGGAACCATCTCCCCGTGGGGACTGAGGGACGGGCGTCAGGCCCAGCGGTGGGGACACGGGTTTAAAATGCCCATGCCCCACGTCAGGGCGCCCGGGTCCAGGACTTGGCTCTGGCTCCTGACCCCAGCTCCCAGCCGACGCCGACCCCGGGAGGCAGCAGTGACGGCTCAAGGAGTTGAGTCCCTGTCACGCACGTGGGGGACCCAGATCCGGCTTCCGACTGGCCCAGGCCTAGACGTTGTGGGCATTTGGGGAGTGAAGCAGCAGATAGGAATGATAAGTTTCTCTCTCTCTCTCTCTCTCTCTGCCTCTCAAATAAATACATAAAAATCTTGACAAGTGAGGCTGATACTGCGGCTACAGGGCCAGGAGCACGTTGAACATTTTTGCTCCAGAAGGCAGAACAGAAACGGAGGAGCCGCTCACGGAGAGGGGACGGCCAGCGGGGAGCGGGTGGGGGCGGGGAGCGGTCCGGCGTTTCGTTCTGCACAGGGGAACTGCGAGATGCCCAGCTAGAGAGCGGGCCAGAAGCCACTCGGGGAAGAGCGGAGAGCCACGGGGAGGCTGGGGTCACATCCTCGACAGCCGTGCCTGGGGACGCTCTGAGGCCTGGAGCCAGGCCCCGAGAAGGAACCCGCGGCAGAGAGTGAGCGCGCAGGAGTGGAGCCCGGCGGGAGGGGCGCCCCGAGGCCCGGGTCAACCCTGGGGAGATGCGAATCTGAGTTAGTGACACAGGAGGCGGCGGTCGCCTTGGCCACTCAAGCGGCTTCATGGCAACGGTGAGGGCAAAAGCCAGGAAAGAAGATTCCAGAAAGAAGGAGAGGTTCTCAGACTGGCCCAGGCTCCAGCAAAACATCGCAGCCCCCAGAACAAGGGCACGCTCACGTGCTCCTAACTCCAGGCAACTTAGCCTCTGGGGTTAGGGACGCACACCATGCATCTGCAGATGCAAACCCAGATCACTCAACACATGCACAGGACCAAGGCAAAGGCAAAGGTGCCGATCCTGAGACCACCCAGCCCCGGGCTCGCCAGGGACGCCGAGGCAGCGGGATCACCACGCCTATGACGTTAAAGGAAAGGCAGCTGTATCCAGGAAAAAAAAAAAAAATATATATATATATGTATATATATATATATATATAAGAACTACAAAAAGAATCCAGTAGAAATCTGAAAACGGATAACCTTGGAACACCTGCAATTGATTAAAGACTCTGCTCAGTAATAGGACGGGTGTGGCAGGGGAATGAGTAACAGAGCTTCAAGATCTACAAACACGACAACATCGGAGACAGAGAGGGGAGCGTATTTTAATAAGCAAGGCCTCGAGACCTACAGGACAACAGAGAGGTCTCACTTTCACGGCACGGAGGTTCTAGAATGAACAGGAAAGACGTGAACCTACAAACGAAGCCAAGCACAGCCCACAGAAAGGCAACGCAATGCAAGGCGTGCAGGTAGAGCAGGACCCAGCCGCTGGGTACGTAAGATTTTATTTAATATCTCGACAGCACCCGGAGGAAGAGAAAACGCAACCCGAGAGAACAGCACCGAGTGGCTGTAGATTTCTCGCCAGAGCGGACGGAGCACTTGGCTGCTTGGCCCAGCGGTTAACACGCTGCCTGGGACAACCCCTTGCCCCATGAGCGTGCCCAGGGCCAAGTCCCAGATCCACTCCCGACTCCAGCTTCCTGCTGGTGCAAGCCTGGGAGGCAGCGGGGGGATGGCTGAAGTACCCGGGTCCCCAATTCGAGACCTGGATCGATTCCCACTTCCTGGCTTCCAGACAACCCAGCGCTGGCAACGGCGGGCATCGGGGGGAGTGAGCCAGCCGACGGGACCGTGTTCGTTCTGGCTGGTTCTCCTTCCCTCTCTCTTTCTGCCTCTCAAATACACAAAAGGAAGAAAAAGAAGGAGCGGAGACCAGAAGACGAGCAGCGTTCCAGGTGCAGAGGGAGAGCTGGCGGCCCGGAGTTACAGACCCAGCAAAAGCACTGAGGGAGGAAGATGACACACAGCACTCTTAGACGGAGGAAAACGAAAACGGATCGCCGGCAGAGGAGGGCGACGACACTGGGCGCCAGCACCCAGACAGGAAGTGGAAGCAGGACAAGTGGTCAGTATCCAAGAAGGCGCCGGGGCGTTTTTCTCGCCATAAAGCACGCGTGACCGTTACAAGCAAAAACGCTGACCGTGTGTGCCGGAGCCTGGACTGCCCAGGGTGCACACGGATGCGCACGTCTGTGGGTCAGCTTCCCGCGTCTGCAGCTTCCCGTGCCCCACCGTGATCTGAACGTCTGGGGCACAGACCACGGCCCCGCGCGGAAATAAACCAGCAGAACGCAGGAGGAGCCACCTGAACATCGGACAAAGCAGGCGTCGGAACAGAGAATGCTGCCAGCAACCGAGGAGCTCACCCAGGATAAAAGGCCAGTTCACACGAGGACATTAGCGTCCTGGCATGATGCACCCAAAGCCAGATCCTTCCAGCCACCGAAACCTGACAGCCACAGACATGACAGAAACAGAAAAAGTAAGCTTGGTTCTCAGAGCTCCATAAAACGAACAGACAGGCCAAGTTCACTCTTCAAAACTCTCACATTGTTATCTATGGACTACACAGACGCTCCCACCACCAGCAGCACACACAAGACCGGGAGGAATACTCGAGACAGGCCACAAAGCCCCAGCGGATCCAGAGGAACTGCGGCCCTACCTTGAACTAGAACTCTAAAGTGGAATGACAGCCGGAAGTGGAACAATGCACATCTAAACAACTCCCAGGTCGCGGAGGAATCAGGACAGATTTCGCGGGACCGGCACTGTGGCACGGCAGGTTAGGCCGCTGCCTGTGACACCGGCACCCCATGTGGGCATCATTTTGCGTCCCGGCTGCTCCGCTTCCAATCCTGCTCCCTCCCTGCTCGTGCCGCTGGGAAAACAGTGGAAGATGGCCAAGGGCTGGGGCCCCTGAACCCATGTGGCTCCGGGCTTCAGATCAGCCCAGCTCTGGCTACTGTGGCCACTTGCAGAGTGAACCAGTGGATGGAAGACACCCCCCCCACCCCGCCCCGTCACACACACTCTGTTGCTCTACCTCTCAAATAAACAAATAATTTTAAAAAATAAAATGAAAATAAATTATTTTTAAAAAAAGTTTTTAAACCTCTTCCTGGTTGCACAACTTGGTCAATATATGGAAAAGAAAAAAAATTCACACTAATTGTACACAATCTCTTCAAGAAAACAGCAGAGGAGCCACACATCCCACCCATTGATTGAGGCCCACACTACCTCGAACTGAAAAGCAGAGAGATCTGAAAAAGGAAAGCCACACTGAAATCGGGAACACAGACGTAGGAATTCTTCAACAAACCTGAGCAAATTCAGCACCAGACACATTGACCCCGTGGAGCTCATCCCAGGAACGCAAGGCAAACCCAACGTTTTTTTTTTTTTTTTTTTTGACAGAGTGGACAGTGAAAGAGAGAGACAGAGAGAAAGGTCTTCCTTTGCCGTTGGTTCACCCTCCAATGGCCGCCGCGGCCGGCGCATTGTGCTGATCCGAAGCCAAGGGCCAGGTGCTTCTCCTGGTCTCCCATGGGGTGCAGGGCCCAAGCACTTGGGCCATCCTCCACTGCACTCCCGGGCCACAGCAGAGAGCTGGACTGGAAGAGGGGCAACCAGGACAGAATCCGGCGCCCTGACCGGGACTAGAACCCGGTGTGCCAGCGCCGCAAGGCGGAGGATTAGCCTAGTGAGCTGCGGCACCAGCCAAACTCAACATTTTTTTTTTTTTTTTTTGCAAATCAATGCAATTCAACCTACTAAGAGACCAAAGCAGAAAGGCCACGTGACCATCGCAACAGACGCGGAAATAAACGGATGCAATTCCACACGCATTTGTGACAAAAACATGCGTCGACCAGGAAGCGAAGGGGCTTTCCTTAACCTCACAGAGTGAAAACTTACGGCCGGCAAACGTTGAGAGGAAAAGCTACACGCTTTCTCCCTAACACTGGGGATGACAAAAGGACGTCGGCTTTCACCCACTGAACCAGAAGTCCCAGCCAGTGCACGGAGGCAAGAAAAAGCCAACAACAGGCAGAGATGCTGGAAAGCAAGCAAGCGAGCTGTCCCTGCCTGCAGAAGAGCCCCAGGGACCGACAGAAGGATCCGGGCATCACTACACTGAGTGAGGCCAAGTCATAGGATACAAGTCTAGTATTTAAAAATCAATTATCTTTTATAAACTACCAACAAGCAGTGGAAAATTAAAATTGCCTAAAAGTATCATTTCTAGTGGCATCAGAAACACACAGCACTCTGGCTGAACCCTGAGATGCAGTAGGCTGCACGCCGTTTAACACTGATGGGGAAATCAAAGGCGCCTCGGAGACACGGTGCTCCCGCGCCCCAGACTCAATGTCACCGAATGTCATTTCTCTCGCTTGGTTTGCAGCTCCAAGCCCAGCTGGAATCCCAACAGGATGATTTTTAGATTTCAACAAGCTGATTCTCAAACTTTTATTAAAAAGCAAAGGGTTTAAGCTATTCAAAATGACCTTGAGGGAGTGTGGCGCCTGTGGCGTAGCAGGTAAAGCCGTTGCCTGCAGCACCGGCATCTCATGTGAATGCCAGTTCAAGTCCTGGCTGCTCCACTTCCAATCCAGCTCTCTGCTGTGGCCTGGGAAAGCAGTAGAAGATGGCCCAAGTCCTTGGGCCCCTGCACCTGCGTGGGAGACCAGGAGAAGCTCCTGGCTCCTGGCTTCAGATCAGTGCAGCTCCAGCCGTTGGGGCCATCTGGGGAGTGAACCAGCGGATGGGAGACCTCTCTCTGTGTGTCTCTCCCTCTCTCTGTCTACTCTGTCTCTCAAATAAATAAATAAATCTTCATTTATTGAAAAAGAACACTCTTGGAAGACTCGCACTCTCTGGTTCCACAGCCCACGGTAAATCCGCAGCACCAAGATGAAACTCAGTGGAAAGAAGAGCCCAAGAACAGGTGCGTACAGATGACGCAACCGCTTCTAGCAGCGGTGCAGACAGCTCCGTGGGCAAGGACATCAGCCTGTCAGCACAAGGTCCTGCGGAAATCGGCTCTCTCCTTGAAAAATAATAGTAATAAGCCCGACCATCCCTCACTGTTTCTACCAAAAATCCACCCAAAATGAAACCTGTGAAATGTAAACATGAAACAGAACACTGTACATTTTCTAGGAAAAAAGAAAAATGGAAGAAAATCTTTGTGACCTCAGATCCAAGAACATCTAAGGGATCTTACATAGGGCACCGAAGTCCCGCCCACAGAGGAAATGCTGACCCCCCGGCCCCCGTCAGAAGTAAACCTTTCGCGATCTGAAAGACGCTGTCAGAGGCGGGCGTTAGGCAGCCGTAGGGCACCACTTGGGGTGCCCACATCCATGTCAGAGCACCAGCATTCAAGTCCCACCCAGCTGCCTGCCACGGCACAGCCCGGGAGGCCCGCGGGCCCCTGCCGCCCACTGGGAGACCCAGAAGCAGCTCCTGGTGCTGGCTTTGGCCTGGCCCAGTGCCGGCTGTTGTAGGCATCTGGGGAGTGAACCAGCGGATGGAAGCCCTCTCTCTGCCCATCCTGCTGTCTGTCGCTCTGCCTTTTAAATAAAATGAAAACAAAGAAATAAATTGCTAAAGACGACCAGTGGGAAAACAAAGACAGCAAACCAGGAGGAAATATTTGCAAGTCACAAATCTGACAGTGGACTTGTCCTATCGAAAATCAATAATGAGAACCCAAACAACTGACTTTCAGTAACGGGCAGAGAGGGAGCGGGCACTTAGCTCAGCGGTCAATACGCCCGCACCCGCACCCGCGTTCAGTCCCTGGATCCTCGCCCCCTGCTGACGCAGACCTGGGAGGCAACAGAGACGGCTTCAGTAACTGGGTCCCTGCCTCCCACCAGAGAGACCAGGATGGAATTCCCAGATCCGGCTTCACCTGGCCCCGCCCCCACTTCACCTAGGCCTGCCCCGCCTCACCTGGCCCCGCCCCTGCCTCACTTGGCCCCACCCCTGCCTCACCTGGCCCCGCCCCTGTTTCACCTGGCCCCGCCCCTGCCTCACCTGGCCCCGCCCCTGCCTCACCTGGCCCCGCCTGGCTGTTGCAGGCCTCTGGGCAGTGAACCAGCCAACTGTCTCCCTCCCTTCTCCCACCACTGGTGTATGTGTGTCTGTCTCCAAGCCTCTCAAACAAATAAATAAACTTTTTAAAAAAAGATTTTATTTATTTATTTGAAGGCAGAGTTACAGAGAGGCAGAGGCAGAGAGAGAGAGGGAGAGAGAGGTCTTCCATCCACTGGTCCACTCCCCACATGGCCCCAACAGCCGGAGCTGAGCTGATCCGAAGCCAGGAGCCAGGAGCTTCTTCTGGGTCTCCCATGCAGGTGCAGGGGCCCAAGCACTTGGGCCACCCTCCACTGCTTTCCCAGGCCACAGCAAGGAGCTGGATCGGAAGAGGAGCAGACGGGATTCAAACTGGCGCTCAGATGGGATGCCGGCGCTTCAGGCAGGGGGTCAGCCCACCACGCCACAGCGCCGGCCCCTAGGGTAGAGGTTTTAAAACCAATGAAAGGGGATGGTGCTGAGTGCTGAGAAGGGAGGAGGAGCTGGAGCTGTGAGCCCGCTGGTAGGAAGATTCCAACCTCAAAGACAGGCCACGCGTTTGCCACACATCCCAGCGATCCTGGTCCCAAATACTCACCCCAGAGAACTAGAAACTTCCGGTCACTCAGCAGCCTTATCCCCCCCCCCCCCCGTTTATATAAATGGCGTCGCTCACAATCAAATCCACAGCAAACAACCAAAGGCCCCTCCACTGGTGAACGGGTAAACAAACCGGCACACAGAGCGCTGGAAAGGGGGCGGGGCTAAAGTTGGAGCTCACTTTGGTGCAAGAATCTTTTTGAAATCCATGCATAATTCTTTCATAGTATGCATTGCTCATACCTTTAACTCCATTTTCCCGAACCTTTTGAAGCCCTCTCATAGCACTCAGCCGTTACGAAAAGGAACACCGCGGCTCACTAGGCTAATCCTCCGCCTGTGGCGCTGGCACCCCAGGTTCCAGTCCTGATCGGGGTGCCGGATTCTGTCCTGGTTGCCCCTCTTCCAGGCCAGCTCTCTGCTGTGGCCCGGGAGTGCAGTGGAGGATGGCCCAAGTGCTTGGGCCCTGTACCTGCATGGGAGATCAGGAGAAGCACCTGGCTCCTGGCTTCGGATTGGCGCAGCGCGCCGGCCGTAACAGCCATTTGGAGGGTGAACCAACGGAAGGAAGATCTTTCTCTCTGTCTCTCTCTCACTGTCTAACTCTGTCTGTCAAATAAATAAACAAACAAATAAATAAATAAATAAAAGGAACGATCCCTGGACACACACAGTGCAGCGCTGTTCCAGAAGCAGGCGTGCCCGGTAGAGAGAGACCTGCAGCCCGCGTACCTTCATTCAAGAACCTCCTGGGAGAGGCGGCTGGGCCAGCAGGTGCCGGGGCAGGGCTGGGCAGGGGTGAGTGCATGGGGGCAGGGAGAGGGGGCGCGCAGGAGCCATAACCGGCCTCTCCGTGCTCACGCTGCTGACGTGCACCCGTCACACCTGCAGCTTTCAAAAGAGCAAGTCTTAACGTGTGTCGATTTTTAAAGTGAATTTTTTTTTAAATAAAGTTTTTGGGACAGTTGGTGAAATTTGAATGTGGGTTATATTTTTAGTGTAATTTCCAATATGGGATCACTTTATTGAGGTTTTCAAAGGGAAGAGCCTTGATTTTAAGCAGATACGCGAGGAAGTATTTGTAAGTAAAACAGCCTGTGATTGACTTTCAAATAGACCAGGAAAAACTCAGCGCATACCCACGGGAAAGGCGCCAAAGCAAATGCCACGGAGAGACGGAGAGAGAACGGCGAGGGGACACGGAGGGCAGAGGAGGGGCGTGCCACTCCCCTGCGCCTTCTCTGACTGGCAACAGGTTCCAACTGAGAGGGTTTTAGAAAAACAAAGGATGGGAGGGAGCCGGCGCTATGGCATAGCGGGTAAAGCCGCCACCTGCAGTGCCTGCATCCCACACGGGCGCTGGTTAGAGTCCCGGCTGCACCACGTCTGATCCAGCTCTCTGCTGTGGCCTGGGAAAGCAGTGGAAGATGGTCCAAGTCTTTGGGCCCCTGCACCCACATGGGAGACCCAGAGGAAGCTCCTGGCTCCTGGCTTCGGATCAGCTCGGCTCCGGCTGTTGCAGCCATCTGGGGAGCGAACCAGCAGATGGAAGACCTCTCTCTCTCTCTCTCTCTCTCTCCCCCCCTCTCCCTCTCCCTCTCTGTCTGTAACTCTGCCTCTCGAATAAAATAAATATTTTTAAAAATTGACCCTACCCCATTAAAAAAATGCATCTTGGGGGACACACGGCCTGTATCAGAGGACCCGAGTTCGCATCCCAGTCGTGCTTCCTGCTAATGCAGGCCCTGTGGGCAGCAGGGGATGGCTCAGGGACTTGGGTCCCTGTTGCCCACAAGGGAGACCCTGGCTCCTGGCTTTGGCTGGCCCAGCCCTGGCTGTTAGGGACATTTGGGAAGTGAACTAGCGAATGAGCACTTTTGCTGTCTCCCCTCCCCCACCTCTCAAAATAAATAAATTTCAATCTTTTCAAAAAAGAACACTGAGGAAAAATCAGGAATCTACCAAGAAGCCTCTGCTACCTCTCCATCACCAGCTCGGCCCTCTTCCCAGCTCACCGGCCTCCTGCCCCATGTGCCAGGAACCTGCCTGCCCCACCTGGTCACACACCGGCCTCCCAGGAACCTGCCTGCCCCACCTGGTCACACACCGGCCTCCCAGGAACCTGCCTGCCCCCCCACCCCGGTCACTCCCCAGCCTCCAGCCCCTTGTGCCGGGAACCTGCCTGCCCCACCCCGGTCACACGGCTGTCACTCCTCCAGAGCAGCCTCCCTCCCTGAGCCCGAGCCAGGTCGCGGCGAGGTCGCTGACGATCCCCCGCGCTCACGCCGCCGCATGCCGACATCATGAGCCTTCCGGCCGCTGCCGCCTCGCCCACAGCACCCCCAGAGCGTGGGCTCCGGGCGGCCACGTCCGTATTTGTATTTTATTTCCATCTCTCCAGCGCATAGCGGGCATATTTTTGTTAAATCAGTTGGTGTTGAATGAATAAACTTTTAAAAATACCTCGGTGTGCTGGCAGCACACGAGTGCCATATGGGCCCTGCCCCCGCCCCTGAAACCCTCGCTCCTTATGCCGGCTTCCGGCGACTTCCCGGCTCCAAGCCCGCCCGTGGCACCCACCGCCCACAAAGGGAATCTACACTCAGCTGCAGGTGCATGGCCTGCCATGCTCCAGCCCCGCTCGCCCGCCCTCTGGATGCCGGAGCCTCCCTGGAATACAGTCATTCCCCTCCCCAGCACCAACCCCAGTGCAGCAGAGGACTTCAAAGGCTCATGGGAAAACGCACATTGTGAAAACATCATGTGCAGTTCAAACAATCTTTGCATCACAATAACCGTATTTGAACTCCTGTTCACACCCGTTTATAATTTGCTTACTTATTTATTTATCTGAGAGGCAGGGAGATATTGCGAGACAGGGCTCTCACCTGCCTGCACTGCCCCCGGGCTCGGGCCGAAGCTGGGAGCCCACGTGGGGGACAGGAGCACAGTCCCTCAAGCCAGCACCGCTGCCTCCGGGCCTTGGCAGGAAGCTGGAGCCGGGAGCCGGAGGCTGGCGTCGACCCAGGCGCTCTGAGGCCGGGCACCAACTCCTCCACGGTGAGTCCGAACACCCGCCCCTCCGCCGACGTTCTGAAGTGGCCCCGTGGACCGTGGCTCTTCCTACCCCTGCCCAGCTCTGACGAGGGTTCCTTTATGAACTGGGCACCGTAAGAGTCTCACGGCAATAATTAATGATCACGCAGAGCGAGTAGAACGACCCATTATAGTGAGGCTTACGGGAACGTGCTCTCTCTCTCTCGAAAGAATCAAGACGAATAAGATTTGGGGGCTGTGGCTTAACTCAAGTAACTGAAGCCGTGAGGGAGGACAGACGGCAGCCCGGGGGTGTGCCGAGAACGCGGCCCTCTCCCGCTCTCCTCTGTCTTCCACCGCTCCGGTAGCTCCTTGAGACCCAAACCAAAGCTGCACGCCGCAAAGCCAGGCGGCCTCCCAGGGGAGCCCATTCGTCCACAAGCCACCACACACACAGAGCTTTGCTGGGGACCTACCAGGGGCCTGGTCCCCGCCCCCGATCTCACTTAACCTGCACGACAGGGGTGGGCGTTTGGTGCAGGGCTAAGACGCTGCTCCGGACGCCGGGACCCCGGGACGCCATCATCTCAGCGTCTGGCTGGAGCCTCCACTCCCCGACCTCCAACCCAGTTCCTGCTGCTAGGCACCGATGACAGCTCAAGTACTTGGGTCCCTGCCACCACGCGGCAGAGCCAGACCGAGCTGCGGTCTCTTGGCCTCAGCCTGGCCCAGCCCTGGCTACTGTGGGCATCTGGGGTGTGAATCAGTGGATGGCAGACCTCTCTCTCTCTGGCCAACCTCTTTCAATAAATAAAATGTAACCCAATGACCACAGGGTCATCCCCAGTTTATGGATGGAGAAACTGAGGCCTAGAGAAGTGAAGGAACCGGTCCCAGGTCACCCACCACAGGTACAGTCAGAATCCCAACCCCCGTCCACAGGTCCCGAGCCCACGCTCTCAACCGTGGCCGTGACCCCCGGGTGTGTGCGGCTCGTCCACTCCCTCCTCTAGGATTTCAGAGGAGAGCGGCTTCCACGGGGGAGGCAGCCTCGCGTCAGGCATGGGTACGGGAGCCTAACGCCTGACAGCTTCTGCTCCTTGCTTCCTGGGTCTCCTCTCGCTCAGCTCTGCACAGTGTTTGCACACACGGGCTCCCCGGGGTGTTTACACACACAGGCTCCCCAGGGTCACTGTTTGCACACACAGACTCCCTGGGGTCAGTGTTTGCACACACAGCCCCCCCCGGGGTCAGTGTTTGCACACATGGGCTCCCAGGGGTCAGTGTTTGCACACACAGGCTCCCCGTGGTCACTGTTTGCACACACAGACTCCCTGGGGTCACTGTTTACACACACAGGCTCCCCAGGGTCACTGTTTGCACACACGGGCTCCCCGGGGTCAGTGTTTGCACACACAGGCTCCCCGGGGTCAGTGTTTGCACACATGGGCTCCCAGGGGTCAGTGTTTGCACACACAGGCTCCCTGGGGTCAGTGTTTGCACACACGGGCTCCCCGGGGTCACTGTTTGCACACACAGGCTCCCCGTGGTCACTGTTTGCACACACAGACTCCCTGGGGTCAGTGTTTACACACACGGGCTCCCCGGGGTCACTGTTTGCACACACAGGCTCCCCGGGGTCAGTGTTTGCACACACAGACTCCCTGGGGTCACTGTTCACACACACGGGCTCCCCGGGGTTACTGTTTGCACACACGGGCTCCCCGGGGTCAGTGTTTGCACACATGGGCTCCCCGGGGTCAGTGTTTGCACACATGGGCTCCCCGGGGTCAGTGTTTACACACACGGGCTCCCCGGGGTCAGTGTTTACACACACGGGCTCCCCGGGGTCAGTGTTTGCACACACGGGCTCCCCGGGGTCAGTGTTTGCACACACAGACTCCCCGGGGTCAGTGTTTACACACACGGGCTCCCTGGGGTCAGTGTTTACACACACGGGCTCCCTGGGGTTACTGTTTGCACACACGGGCTCCCCGGGGTCAGTGTTTGCACACACAGGCTCCCCGGGGTCAGTGTTTGCACACACGGGCTCCCCGGGGTCAGTGTTTGCACACACAGGCTCCCTGGGGTCAGTGTTTACACACACGGGCTCCCCGGGGTCACTGTTTGCACACACAGGCTCCCCGGGGTCACTGTTTACACACACAGGCTCCCCATGGTCACTGCACACACAGGCTCCCCATGGTCACTGCACACACAGGCCCCCCCGGGGTCACTGTTTGCACACACGGGCTCCCCAGATTTTGTTCATCAGGGCTCCCTCTGGGGTCTCTGGTTTCAGGAAATCGAGACACAGTGAGAAATCTTACCCAAATCCCCCCAGCTACAAGGGGCCGGGCTTACATCTGAACCCAGAACGCCCACCCCCAGAGCCCACAATCCTTTGGCTGCTGAGGGCAGCACAGCCCAGAGACGCACACATCCTCGTCCCTGGGGGCCGAGACCACGTCTGACCTCCAGCCGAGGACCGCCAGTGCCCTCTGGAAGCTGGAGAAGGCAGGAACGGAGCCCCCGGAGCCCCCAGAGGCCACCGGCCGGGCTGGCACCCGGACGTTCAGCACCAGGAGGACCCGTCTCTGCTTCTGCAGCCAGGGCAGGACACCTGCTCTACTTTAAGCCACCAAGTGTGTGGCCAGGCAAAAGCGGCTCAAGCTGAGCAGGCCCCAGGGCTCTGGCGCAGGGGTCCCAGGCACAGCCCCCTCCCCTCCCCGGCTCTGTGCGGCTGCAGGTGTCACCAGGCATGGCTCAGCCGCCCTGCAAACCGGGACAGAAGCCGGGGACTCAGCACCAGGCCTCCTGGGCTCCAAAGTCCCCTTGCTTTTGGCGGGGGGGAGGCAGGACCTGTGCAGACCCCACCTCCCAGCAGGAAATGGACTCAACCTCTCTCCAGCGAGCCGGGGTCTTCCAAGGACAGAGTGGACCTGACCCTGTGGAGCAGCCGGGTTCAGGGAACGGCCTGGCGGAGAAGGGGGAGGAGGGGAGGAGGAGACAGAGACATCACATTTGCATGGGGAAGACAAGGCTTTAATTACTCCTTTTCTTAACCTCATTGTACCTTGAGGTATTTTAACATTACTCTCCCTGGCAGGAAGGATTGATTGATTGTCTCTTGGCATTCAGAAACCCTGATTAATGTAAAACTAACCAGTCATTCTGAACTCTGGGGAATTAATCACTAAAATGCGGGAATTACTCAATAAACCGTTCAAACATGCAATAAACCAAGCCATCAAAAATTAATCGCTCGACAGCCCGGCCATGTAAACAGGGCTAATAAGATCCTGGCAGCCTTGAGCGAGGACGAGAAGGAAGAGGGCGAAGCAGGCCTCGAACCAGCTGCCCCCAAGGGCGAGAGTGGGCACCCAGTGGCTGGGGCACACGTCACAGCTGCCAGGCACCTAGTCCCGGGACCTCCCATCCTGCCCTGAGGTGAGGACAGACAGGCGGGCAGCCAAGTGAGCAGGGGGACCCCTGCTGAGCTACAAACTCCAGCAAGCATTTTATTGAGTGCCTACTGTGTACCAGCCACTGTGCTGGGCTCTGCAGATGCAGCCATGAACAGAAAGACAGCAGGGAGCTGGCCTTGGGCTGTGTGCTGCAGGGTGGTGGAAAACGTGTTTGTTCTACAAAGCATTGGCTATAAGGAAAACGAAAGCAAGGGATGGGGCAGGGTTGTGGGGGAGGAGAGCTCTCCTGTTGCAGAGGCGTTAGGAGGCGCCTGGTGATGAAGCCGCGAAAGTGAGGGCATTAAGCGTACGGCCAGCTGGGGAAGAGAGGTCGAGGCTGAGGTCTTGGCAGATGCAAAGGCCCTGAGGCAGGAGTGCAGTCAGGGTGGCTAGAAGGGAGTGACCCAGGGGGAAGGGAGAGGACGTGAGGTCTGGTGCGCTTTGTGGGAGGGGCCAGGGGCAGCACTGGGGAGCACTGAGCCTCTTGGGGCCTTGTTAGGCAAGTGTAATGATTCCAGCTGGGGCCGGCCTGCAGCTCAGTGGGTTAAAACTGTGGCCTGCAGTGCTGGCATCCCATATAGGCACCTTTTTGAGACCCGGCTGCTCCATTTCCCATTCGGCTCCCTGCTGGTGTGTGGGAAGGCAGTGGAGGACGGCCCGAGTGTTTGGGCCCCTGCACCCACATGGGAGACCTGGAGGACGCTCCTGGCTTCAGCTCGGCCCAGCCCTGGATGTTCTAGCCATTTGGGGAGTGAACCGGCAGATGCAAACGTCTCTCTGTGTCTCTCCTTCTCTCTAACACTGCCTCTCAATTAAATAAATAAATCTAAAAAAGAGTGCAGCTTTGGGGCAGGCATGGTGGCGCAGCAGTAAAAGCTGCCTGCATCCTATATCAGAGCGCCTGGTTCAAGTCCCCACTCCTCTTCCAATCCAGCTCCCTGCTGACACACGCCCTGGGAGGCAGCAGATGATAGTCCAAGTGCTTGGGCGCCTGCCACCACCTAGGAGACCCGGATGGGGTCCCCAGCTCTTGACTTCAGCCTGGCCCAGCCCTGGCTGTTGGGACAAGAGAAGATCTCTCTCATTCTGTCTTTCAAAATCAAAACACAAGATTCCAGCTTTGGGGCCGGCGCTGTGGCGTAGTAGGCTAAGCTTCCACCTGCGGTGCCGGCATCCCATACAGGCACCAGCTCAAGTCCCGGCTGCTCCTCTTCTGATCCAGCTTCCTGCTGTGGCCTGGGAAAGCAGTAGAAGATGCCCCAAGTCCCTGGGCCCCTGCACCCGCGTGGGAGACCTGGAGGAAGCTCCTGGCTCCTGGCTTCAGATCTGCCCAGCTCTGGCCATTGCGGCCATCTGGGGAGTGAACCAGCGGATGGAAGACCCCTCTCTCTCTGTTCAGACAGCCTCTTAAACTCTGCCTCTTAAATGATTAAGGATAATCTTAGGGGAAAAAACCTCAGCTTTGGCCCCTAGGGAGCTGTTAGGCCACAGCAGCCTTGGAGCAGAGATGAGGAGCCGCTCCCGCCCCCATGTCAGCAGACCCCGTGCTGCGGGGCTGAGGGCCGGTGCTGGGAGCAGAGCAGAGGCGGGAGGGGCAGCCGTTTATTCCCTCCCCAGGCACCTGCCCTTCCCACACCCTGTCTGGGCTCGTGGGCGTGGCTGAACTCCCAGAGGACAGTGATTGGTTCATGCAGGAGCACGTGGCCCGACTCAAGCCAATCAGAAGAGGGGACACTAACTGAGGGCTTCTGGGAAAGAAAGGTCATTTTCTCATCAAGGGCGCCCTCCGGAGAACCAAGTCCTCCTGTTCGGCCCACAAAGGTCACCTCCGAAACCCTCCGCTGTGCCTGTTCCACGGCCACGGCCGTGCACGGAGCGAGCCGGGGCAGAAAGGGCAGAGCCAAGAGCGTCACGGCGAAACGGGATCCGCCCTCGGCCGGTTCGCTCCCCAAATGCCCCCAACAGCGGGGCTGGACCCGGGATCTCGAGCCGGGTCTCCCACAAGGGTGGCCGGGACGCAGGCACTGGAGCCACCAGCTGCTGCCTCCCGGGGAGAGTGGACTCGGGGATGGAGCTCGGACGCGGCTCGCAGCCGGCCCAGGCGAGGTCCTGACGGCTGCTCCACCCGCCTGCCCCGCGCCGTGTAGCCCACCTAGCCTGTGTGCACCCTGGGAAGCGTGTTATCCTGCTTTCCGATTTACAGATGAGAAAACTGAAGATCAGGAAAATAAGTTGCCTGAAGGCACACGGGGGATTTGGCAGAGCTGAAACGGGAAGCCACGTGGAGCTGGCTGCAGGCCCTGCTTTGAGCTGATGCCCTCTCACTCTGCTCCTTCCCTCCGCTGGGTATCTGTGACGTCAGAGCCAAACTGCGCGAGTCCACGGCGACAGGTGCAGCACGGCCCCCTGCCCTGCTCCCACACCCTCGGCAGACATCCCTGTCTGAACAGCTCCTTCCCACAGGGCCCAGAGGCCGCGGCCATCTCTTTCTACACATGGGCGGCCAGTTCCCACGCAAGACGATAGCTGTCACGGTCATGGCCAGACCAGCCATGGTCATGGCTGTCATGGTCATGGCTGTGGCCTGAGGCTGCCCAACCCACACGAGCTTCCCCTCCCAACCCAGTCCTGCCGGTGCCATGGGAAAAAAAAATCTAAGTTGCTGTTAAAAACTGGTGGAGGTGCTGGCGTTGTGGCCAAGGGCTAAGCCACCGCCTGCAACACCAGCGTCCCATCAAGCACCGGTTGGAGTCTGGGCTGCTCTGCTTCCGATCCAGCCCCCTGCTAATGCTCCTGGGAAAGCAGCGGAAGTTGGTCCAGTGTGTGGGCCCCTGCCACCACGCGGGAGACAAATGGAGCTCCTGGCTCGTGGCTTCAGCCTGGTCCAGCCCCAGCCGTTGCAGACATTCGGGAGTGAACCAGGGATGTCACTCTGCTTTTCAAATATATAAAATAAACTTAAAAAATGGGGAGAAGCCACAAGTGAGATGGATGGGGGCGCACCCACCATGGAGAAGCCCCCCCAGAGATGGCGGGGACCACAAACAGGGAAGGGAACCAGCGCCCCACCCCCACCCGCACGGCCCGGGTTCATCACAATTGAGAAGCCCAGACACGTGTAAGATACCAGCGTCCATAAGAGAAGCAAAGTCGGAGCCGACGGCATGTGGAAGGCAGGGAAACAGCGGCAGTCAGAGGTACTCGGGCCACGGCCTCCGCCGCCAAGTCTGCCCGGCGAGCCCCGGGACCGCCCGGCTGAACCTGAGCGCTGCCCCGGGGACCGCCCGGCTGAACCTGAGCGCTCCAGACTCCCGTGGGAGGCTGCGGTGACCTCAGCTGCAAAGCTGAACAGAGAGCACGCACACACATGCACACACACGCACACACACATTCACATACATTCATACACATACACACACACATGCACACATACCCACACATTCACATACACTCACACACACATGCTCACACATACATTCACACACCCGTACACGCACACACATGTGCACACACACCCACACACCTTCATGTACACACACACACATGCTCATACACACATTCACACACCCACACACACACACATATTGACTCACACGCGCACACACACGTGCACACACCCACACACGTGCACACACATACACTGACACATACACTCTCACACACATACACACACATTCACATACACTCATGCACACACACGTGCACACACACACTCACACACATTCACATACACTCACACGCACACATGTGCACACACACCCACACACATATGCTCACACATACACACACACGTGCACACACATACACTCTCACACATTCACATACACTCACACGCACACATGTGCACACACACCCACACACATATGCTCACACATACACACGCATTCACACATTCACATACACTCACACATGCTCACACATACACCCATACACACACATTCACTCACACACACATGTGCACACACACATACACTCACACGCACACATGTGCACACATACACTCACACACATGTGCACACACACCCACACACATGCACTCACACATGCACACACCCATACACACACACACACACAGAACCCAGACCCACTGCGCTCGGGAACCTGGCGGCAACAGTGCAGCAGGTGTCAGCTGAGCAGCCTGCGAGCCCGAGGAAACCGCGTGGTAGAGAGGTGGCCCCCGGCGGGTGCGGAGGACGGGGACCAAGGCAGCCGAGGCGGCCGCCTGCTCTCAGACCCCAGCCCCGATCCTCACCAGGCGTGGTCACTCCTTTAGGCCCAGGGAAGAGGCCTGAGGCCTAAGCCCCACCTACTCTGAAGCATAAACACACAGACACACATAGACACACACACTCATACACAGACACTCATACACACACATACACATATGTACACACGCTCAGACACACTCAGACACACAGACACACTCAGACACACACACTGACACAAGTACATACATTCACACACATACATACACATATATACACACATGCACACAAATACACTCACACTCATACACACAGACACACTCATACCCACATACACACACACAGGCTCACAGACACACAGACACACACACTCATACACACTCATACACACACATACACACATATATACACACGCTCAGACACACAGACTCAGACACACTGACACACGTACATACATTCACACACTCATACATACACATATATACACACATGCACACAAATACACTCACACTCATACACACAGACACACTCATACCCACACATACCCACATACACACACAGACTCACACAGAGTCACATAGACACACACTCATACACAGACACTCATACACACACATACACATATATACACACTCACACACTGACACACGTACATACATTCACACACACTCACATACACATATATACACGCACACAAATACACTCACACTCATACACACAGACACACTCATACCCACATACACACACACAGGCTCACAGACACACAGACACACACACTCATACACACACAGACACACATGCTCAGACACACAGACTCAGACACACAGACTCAGACACACTGACACACGTACATACATTCACACACTCATACATACACATATATACACACATGCACACAAATACACTCACACTCATACACACAGACACACTCATACCCACACATACCCACATACACACACGCAGACTCACACAGACTCACATAGACACACACTCATACACAGACACTCATACACACACATACACGTATATACACACTCAGACACACACTGACACACGTACATACATTCACACACACTCACATACACATATATACACGCACACAAATACACTCACACTCATACACACACATGCACAGACACACACTCATACACACAGACACACTCATAACCACACATAAACTCACACAGACACACACACACACTCCCACAGTGGGCGGGATGGAGTGCTCAGGGCCAGCCCACCACACCCCTGACCAGACGCCCCTCCCTCTGGCGCCCACTCAGACCCCAGGGAAAGGCTCTATGTCCTTGGGGGAGGATTCGAGCCTCAGGCTCCCACTGGGGACACAGGACGGCGTGACCGGCGTGTCACATCCCCGCAGCCTGCAATTCAGAGCTGTGTGTGACTTCACGACTCATCGAACATCGCAGACTTCTCAACAGAACAGCAAAAGGTGCGCGCATCAGTTTGGTCATCTTAGTATCGCTCAGACTTCTCTTTCTCGAGCTGTGGTTCTCAGACAGGACACAGCAGGTTCTACTCGACAGCCGGCGCACTTGTTTATAACTTCAGATATTTCGAATCGGAGGCTGGGTTGGGACACAGCAGGTTAAGCCACCACTTGTGACATCCGCCTCCCGCGTGGGAGCCACCAGCTGGAGTCCCGGCTGCTCTGTTCTGACCAGCAGCCGCGTGGAAGATTCTGTCTCCCCCTCTCTCGGTCACTCCTTTGGTCACTCTGCTTTCCCAATAAATAGATCTCCAAAGATATTTCAAATGGCTGTGGGCGTCCATGTATACTCTCCCCCGACCCTAAAATGCCAGGGCAGGGCCTGCCCAGCTGTGTGACCCTGGACAAGTGAATCCGCCTCTCTGTGGTGACTGCCAGTAAGCAGTGCCTCACCCTGCGAGGCTGTTTAAAGGACTGAGAGTGTGCTGGGGCCGGCTCCGTGGCGCAGTGGGTTAATCCTCCACCTGCAGTGCCGGCATCCCATATGGGCGCCAGTTCTAGTCCCGGCTGCTCCACTTCCGATCCAGCTCTCTGCTGTGGCCTGGGAAAGCAGCAGGAGATGGCCCAAGTGCTTGGGCCCCTGCACCCGCGTGGGAGACCTGGAAGAAGCTTCTGGCTCCTGGCTTCGGATCAGCTCAGCTCAGGCCATTGCGGCCAGTTAGGGAGTGAACCAGCAGATGGAAGACCTCTCTCTCTGTCTCTCCCTCTCACTGTCTGTAACTCTACCTTTTAAATACATAAAATCTTTAAAAAATAAAAAAAAAATAAAGGACTGAGGGTGTGACTGTGTACGATGCAGTCTGGCACCCAGAAAGAGCTTTCTAAGGCACAGCAGGATTTAGCACCAAAGTGCAAAAATGATGTCACAGACCGACAAAAGCATTTGATCAGACGTGACATCTATTTATTCTTACAAACCCCAGCAAGCACGTGAAGGCCGTGTGGTTACACCCGCAGCAGGTGCCTGCTCAGCTGAGACCCTCGCATCTTTCCGTTCTTTTTTTCTGTTTAAAAATTCATTTATTTGAAAGGCGGAGTCGGGGAGGGGGAGACGAAGAGAGACAGAGATCCTCCATCCACCTGTTCACGCCCCAAATGGCTGCAACAGCCGGGCCAGGCTGAAGCCAGGAGCTCCATCTGGGTCTCCCACAGGGGTGCAGAGGCCCGGGACTGGGCCATGGTCTCCCACAGGGGTGCAGAGGCCCGGGATGGGGCCATGGTCTCCCACATGGGTGCAGAGGCCTGGGACTGGGCCGTGGTCTCCCACAGGGGTGCAGAGGCCTGGGGACTGGGCCATGCTCTCCCACACAGGTGCAGAGGCCCGGGGACTGGGCCATGGTCTCCCACACGGGTGCAGAGGCCCGGGGACTGGGCCATGGTCTCCCACAGGGGTGCAGAGGCCCGGGACTGGGCCATGGTCTCCCACAGGGGTGCAGAGGCCCGGGACTGGGCCATGCTCTCCCACAGGGGTGCAGAGGCCCAGGACTGGGCCATCTTCCACTGCTTGTGAGGTGCCTTTGTAGGGAGCTGGACCAGCAGTGGAGTAGCCAGGACTCAAACCAGTGCTGCAACATGGATGCCCGTGTCCCCAGCACTGCCGCGCCAGCCCCAGCCCTATTCCTTTTATCACCGCCACGTTCAACATCACACTGGCAAGCACAGGAGAACCAGAAGAAATGTGATATAAAATAATTGGAAGGAGAGAGGGGGAAAAATGCACCATTGTTCACATTTAAGAAAATAATGTCATCGTTGATAGAAAAAAAATCCAACAGCATCTAGACAAGCTCAGAAAGACCCACTTAAAAATTAATAGCATTCTTCCACACTGGCAGCGAGCAACTGGAAAACACAATAGACAGTGAGACGCCATTCGGGTTATCAATTAAAATCATATCAGTGGGTCAGAATTGGCCCAGAGGCCCAAGGTTTGTATGGAGAAAATTTTACATTAGTCGAATGCCAAAAAAAAAAAAAAAAGGAAACAAAATACGTTAACACCATCCGCTGTTCAATCCCCAAAGTTACAGCCATCTATAAAACCAAGGGGGAGGTGGCCGGGGGTGCTTTTTGGCCTTGAACTAGAGTCCAAGGACTGGACATACACCAGGAACCACAGCTACACCGACACACCGGATTCCTAAGGCACAGACGAGCGAGAGACGCAGCGACGTCAAAGTGGTGGATCGCGGTGAGTGAAGACGGAGAAGGCACTGGCGCTGTCACGCGTGCTAAGGGACTGAGAGACCGCGTAGGAGAAAAGCCGGCCCGGGGGTGGGGGTGGACCTGGACTGGGACCTGTTGGGTCGGAGACCTGCTGTGCAGTGAGGGACGGACGTGCACCCAGACTCTGATCACCCACCCGGGGCCTGAAGGAGCTCCCGGCGATGCCGCCCCAGAGCAGGTAAGACACTGGGGAGAGCACAGTGACAAGACAAGGAAAGAAGGGGGAGGGGACAGACACTGGGGAAGGTGCCTCTCCCACATCGGAGCACCTGGGTCAGTATCCCCCCCGCTGGCTGCCTGCTAACGCGCCCGGGACGCAGTGATGTCGGGCCCCTGCCACCCACGGGGGAGACCTGGACTGAACTCCCCGCTCCTAGCTTCGGCCAGACCCAGCCCACTGTGGGCAGCTGCAGAACGAACCAGCACAGGAGATCCCCCCCCCCTTTTATAAAATGTTTTTTAAAGTGTGTGGAAACCTACGATTGCGCTTATGCTGATGCAGCCCATTTGAAGTCCACGCGTGGTTTTTCTCGTAACACATTTGCCAGGAGCTTTCCAGTCTACTCACATGCGTGGATTTTCAGCCCGTTCTGCCCCAGATACACGCACCCTTTAGTTCCATGTCCATGGGTGTTGTAAGCAATGAGACATCTAGAAAGACACATCTAGAAAGTACAGGCGGGTGTGGGTGAGGATGGGGGCCGGGGGAGGGCACTCCTGGCCCTGGCAGTGGGGGGGAATGGGAGGGGTAAGGGCGCTCCCGGCCCTGGCAGTGGGGAGGATGGGGGGATGAGGGTGCTCCCGGCCTGGCAGTGGGGAGGATGGGGGATGAGGGTGCTCCAGCCCTGGCAGTGGGGGGGAGGCGGGCGGGTAGGGGCGGGGAGGTGAGCCCAGCGCACCTTGCAGACAAGGTACCTGGTGAGACACAGTAGATTCCAGGCATGTGCCCAGTGACTTAGCAGACACCTCCGGAAAAAGCCCCGCTCTGGGCATCCACTGTGGGGTGGGAAGCTAGGGGAGTGACCACAGTGGACATGGCTCAGGGAGAAACTGAGGCAGGCAGGCGTCCAGGGAGAGCTTGCCTGTGGGCAGACTCACGCGGGCATGGAGTGAAAATGGTGAGGGAGTGAAAGGACACGCCCCCTGGCATGGTGCCGCAGACCGGGCTGCACACACCTCCCGGCGCCGTGCCAGGCACCTGCACTCCCCCGGGGCGGGAGCAGCAGGGAACAGGAGAGAGTTTAACAAGGGGACCCCAGAGAGGGCCTGGACCAGCCACGCTGTGCAATAAGGGGAACTTGTGTCACCTGGGGGACAAAAATAGATGTAAAGGGACAGTTTTGCATTTGGAAAGCGTGTTTGCTGTGAACAGGAAGCAAGCTCAGGAGTTTCAATCTCCCCGGGAGAAATCAGGGCGGGGCCCAGAGGGGCTGGCACCGGCGCCCTCCGGGGAAGTTCTAGCGCATTCCATGCCCATGGCTGCTGTGTCCCTCCTTGGTCACCCGCTTCCGCCAGCGGCGACAGAGTCCTCCCCCGGGCGTGCGTCCAGGCGGGCAGTCACACTTCCCTCCACAGCCACACCTCCATCGCCACCACCTCCAGGCGCTGGGCAGTGGGGCCCCTGCCCTCCCAGTCTGACCCCGGCTGCCCGATCTAATTGCACATGTGCTGGCCTGGGGTTTCCGGGTCGTCGGGGAGCCCCTAGGACACCCCAGCTCTGGGCTCAGGCACCTCGTGGGTGGGGTGAAGACACTGTGTGCGCCCCATCCCCTGCACAGTTCACGGAACCCCAGAGCCCAAGACCTCTGCCTTCCAGTGTTCGTTAGTTGGTCCTTGGAGATCCGGGCTGCACAGCGATGGAGGAGTCAGCCAAGGTCACAGCCCCTCCCCCATTCAGTCAAGAGCATTTCGGTGGCTAATGATCCCCGCCCCACCCCATCTCCCCACTTCTGCCGCTCACAGAGTCCTCTGAGCCCGAGCCACCCGACAGCTCCACGGGCAACATGTCAGTTAAGCCTACGGCCACCCCCAAAGCTGGGGCCTCCGCTCCCCTGGGACAGAGGCAGAAAGTGAGGCCTGGAGAGGCAGCACGCAGGCTTCTAGAACGTTCTCTCGAGCACACACTACCCTGCGTCCTGAAGGGAGGGGGGCAGGAGCCCTGTGCGAGGCCGGTCTGAGAACCCATCACCAGGCTGAGGAGCCCAACCCCCACACGTGGTTACAGAACCCTCCTTCCGGGAGGGGTCCAGGTGCTTCAGGGACTGGGGGGGGGGTAGCTCTAAGGTGATCCCAGTCTCCTGGGTGACACGGGGTGGGGGGCCTAAAGCCACAACTGCCAGCTGCCACCTCCCCCATGGGATCAGCATTGCCTCCTGGCAGGTGGCAGCGGCCCCTGCCCACGGCGGTGCACACACGGAGGCTCTGTGCCGCTGGAGACCTGTCGGGGCCAGCAGACAGACAGGAGAGCCCTGGGCTGGTGGGGGCCCGCGTTCCTTCTGCCGCCTCTCCCTAACAGGTGCCGCTGATCCCAGCTACGGCCGGGCCAGGAGCCCAGCGCGTGGGTGCTGGAGCAGCCCAGAGCACCGAGGTGCCCAGTGAGTGGACTCTGCCACCCCGGGGGCCCTGGGGGCCGGGCCAGTGGCGGCCGGAGTGCCAGTCCCCCGCAGACCCTCTCATTCCGAGACTCTGGGCGTGGATGGGGATGAGTTAACACTTCAGGCACCAGCCGGCGTTCTGACTGCTCGCCCCTGGACGCGCTCTGCTCATCACAGTCCAATCTATAGCAGCAGCTGGGGAAGACCCCCGCCCGGCCAGGCTCACAGACGAGATGAAATACACAGGGTCGCCTCCCAAGCCAGCAGGCCCGGCTTCCAGTCTTAGATCAGCCTCTGGGGCATCCGGGGCAGGCTGGAGGCTGGCGACCTCCAGCACCCTCTGTCGGGAACACCCCCGCTCACCCCTAGGGAGGTCCGGGCAAACGGGGGGTGAGCAGGTGCTGGGTTCGAATCTCTCCACATATTGCACTGGCTGCCCCTGGCCCTGAGCAGTCGCCACGCGCTTGCCTCTCAGTGTAGCGCGGGTTAAATACGAGGACACACTTGGGAGCAGGGCTCCCGCATGCACTCAACCTCAGCTGCCCATCCCCCCGGCAGCACTAGGAATGTTCTAGACAGCAGGCGCCTTCCCCACCACACAGTCATCCTGCCCCCTCCACCAAGCGGGGCACCCCCAGCCCCTCCTGCTCCTCGTCTTCTCCCTGATGCCCTAGGGAACCAAACCCTACCCAGCAGGGTCGGCTCGGGAGCCAGGGCAGCTGGGGCTCCCGGGACTCAGCAGCGCCACTCGGGGGAGGCGTCACTTTCCAGGAGCTGCCGGGAGCAGGGAGCCGCCTGCTGGGCTCCCCGACTCGTGAACTCCACCACTAAAGGCCCCGAGGGATTGCTGGAGGTGAGCCCGGGGCAGGAGAGGACGTCGAGGCGAGGACTGGGTGCACAGTGAGTCCCAGCGTTGCCCACACTCCTCTCGCCGGCGAAAACAGCCGCACGCCCAACCCCCATCCGCCTTGCCCGTGCAGCCGACGTTTGGGACTCCAAGGGCAGGGAAGGCAGCCGGCGCTGTGAAGGCAATTGAAGCTGCACCTGCAGTGCCGGCATCCCATGTGGCCGCCGGTTCGATTCCTGGCTGCTCCACTTCCGATCCAGCTCCCTGCTGTGGCCTGGGAAAGCAGTGCAAGATGGCCCAGGTCCTTGGGCCCCTGCACCCATGTGGGAGACCAGGAGCTAGCTCACCTGGGGAATGAACCAGCAGATGGAAGACCTCAGCCTCTCCTCCTCTCTAACTTTCAAATAGCTAAATAAATCATAAAAGAGGGGGGCAGGAGGGTCCTTCTGAGGCCCCCGCCCCGTTTCTACACACCCCTACCCTCTGCTGGCTGACACGGAGCGCCCATCGGTGCCTCTCGCGTGGGGTCCCAGCTCCCTGGGGTGTGCGGCCCCATTCCCCCAACAGTTCCTCTTTCTTACTGCCCCTGAGTCCTTCCCAGAGCAGCTAAAGCTTTCCTCTCCCCAGAAATGGAGAGAAGACAAAACTAAAAATAGACGGAAAATTGCATTTGCCAAACACCTGGTGCATTTTGCAACATTTGTATTTACTCCTCCTCGCCAGACCCCTGCGAGGCAGGCAGAGCCTCACAGCGGAGGAACCAGGCTCCCAGAAGCCACCAGGGCTCCCAAAAGCTCCCCTGGCAGCTGGGCGTGGCCCTGACGCTGGTCAGGGAGGACCCAAGGGGAGGAGACCGCCGGCTCTGCGCCCAGGAGGTGTCCTCCTTGGCGTCCTCCTCCTCCGGGTGGAACGCCAACCCGATGGCATGTTCCAGCAGCCATCGCGGGCCACGTGTGACTCAGGCTGGAAGCTGTTTCGTGGTGGCACTAAGGAGAAGGTGGCGAGGCTGACCCAGGCTGCGGCGTCTCCTGCTCCGCCAGGACCGACGCACCGGGCAGCGGTGGGAACGTGAGCGTGAAATTACCAGCCTCTTATTTCCAGTTTCCGGTGTTAACCTTGACCTGGTACGGGGACCGGCGAGTACCCTCCCATGGTGGCAGCATCGGCAGGCTGCCCGGCCACCTCCGCGTGCACAGGGTTCGGGGTTCGCCCGTGCTTCCATCCTACCCCTACAAGGGGAGCGCAGAGACTTACTGATTTATTTGAAAGTCAGAGTGACAGAGACAGAGCTTCCGCCCGCTAGTTCACTCCCCAGATGGCCACAGCAGCCAGGCTGGCCCCGGCCAAAGCCAGAAGCTTCTTCAGGTCTCCCACATGGCTGGCAGGGGCGTTAGCACTGGGGCCATCCTCTGTTGCTTTTCTCAGTCCATTAAGAGGAAGCTGGATGGGAAGTGGAGCAGCCAGGACACTGCCAGGGTGGTGCAGCCCCGGGAGAACCCGCCCCCAGCGCCAGAGGCGGCCTGTCTCGCAGGGAACAGGGCGCTGGCTGTGACGGGCGGCACAGGCAGACACGGGGGCTGCCGGGAGCAGGAGCAGGGGCAGCCAAAACCACCAGCATGGGCGGAACCAACCCAACCCAGACGGGTGGGCCCCGCCCTCTGCACCTGCTGGGACCAACAGACAGCGCCCCCCACCACCCCCGCCCCCAGGAGCCTGGTGAGAGGCCAGGGCCCCAGACAGACCAGGTTACATTTGATAACCGGAAATGGGCAGCGAATCGTGAACTCCACCTGAGGTCACCGAGGCTGGCAAAGCAGGGCTTGAAGGAACTGGGTGACTTGCAGCAGCGGAAGAGTCCAAACCTGCCCACTCTCCCCCCAAAGCCTGGCGGTGCCTTAGTGTATCCGCTGCACGGACAAAGCCCTTTGCATGGGGCCTGTGCACACAGCAGGTGCTCCCGATGCGTCAGCTCCACATCCCCGAAGCTGTGAGGGCCTGACTGACCGCTCCTAGGCCCTCCCCGCAAGGGGGGACCCCAAGGGGGCAGCGTCCCTCCCAGGGGAGCCACAGAATTTGACCATTTCAGGCCCCAGGCCTGGAGACACGGGCAAGGTGTGGGTCCGGCCCTTTATAGCACCCCCCGCTGGCCTCCGATGCCTCTGCCGGGGCCAAAGTCCCAAGATGCCCCCAGGACACAGGGCGGGGCGGACAGAGCAGGAGGTGGCGAGTGATCAACAGCCCCGCCCCACTTCTCCCTGGGGCAGACACCACACAGCCCTGAGGATGCAGGCTGGGGACGCACCCGGAGAGGGGAGCCCGCCCTGGGAAGCAGGAACCCAGGCCCGACGCAGGGAGGCGTCCACCCCCTCCCCACGCCACTGCCCTCCAGCGGGGGCTCCGGGACCTGCAGCCTGTGCCCTGCCCTGTATTCTCTGTGTCTCCCATCTCTGCAGAGAGGCCAGGGCTCCAGGCTGGGCAGACACTGCCCAGGCAGGAGCCCCCAGGGACTGGCGCTGTCCCCAACGTCCGCGTCAAGGAGGGGGCAGTGGAGACGGACAGACGGATATCCAGCGGCCGTCAGCGTCACAGGAGCAGAGATGAGCGTAGGGACAAGTCCCGCTCCCTACTTCACTGTGAGAAAGACGGGTGCTCGCCTGTCCCGGGGCACCCGGAGGCCGCTTCCAGGTGAGGCAGAAGCACAGGCCCACAACGTTCCAGCCGCCTTGTACGGGCGGGGAGCGAGCGCACATCTGACCAAAGCAGCCACAGGCCTGGGAACCCCCTGAGCCTCAGTTTCCCCATTGTAGAAGGGGTAAAGACCCGCGGCCAGGGGCCGGTGCTGTGGCATAGAGCGTAAAGTCACCACCTGCAGTGCCGGCATCCCATATGGGCGCCAGTTCAAGTCCCGGCTGCTCCACTTTCAATCCAGCTCTCTGCTGTGGCCTGGGAAGGCAGTGGAAGATGGCCCAAGTGCTTGCGCCTCTGCACCTTTGTGGGGGACCCGGAAGAAGCTCCTGGCTCCTGGCTTCGGATCGGCGCAGCTCTGGCCATTGCAGCCATTTGGGGAGTGAACCAGTGGATAGGAGACCTCTCTCTCTCTCCCTCTGTAACTCTACCTCTCAAATAAATAAGTAAAATATTAAAATTAAAAAACCACGCAGTCAGTGCTATGGCATAGCAGGACAAGCAGCTGCTTGCAAGGCCGGAGTCCCACATGCGCCACTTCCGATCCAGCTCCCTGCCAGTGTGCACCCTGGGAAGGCGGCGGGCGGTGGCCCACGTGCTTGGACCCCTGCCACTCTCATGGGAGACCCGGATGACGCTCCTGGCTCCTGGCTTCAGCCTGGCCCAACCTTGGCTATGCAGCCATTGGGGAAGAACCCGTGGATGGAAGACCTCCCTCCCCCTCCCCCTCCCCCCTTCTCTCTCTGCTGCTGCTCTGCCTTCCCAATAAATACACCCTAAACACGGTATCAACAGAAACGCATCCTCTAGGAAGCTGGAGTCCAGTGAGCGGGATTACATGGCTAAGACACTCGCAGAGACATCTGCCTACAGTGGCGCCTAATAAGTGCCTGCTCACCCTGCTGGGGTTTTGACAGCGGCGCCCGTCCTCCCTCTGCTGAGCCACGCAGCGCTCTGATGCAGGGGCAGGGGGTGCGGAGGTGCCGCGAGGGGCAGCGGGGGGACAGGCCCTGGCCCCGGCCCACCCGAGAGGCGCCGGCGAGGCTGATGAGGGCCGGGGGTCACAGCCCCGCAGATGGCAGAGGCGGGTGCCGGAAAGGCAGGTCCGGCGCCCCTGGGAGAGATCAGGCGGGGGGCGCGCTCGGCCCTCCCCCCTCTTCCGCGTGTGATGTGTCGCTGACACTAATCAGGGATACGTCCCCTGGGAGACAACAATAATGATTAATGGTGTTAAATATAGCCAGAGACTGCCGGGGCAAAATTAGGCGCCATGCATAAAACATCACCCTCCTCCTCAGGCAGGCAAATCAGCCTGGCTCGGGGCCGGCGGCCGCGGGCCAGCGCCCACCACCAGGGGGCCCGACTCAGCCCGCCTCCGCGCCTGCCCTCGGGGAGGTGCCTGCTGGGGGCACCTGCCGTTCACTCTGCACCCACACAGGCCCCTGACTGACCTCAAGGCCACCCCGTGCCCTTGAACTGACCCAGGATAGAGGAGTCACGGCTGAGGGGGTGGGGAGAGACCCCAAAGACCTAGGTTCAAATCCCAGCTCCTCTGCCCCTCAGCTGGGCGGCGTTGGGCAAGTCACTTCCCGTCTCTGGTCTATGAACAGAGTTTGGTCTTGTAGCCTAAGAGGTGGTGGCAGGGTACAGTAAGAGCTGGGCGCTTAGTAGGTATTCAGAAAATGTCAGCTCCCTTCCTCCTACGGTCCTGCCCAAAGAGCTGTGTGGCCTAGAGAAAGTCACTTAACCTCTCTGAACATGTTTGCTGCAAACAAAATGAAGATGGCGTGGGGCAGGAAGACCTACTGTGCGCTCCTCAGTCTCACTTTCTACACACCATAGACAGGCACCGAGGGCCAGCTCCGGGCCACAACATTCGGTCCCCACGCTGCCTTGCAGCCCAGCAACAGGCCAAAGGCAAACAGCTAAGCCACTGCAGACTACAAGGTGCCGACGGAGGAAGGAACAGAGCCGGGAGGGGCTCAGTCCCGGAGGTGATGGGCAGGAGGAGCTGGGAGCGGCTCAGTCCCAGAGGTGACGGGCAGGAGGAGCCGGGAGGGGCTCAGTCCCAGAGGTGACAGGCAGGAGCAGCCGGGAGGGGCTCACTCCCCGGAGGTGACGGGCAGGAGGCGCCGCCGGCCCTCTGGGCGCGTGGAAGAAGCGGCTTCCCTCCCAGCAACCAGCTCCGCGGGCCGCCTCCACCCACAGGGCCCCTCCATTCTGCGTCAGTGGGGTCCCCCCTCTCTCAGGGCCGGGGGCAGAGGGGCTGGGGGCCCGGGGAGCGACAGCAGCCCACGCCTCTAGGAGCCACCGTCCCCAGAGCCTGGTTGTGCCGGGGCCTGGCGTCTGTCTGTCTACCACTGGGAGCACGCACTGGCGTCCTGGTATTATGTACATCACTCACTCAGCAGACGCAAAAATACACCTCTGCGCGGGAGACGGGAGCAGGAACAGAAACGCAGCTCTAACTCCGGCTCCGGGCCTCTTCTCCCACGGTCCTGGCGATGCATGGAGCCCGCTTTGGCCACCATGGACCAGGACCGGCCAGCAGCCCGGGAGACTCCCCCAGGGAGGCCAGGAGGTCACCGGCACACATGGCCCTGCCCTCCCCCAGGCCACCTGCACCAGTGAGGTCCTGCTGCCAACCTCTCCCAGGGTCCCGTCTGTCCTGCATTTGGAACGGGGACACTGGCCCTCACCCCTGCCCCGCTCTGTGCCCAGCCTCCCTAGGCCCAGGTGGAGACACCTCAGGTAGGACAAGCCCTCCTGCTGTGGCTTCCCCCAGGAACCTCCTCCCTCCACCCGCCTGCCTCACCTGGCCCACTCTGCCCTTGACCTTGAAGTACCAGCCCAGGCCCCCCCCCGCCCCCGCACAGGGAAGACAGGAAGTGACACTCACGTGGCCCAGCGTGTGAGGCTGCTGTGGCCAGTGCTGAGCTTCCTGGTGGCTTTGGCCACCCCGGCCACACACACCCCCCCCCAGCGGCTCCAAGGCCCGGCAGCTCCGGGCTCATGGAGTAGTGCACGCACTCTGACCCCCAGGGCCCCGCCCGCCAGCAGCCTGTGCCCCGTTGTGCTGCACATCCGGGGGACATTGAGCTTCTTGGGGACGGGCCGGTACCTTGCTTATTCTGTATCTGGGACGGTTAGCCCCGGGCCTGGCACAGACAGTGCATTTGGCAAATGCTTGTCGGACTGAACTGGGACGGTGAGGAGTCCTTACTGACCAACACCAGAGACCCAGAAGTCACCGGAAGCCACACAGCAACCCAGGGTGTTTGCACAGCAAAAGGCACCAGCAACAAGGCCAGCAGCCAGCTCGGCCTCTCAGCCTGAACGACTGCTTTGGGAAGGAGGGTCAGCCCCTGCGCGCTAGCCAGAGCGGGCAGGTGGGCCAGAAGCAGACGAAGGGCCCGCCACAAGAGGGCGCTCAGGAGCCCCCTGGGCAGCTCAGGCACGCGCAGTCCAAATGGGCAGGTAGACGAGAATCCACAAAGACAAAACCATAAGACAAAGGCATCCAGCCATAAGACAAAGGGCCCCGCCTGTGGTCCGGGCCCAGGTGGGGGCGGGGTGGTCTTGGGTTGTCTCTGACTCGGGCCCAGGCAAGTTCAAGGCGAAGTCAGAGAAGGCAAGGGAGGGCCAGGCGCCAGCAGACAGAAACGCTCAGCGTCCATCTCCGTGGATCCGACGCAGAGCGGGGAGGCTGGACTCTCGGGTGGGCCTGTCGGGGAGCGTGCCTGCTCTCCTTCAAACAGAGCAGCCTGGGGAGAGGCGGCCGCAGCAGGCACGTGGCCCCCTGGCCGGGCCATCTCCGCCTTGGCCTCACCTCGCACGGGGACTCCGTTAGCGCCCGGGAGAGCAGGCTGTAGGGCTGGGGCCGCAGCACTGTGCCCTGGACGGCCCTTCCCACGGCCGAGCTCGGACTCTGAGAGCTCAGGAACCCCCTCCCCACCTTCCGTGCACAACCAAGCAAGATGGGCCCAGAGAGGGCGGAACTTGCCCAGAGCCACACAGCAAATCCCAGGCACAGCCGTGGCCCCCGGGACGCTGGTCTTTCTCTTACTGCTCTGTTTCTGGGGGCCCAGGGGCCTTTGGGGTTTCAGTATGACCAGACATTGGCCCTGCTCCATCCAGATCAGCGGCCACACCCACAATGCACCTGCAGCCCGCTGGGCCCTAGGGCCACGGTTTTCAGGCAGGGAGGGAAAGATGACCCGGGGTCTCAGGGAAGCAGCTTTGCTCGGGCCCCTTCCTGGGCTTCCACCCCATCCCACCCCCGGGGACCAGGAAGACGTCCTGGGGCCTGGCTTAGGAAACGCTTTGGCGGTGAGACGCTGCCCAGGAAACAGTAAGCCCTCGCCCTGAGGCTGGGTGTCAGGTTAGATGCTCTCCCTCCGCCAAGTCTCCTGCTTTGCCGCAGCCCACCCAACGTGGGGGCAATAGACGCTCGTCACTGGCAAAGCGCATGATCCCGAACAGACACAAGTCTCAGCAGAAAGCAACTCCCACTGTCCCCAAGGCCAGCGGGAACGGATTCAGAGCAGCCAGCAGCCATGACGACTCAGCAACTCCGCCTTCCAGAGCCCACAGCAGGACAAAGGACACAGACAGAAAAAGCTCCGGCCCCAGATGGCCCTTTCTAGCATTCGTGCCACATTCTCCTCCCTTGCGGCCATGGCAGACATCACTAATCAATCACCAGCCCAGCACAGCCTGGTGTCTCTGTGCACGGTGCTGGGATCCACAGTGGTCCACTTATCAGAGTCGGCACACAAGACGAAGGCCACGTGCACGCCTGTGACTGCCAGCTGGGAGCCAGGAAACAGGACTGCCTTTCCACAGCCGGGCACGCAGGGGCCTGGTGGAGGGAGGCACAGAGTCAGGACAGGCACAGAAGTGGAGCTGACACGGCCCGGGGCCGACGGAGACAGGATTTCCCACGGCGCCGAGCTGAGCACAGGTCGCTGGTGGAGGGAGGTGGCGCTCCCACGGCGTGGACAGCCAGGCAGCCCTCAGGAAAGACTAACACGATTTGACCTTTCAGAAAGTTGTGGGACTCCAGGTAGAGCCAGCAAGGGCTTCCTTCTACATGGCCCTAGGAATCCCATCTTAGCCCTAAGCATCCCATCTAGGGCTTCACTAGTGCTGAGCTGTGCACCCCAGCAGGCAGGGGGTGCCCTGGGCACATGCGTGTCGTGGGCACGCACCTCTAGCAGGTGCACAGGGCGAGAGAAGCAACAGATGGTGGATGCCTGGGGAACGAGCGTCTCAAACCCCCTGATTTTAGTCTCAGGGGTCCCAGGTGACCTTGGCAGGGAACTGTAGGCCTCTGCCGCTTGCGCCGCTGGCCCAGGCCTACAATGATGTCCACCTGAGCCCTCAGCGCCGACGGCACGGCCCTGGCTGCAGGGGCCTCTGTCTGCTTCCCTCCAGATCCTCCCGCTCCCCAGCCCAGGGTCTGGTTCATGAGCTTCGGGGCCCCTCCCATACCAAGAGAAAACTCGCCCCATCTCCAGGCAGGGGTGGCCTCGGCCCCAGGAGCCGAGCCGAGCAGGGGCGGGAGGCGGCAGCCTCTGCGGGCTCCTGTCCTGCCCAGCTGGGGCCCTCGGGCTCCAGTCTTCCTGCCCAACGTCAGCCCTGGTCTCTCATTTGCTGGGCGAACTGGGCCAATCCTTGCCTTCTCTGGGCTCGGTTCCCCTCCTGCACCCCCCAACTCCTCAAGTCAGACTTAGCTCTGAGGATCTGATCGGACAAGTGCCTGCCGAGGCTGGACAGCAGTGGGCCAGCAGGGTGCCCGCCCCTCTCCCGGCCCCCCGGAACTTTCACAAAGACTCCTCACTGGGGGGCAGGGCCCGGGCCTCCCACGTGCGACTCAGGAGCCCACGCTGAGAGGGAGGCGGGGCCTGCCACGGAAGACGCGTCCGTCACGCCCATCTAGGCAGGAGGGGACACCTGTCACCAGAGACGGGGACATGGATGCATGATGCAAACCCTCACATGGTGTGTTCCTTGGTCCCTTCCAGCACTCCGGGACTCCAGCTGCCCGGCAGTACCGATCCCGTGGCCCGGGGCGAGGCACCCAAAGCAGAGTGTGCTGGGCAGATCCCCGTCCCCTTGCTCGCTGGACCCCGGCCTCCTCTCGCCTCTGCTCCTCAGACACGCCCCGCATGCGCCCACCTCAGGACCTTTGCACCTGCTGCTCCTTCTACCTGGACCCCTCCCCTCAGACAGCCGCACCACTTGCTCCTTTCTCACCTGGGGTCTCTGCCAGGGGACCCTTTCCAGCAGGTCTCCCCTGGCCCCGGGGGAGTCGGAATCACAAGCCTCCCCCGACGCCTTCCAAAAGCACCTGCCCCTCTTTTTGTCCTCCTGTTCCCCTCCTGACCGTCTGGCGCAGGTAGAGGCAGGAACGTTTACTGAGACCTGCTAGGTGCCAGGACACGAGGCTGGCCCCTGACAGAGCAGGGACAAGACAGGGCCACCCTTGGCACGACACCGAAGCCAGTGAAGAACCGAGGGGCCCAGCCTGGCTGAGACCGGGGCACCACAGCCGCCCGGCTGGCTGCAGACTTGCCTGGTAACGTCATCGGACACTAGACCCTGGTCACAGCAGCACGGCCCCCTCTGCCCCTCCGAGCCTCAAGGACACTGGGCTTCTGTCCCCATCTGTCGCCGGCAGCGTGCACTCCACAGCGCCCCCAGCTGTCAAAGCGCTGAGGAGCCTCGCATCCACCGCGCTGTCCCCAACCAAGCCCGGTGCCAGGCACTGCAGAAGCACCGCCCACTGCACCCTCACCGCGAGCCTGCCTGGGCAGCTCCTTCCGCCGTTCACAGAGTGCGACCAGAGCACAGAGGCCCTGGCTCTCCCAGCGCCCGCTCAGCTCTGGCCGGTGCCGTCCAGAGCACACCATGGGCAGTGCTCACGCAGGAGCCCCGTGAGGCCCTCTGATCACCCCACTTTCCAGGGAGGGAAGAGATGGGGGCCCCGAGCCACACGGCGCACGGGAGAGCAGACGTCGGAGCCCTGGCAAGGCCACCGGCACCTGCTGTGGCCAGAACGGAGCCCCTGCTCCAGGGAAACTCATTCCAGAAGCAAACGGCTACCGGCACAGCACGTGTGTGCATGCGTGTGTGCGCAGGTGTGTGAGCGTATGCACATGTGTGTGCGTGCACACGTGTATGCGTGCATGTGTGTGCATTGCATGCGTGTGTGCATGTGTGTGCGCATGTGCGTGTGCATGTATGCGTGTGTGCATCCCTGTGTGCAGGTGTGTGCATGTGTGTGCATTGCGTGTGTGTGTGCATGTTTGTGTAGGAGTGTGGGCGCACGTGTGTGTGCACACATGTGTGTGTGCATGCATGCGTCCGTGTGCAGGTGTGTGCATGTGTGTGTGCGCAGGTGTGTGCATGTGTGTACACGTGTGTGCATGCATGTGCGTGTGCGCGCGCGCACGTGTGTGTATGCCTGTGTGTGTGCGTGTGTGTGTGAAGGCTCAGCTGGCACCTACCCCAGTTGGTTATTTGCGGAGTAGCCAGCACTTATTCACACCTGTTAAGAAGCCAAGAAAGTGCTTCCCCTGCCTTCTCATTTACACACTTATTGATTTGAAAAAGAGAGTGAGCGAGGTTTTCATCCACTAGTTCATTCCCCCAATGCCCACCACAGCCAGGGCTGGGCCAGGCTGAAGCTGGGCGCTGGGCGCTGGGCCCCATTCTCCCATGAGGGTACTCACAGGCCTGTGGGTCCCCACCTGCTGCTGCCCACAGTGCACACACACAGGACGCTGGAGGAGGAGGCAGACCTGAGCCCGGGACCCAGGCACGTGGACACGGGACCCCGGCATCCCACACGGCTCTGCACTGAACACCCACCCTGCGTTCTCACTTAGTGGACGCTACCCGTGTCCTCCCAGAGAGGTGAGGCAGCTCGCCTGGGCCCACACAGCAAGGCGTGGGGGTCGGGGGCCAGGAGCTGGAAGCCCAAGGCCTCGCCTCCCAGCCCGGGTCCTGCTGACCGCGGAGAGGCAGGGCCGGCACTCGGCAGGAAGCCGGGAGCTTCCAGAACAAAGCAAACCTCGCTCTCCTAAACACATCAAACAAGCCTCTAATCCTCGTTATTAATGTAAATAATATTCCTGCACGGAAACAAGCCCCGAGCCTTCCCAGGCGGCTTCTGGGATTACGCGCGCGGTGTCCGGCGCGGCGAGGACAATAACCAATTGACTCTTATTAAAACTCCAATAATGCTGGCGCGATCGCGGCTTTGATAAGCTGCCTGCTGTGCGCGGGGGTCAAGCGCATTAGGAAAATGTAATTAGACTAATAAATTCTGGCGATCCTCTCTTCCCCCTCTCATCCCAAGGAGAAGCCACGCACAAGCCCTCATTTCCCACACGGAGGCCCCGCTGCGGGCTCAATGCAGAAGAGAGGGGATTCTTGAGAGCGCCAGGGTCTCGCCCAAGAAGGACCCGGGGTCCCGGCCGCCCCAGACCACGCGGGACTGAGCGGCAAAAGGCAGAGGCTACGGGACCTGGGGGCGCAGGGCCCCCACTCCCACCCAGCACCCTACCACCACCTCCCACCACAACTCGGCCCCCTCCCTGCTCCAACAGGATTCCAAGGTTAGGAACCACTTTGCTGAGCTGTGCGCTCAGAGCCGCGGACTTCCCTGGGTCACTGGGGTACCATCATTTAGCAGGGGGCAGACTGTGGGGCCTTCAGAGCCCCCCAAGACCAGGAGCAGGGCTTGGAGGGGGGGTAGCCTTGAACCCCAGAGGCCATCAAGGCCCTGCCTGAGAAGCCCACCTGCCCAGGGTGGGTGAGCCACAGGGGGAAATCCGTGTTTGCAAAGGCCCCTCCCACCCCCTTTTTATATATTTATTTATTTATTTATTTGAGAGGCAGAGTTACAGACAGAGAGAGGGAGAGATGGAGATAGAGAGAGGGAGTCTTCCACCCACTGGTTCGCTCCCCAAATGGCTGCACCAGCCAGAACTGCGCCGAGCCAAAGCCAGGAGCCAGGAGCCTCCTCCAGGTCTCCCATGTGGGTGCAGGGGCCCAAGGACTTGGTCCATCTTCCGCTGCTTTCCCAGGCCATAGCAGAGAGCTGGATCAGAAGAGGAGCAGCCGGGACATGAACCGGTGCCTGTATGAGATGCCGGAGATGCCTGCAAAGGCTTAGCCCACTATGCCACAGCGCCGACCCCCTTCCCACCCCTCTTAACTCCTGATTCAAGGCACAAGGGGGCTTCCAACAGTTCACGGAAGGATGGGTTTTAAAATCTACGTTTATTTCGGTGCAGGCTTTTTTCATAGTGCGCCTCTTCCGCGAGCTTTTGGAAGCCGGCGTACAACCCCTTCTGCCACACGCTAATTTTGAAAATGCAAATCCGTTCCAATGCCATCCACAGATTAGGACCTAATTGCAGCATTATGCAAATTTCACATTGGCTCTTGCAAGACTTCACCCCGGAAACGCTTGGTGACCACGGAGAGCTGAGCCTGATCAGGAGGCACTGCCCCACAGCCAGCCAGCCACGTCCCCTCCCACTGCCCTGAACTCGCCCACCTCACCCCCACCCTCTGCCCTCGGTCTGTTTTGCAGTTCTTATCTCCGTTCTTTGTCTCTCCCTCTTCCTCCCTCTCTGCTGGGCAGCAGGTGGAACGAGCACACTGCTGCAGCTTCAGGCCTCTTTCCAGAGAGCGCCCGGCCACTTATCGGCATAGTTTTACACTTCTTAACCAGTTAACATGGACAGAAGCCTGCTGCTAATTTACTAGATTTCTATCATTTGTTTTAATTTTATTTATTTACATGAAGAGGCAAAAAGACGAGAGAAAGAGAAAGGCAGGGTCCGGCACTTGCTGGCATCCCATATGGACGCCAATTTGAGTCCCAGCTGCTCCACTTCCGATCCAGCTCTCTGCTGTGGCCTGGGAAAGCAGTAGAGGACAGCGCAAGTCCTTGGACACCTGTACCTGCGTGGGAGACGAAGAGGAAGCTCTTGGCTCCTGGCTTCGGATCAGCACAGCTCCGGCCATTGCAGCCAATTGAGGAGTGAACCAGTGGATGGAAGACCACCACCCCACCACCCCCGCCTCTCCTTCTCTCTCTGTGTAACTCTGACTTTCAAATAAATAAATAAATCTTAAAAGAGAAAGAGAGAGACAGGCAGAGACAGAAAAGCAGACACCACTAGCATTTGCTGATTCACTCCCCCCACCAGTGCCTGCCATGGCCAGGCTCAAGCTGGGAGCTGAGATCTCACTCCAGTCCCGCACGTGGACAGTGGGGACCCAGCCCTGAGCCAGCCCCTGCCACCTTCCAGGGTCAGCCTCGGCAGGAAGCTGGAATCAGGAGCTGGGACTTGAACCCCGGGACTCTGATGTGGGGTTGAGCGTCCCCAGCGGCAACTTAACCACCAGACCAAACGCCGCCACCGGTTTTTGTGCAGATCATGGCCAAGCGTTGTGATGCCGTCCCCATAAACATGCAGCTTTCACCGGGCAGTGCACACAGCACAGTGCCAGCGAGGGGCGCGTGTCCTGTGACACCGGAGCACACGCCAGCCCGAGAGGCCAGCGCAGCGGGACGGAGAACCAGCGTCCCCCGACACAGAAGAGGGGTACGGAGTCCCGAGAGAGTCAAGGCTCCCCAAAAGCCCGAGGTGCTCCTGCTGTCCCCTGGGCCTTGGACTTGTGCTTACGGCTCCCCCATTCCGCATCCAAGTCCACACTCAGCACTGCATAGCCAAGTTCAAGGCAGGAGCGCCAAGCCACAGCCTTCACTGCCTGCTGTCCGCTGTCTCGACAGAGCAGGTCGCCCCCTACTGGCTGGGCCTGGTGCAGCTGGACGGGGCCTCACCTCCCTGCACCCCAGCCCGGAGAAGTGTGGGGCAGGCTGGGGGTCCCACCTCCTGACATTCACCCCTCCCCAGATGGTGCTCGAACCCCAGGCTCAGGAAAGAGCTCCCTAGTGGACAGGCCACGCCCCCAAAGGGCTGCCCCGCCCCGCACCTGCCAGCACAGGGGAGCAGCCCCTGGGACCGAGGCCAGGGCAGGTGTGGACAGCGCTCCGCGTGGACACCTGCCGCCTGCCAGGCACCAAGCTAGGCTGTTCACAGGCAACGGTGCACTTCATCCCTGAAATCGCTCTGCCAAGAAGGGACCCTGCCCCCACTCTGCGGACGGGAAATCGGGCTCCACGGAAAATCACAAAAGCAGGAAGCAGCAGAGCTGGACCACAGCCCCTGTGTCTCCACCCCCCCCCCCACCTCCTTGCCCAAGCCCGCAGGTCCGGACAGGGGTCCAGTGCACCCATCTCCAGGCCTCGGCTCTCCCACCTGTTAATGGGGGACACATGGCCAGTACATAAGTCTGGGTTATTTGAGAAGCCAGGAGGAGGGCAAGCACTTGGAGAATTAAGAAAAGGTCGCATGAGTCGTAGGTGCTTAGCCCAATGGCTACGACACCCGTGTCCCACATCACGGCGCCGGTTCAATCCCCACCTCAGGCTCCTGACTCCAGCTTCCTGCCATCGCCGACGCCGATGGCTCACGGGCCTGGGTTCCTGCCCCAGACTGAGTCCCTGGCTCCCAACATGGGCCCGGCCCAGCCACTGTGAACCTCTGGGGAGCAAACCAGCAGATGGGATATTTCTCTTTCTCTAACTTATTTGTAATTTAAAAAATGAAAGTCACCATGGAAGACAGGAATTGGCCCCTCCTGGCGCCCAAGCCCATGAGAACCAGCGTGGCCCCCTCTGCACATCCGTGTGCCCAGCCTGCGAGCCACCCCGGGGCTGCACGCCAGGGCACTGGGGGGGCCTGGCCCTGACACTTCCTGTGACCGCTCTACACCCAAGGCCGCCGGCTCCAACAGCAGGCACTCCCAGCTGCTGGAGGACCCAGTGCCACCGCCCTGCCGATTCGGGCCACAGAACCGAGGCCCCCTCTCGGGGGCGGGGTGCAGGACGGATGCAAGACAAACCCGGCTTCCCGCCCTGGAGCCAGCATCATGCCTCCCGCAGCCCTAGCTGTCTCCTTCTGGGCCAACTACTTGATTGTCTTCAATCCACCCTCCTCGGATGAAAAGAACAGAGAGAGCAGATCCATGAGTAACATCTGTCTGCTTTTCTTGTAGATTTGTTTATTTATGTGAACGGCAGAGAGAGAGATCCTCCATCTACTGGTTCTCTCCCCTCATGGCCGCAACTGGGCCAGGCCGAAGCCAGGAGCCTAGAACTCCATCCAGGTCTCCCACATAGGTGCAGGGGCCCAAGGACCTGGGTCATCCTCCACTGCCTTTCCAGGCCATAGCAGAGAGCTGGATCAGAAGTGCAGCAGCCGGGACTCGAACCTGTGCTCATACGGGACGCTGAGGTCACAGGCGGCCGCTTAACCACAACTCTGACCCTTGTGACAAACATTTAATGAGCATGTGTCAGGCACGATTCTGTATCGGGAGTCACCCAACAATGGCCCCCAGGCCAAGCCCAGCTCACTGCCGGCTGCTACACAGTCCGGAGCCCAGATGGTCTTTACATTTTTTAAATAGTTTGGGGGGGGGGAGAAAAAGAGAAAAAAAGACAACTATTTTATGACACACGCAGAGTCTATGAAATTCAAATTCCAGTGCCTATAAATAAAGTTTTATTGGCACACAGCACGCCCATTCATTTACATATTGTCCACGGCTGCTTTCAAGTTACAACAGCAGAGCGGAAGAGACCCACAGGGACCATCTGGCCCACGAAGCCCGAGGGGGTTGTGAGCCGCCCTTGACAGCGTCTGCCGCCGCCTCCTGCAGAGGGCACCGCTCCAGGCTCATCGGACAGACAAGGGGGTCCTGAGAAGCCCACAGACACGGCCCACGGCCCAGGCCCACAGCCCGCAGTGGTGGAGACAGGATCCAGACCCAGGCACCTGACAGCGTCTGCATCCAACCCACCTCCCTGTTCTTTCTGGGCGGGGCCCAAGCCTGACTGCTGTCACACACCCTCCCCAGCCACATCCACCCGGGCCTCCTGGTGCCCGGGGCCGGTGATCAGCGTGGCCACTGGGCCCCTGGATCCTCTTTCAGTCCTACTGACTTTGTAGATCTTCCCCAACCCACATTCTAAAGGGCCTATAAACCCACTGGACACTAAAGAAACTGACCCGCGGGGCCGGCGCTGTGACACAGTGGGTTCAGCCTCCTCCTGCAGCGTTGGCATCCCATATGGGTGCTGGTTCAAGTCCCAGCTGCTCCACTTCCGATCAAGCTCTCTGCTGTGGCCTGGGAAAGCAGTAGAAGATGGCCCGAGTCCTGGGGCCCCAGCACCCACGTGGGAGACCAGGAAGAAGCTCCTGGCTCCTGGCTTCGGATTGGCTCAGCTCCGGTCACTGCAGCCATTTGGGGAGTGAACCAGCAGATGAAAGACCCTTCTCTCTCTCTCTCTCTCTCTCTCTCTCTGTCTTTCCCTCTCTCTTTAACTCTGCCTTTTCAAATACATAAATAAAATCTTTTGAAAAAAGAAAGAAATTGACCCACATTGGCCACTGCTCTCGCTGGAGGTCCCTCAAGACCTCTGAGCGCCAGCGAACCTCACTCTCGGGCCGCTGCTGGCGTCGGATAACCCTGCCCTGCCTTGGTGTCTCAGAGGTGGAGGGTGCAGGTCCCCGGGACAGCTGTCCGGGCCATGGACGTCTCAGGGCCACTCTCCCTGCGATCCTGCCTCGGAATCTAGGACGAGGGGGAGGGGCAGCAGGCTCTGTTGCCATTGGAGCCAGGCTAGGTTAAGTCCGCAGCAGGACAGGTTACAGCTGGACCGCAGACGGCGACGTGACCGGCGGGAGAGGCACAGGTGCACACGGAGTCCTAACCTGATGACCGCTTCTCACAGATGCCCCTGCCCCATTATTAGCTCTGAGCTTAGACGCACGGTGTTAAGCACAGACCTCATCAATGAGTACAAATCAATAGATCCAGAAGGCAAATATTTGGATTTCCTTTGTATGCATGGAGGAAACCCAGATAATCCAGCCCAGCCGTGGCGAGCGGACGGGCACAGCGCCTGCTGCTGAGTCCAGGGGCTGTCCCGTGGGTCCCAACATTTTGGATCCGGTGCCTAATAGTTCAGACTTGGAAGTTTGTTTTATTTTTAAAGATTTATTTATTTGAAAGTCAGAGTTACAAAGAGAGAGAAAGAGAGAGAGAGAGAGAGAGAGAGAGAGGTCTTCCATCCGATGGTTCACTCCCCAGTTGGCCACAACAGCCATAGCCGCACCGATCCAAAGCCAGGAACCAGGAGCTTCCTCCGGGTCCCCCACATGGGTTCTGGGGCCCAAAGTCTTAGGCCATCTTCCACTGCTTTCCCAGGCCCTAGCAGAGAGCTGGATCAGAAGTGGAGCAGCCGGGTCTCGAACCGTATGGGATGCCTGCGCTTCAGGCCAGGGCGTTAACCCACTGCGCCACAGCGCCAGCCCAGATTTGGAAGATTTTAGGGCATAATTCAGATTTCTGGCTTTCCTTGGAAATAATCCAAAGATCTGGCCATAGCAGCCCCGCACAGCAACAACGGGCTGGCCCTGAGCAGAACTGACCCTCTAAGCAGGGCTGGACCCATGAGCAGGGCACTGCCCACCCTCCCCTCTCCAGCTCCTGGCCCGGCTCACACCTCTGCCTTTCCCAGAGGTCCTGTAAGCAAGCAAGGGCCCCCACGCCCATTTAACTGGTGGGAAAACTGAGGCCTGCACAGGTGACTCATCCTGCCTACGCCTGGACAGTGACTTCCTGTCAACGTCCAGGGCGGGACCGGGCTCGGAGCTCTCTCGCTGGGTTGATATCTGACAACTACAAACATGTCTAAGGTGAAAATGAGATTTTTCTGCTGACTCCAATTTTGCCACCTTTTCTTCCGGCTCTTTGCAAGGGGGGAGGAGGGAGGGGAAAAGCATACCTTCAGAGCCAAGGAGATCTCCCCAGACCCCGCGCCAGCCATGCCCAGAACCTGCCCCCGGCTCCCCCCACCCCCGGCCATGCTCAATGCTGTCTAGGAAATCTGCAGGAGGGCAGGGTTAAGGGGAAAGAACCGGGCCACAGCCCGGGACACATCGGCAGGCGCCCCCAGACTTCACCACCCGAGATCCGGGAAGAGCCGAGCAGACAACGCTGGCCGGGCCAGGCCAGGGTTCCGAGCCCCCGCTCTGCTATTCGCTTGCTGTGTGACCACGGCCGAGGCGCTGGGCCTCTCTGAGCCTGAGTCTCCGTCTGTGTGGACAGGGGCCCCAGCAGCGCTAAGCGGACGGGGCTGCTGTGCAGAATGCACACGGCGCAGCAGAGCGAGCACACGGCAGGTGCCCCCCCAAGGGCGGCGTGTCCTACCAGCCCTGCCCGGGGCCTCCTCTCCTCCCCACGCCCCCAGTTCAACTGCGTCTGCTGCCTGCGGCTCCACCACCAGCCCATCCCCACGGACCCCAGCCTCAGGACCCTTGCTCTGAGCCCCACCCCTTGTTCCCGTTCAAGACCACCCAGGGGGCCAGCACCCTTTTTTTTTTTTTTTTTTTTTTGTGGCGTAGTGGATGAAGCCGCCGCCTGCTGTGCCGGCATCCCATATGGGCGCAAGTTCTAGTCCCGGCTGCTCCACTTCCGATCCAGCTCTCTGCTGTGGCCTGGGAAAGCAGTAGGAGATGGCCCAAGTGCTTGGGCCCCTGCACCAGTGTGGGAGACCCAGAAGAAGCTCCTGGTTCCTGGCTTCAGATCAGCGCAGCTATGGCTATTGCGGCCAGTTGGGGAGTGAACCATCAGATGGAAGACTCTCTCTCTCTGTCTCTCCCTCTCAGTCTATAACTGTACCTCTCGAATAAAGAAAATCTTAAAAAAAAAAAAAAAAAAAAAAAAAAAAAGCCCACCCAGCCCTCAAGGCCCAACTAGACCCAGCACTTCCACAACCTTTCCCCGTACACACACACACATACACACACACACACACACACGGGAGCCCCTCTGCCCCCACCGCCAGCTCCTCCACTGGCTCCGAGAAACTTGGGGCTGTCCCTGACACTCTGGGGGTGACGTCCTCCATCCCCCACACTCTGGGGGTGACGGCCTCCATCCCCCACACTCTGGGGGATGCCCTCTGCCCCCCACACTCTGGGGGTGACGTCCTCCATCCCCCACACTCCGGGGGTGACGGCCTCTGTCCCCCACACTCTGGGGGATGCCCTCTGCCCCCCACACTCTGGGGGTGACGGCCTCCATCCCCCACACTCTGGGGGTGACAGCCTCCATCCCCGACACTCTGGGGGTGACGTCGTCCATCCCTGACGCTCTGGGGTGACGGCTTCTGTCCCTGATGCTCTGGGGGTGATGGCCTCCATCCCCCACACTCTGGGGGTGACGGCCTCCGCCCCCCACACTGGGGGTGATGGCCTCCATCCCTGACACTCCGGGGGTGACGTCCTCCATCCCCGACACTCTGGGGGATGCCCTCTGCCCCCCACACTCTGGGGGTGACGGCCTCCGTCCCCACCACTCTGGCAGTTGCCCTCTGTCCCCCACACTCTGGGGGTGACGGCCTCCACCCCCGACACTCTGGGGGTGACAGCCTCCGTCCCCCACACTCTGCAGGTGACAGTCCCCATCGTCAGCCTGCTGCAAAGCCCAGGGGGACGTCAGCACTGGTAGCAGCCAAGCACCCCCTCTTCCTTCTCTGGCACCCACACACCCCACATTCCTGTGCAGGAGCGACCCTGACCCCACGACACCGGCGTGGAAGGGCCGGAGCCCACCAGCCAGCTCGCCTCTCTCCTGGGCACGGACTCCCAGTCCCAGCTGGGGCCGCCCTCCTGGTGGGACCCCCACGGGGTCCCTGCCCCTTCCAGGCTTGTCCCCAGCACACTTCCGTCTGTGCACTCCTCTGCGGCAGGTGCCCAGAGCCCCCTTCAGCGGCCTCTGAAACAACAGCCCTGGCTGTCTGGACCCCACCTCACCCACTCACGCCTGCCCCCCAGAAGCCCACCCGTCTGCTCCCATCGTGAGCACCACGCGGGCAGGGCGGGAGGGACCCGTGTGGTGCTGCTGCCCTCGGCCACCCTAAGGCAGCTTCGCTCCTCCCACGTGGGCGGGAACAGAACCCAGGCCGGCTGGGACCCTACCAGGGGGAGGGGCGCCCCCAGGGGGAGGGCCCACCAGGGGGAGGGGTCCCACCAGGGGGAGGGGCCCCACTAGGGGCAGGGGTGCCCCCAGGGGGAGGGGCGCCTCCAGGGGGAGGGGTACCCCAGGGGGAGGGGCCCCACCAGGGGGAGGGGCCCCACTAGGGGTAGGGGTGCCCCCAGGGGGAGGGCCCACCATGGGGAGGGGTGCCCCCAGGGGGAGGGGCCGCGTGTTTGAAATCAATCAGTGGAGCAGTGAGAGGCGCTGAGCCCATGACCCACGACGCAGCTGTTTCTACAGATGTCACAAATTGAAATCACGGCACACGCGGATCTCCGTCCAGTGCCCAAGAGGCCAAGCGCTCCCCGTGCACCGTGAGGGTGAGGGACTCGACAGCCACCACTGAGCAGCACCCGGGAGCCGTGGACGCCAAAGGGGCCAAACGTGGCCCCGGGCGGGTGCAGGAAGATCTCGGCCACGATGCACGGGTACACACAGCTCAGACCAGGAAAGGAAGGAAACGAGGGGCGATGGTCGGAGACAGTGTGGGACGCGGGAGCAGGAGAGCCGCCAGCCGGGGAGTCTTGTGGGGCTGCCATGAGGCTCCACCGTGGATCGGGGACACGAGCACAACTTGGGGGGCCGCGGAGCCGTTACTATCTTTGCAAAGAGCCCAGAGTGGGGGAGCCAAGGAGCAGACACCCCTGGCCCGCGCAGCGGAGCACCCTGTACCCCTGGGGGCACTGCGGGCTGCGCTTTCCAGCCCTCAATTACAGGGGCCAGGCGAGGCCCGCCTCCTCCTCCTGACAGCATCACCCAAGGGCTGCGGGGAATGCGTGACTCCCGCGGGAGGGCTGGCCGGGAGCTCCAGCTGGAGCAGAACCCAGGGCGGCACTCCACGCCCTGGAGGGACCTGCGCCTCGCACCCGGCTCCCTCGAAGCAACACCGCCGCCAGGGTGGGACTGAATGAACCCCGGCTCTGGGCAAGCCGAGCAGGCAGGAAAGCCTGGTGGGCAGGAACGCCGACGCGGAGGCAGACGGGCTGCTCCGCCGGCTCTGCGCCTGCGCCTGCACCTGCCGTGAGCTGGATGTGCCTTTCAGAGAATGAATGAGTGACGGAGCAGGACACCTACAGACGGCCGAGTGACCTGTGCCGTGGAGGGAGTGCTGGGAGCAGGCCAGACTCCTAGCCATGCAGAAGGGCTGGGAGCCTCCCCTCACCTCCTGGCCTCAGTGTCCCTATCTGTCAAGTGGGTCTAATCTACTTACTCCCTGGGCTGTGGTGTGGAGGTCAGGAGCGGGGTAGCACGCTGCCCGCCCCCAGTTCACTCCCATGCCCATCAGCAGCTCCGCTCTGTGGCTGGCTGGGGGCACAGCAGGCAGAAGCCCCCGCCCGGGTGGGGTCCACCCTGCGGCGCCCGTGACCTGGATGGCGCATCTGTCTTCTGCATGCAGCACCCTCGGGCAGCCCCTGGGGAGTCAGCGACAAAATAAAGCTCCCCGGGCCGCCCCCACCGCGCTGTGAGTGCATCTGCCAGGCCTGCCTCTGGCGCTTGGGAACTGCATGCCCATTATGAGGATGGGATAAACTGAGGCTTGCCGGGTGCTGAGGAACACAGCTGTCAGAGGCCACAAGGGTGGTGCGAGAGGCAGCAGACAGATGGCCCCTAGAGCCGGGCCAGGGCTGGATCTGGCCTCGGGACAGCTGGGGGCTCCTCCACCCCCTGCTTCTTCATGGAGAGGGCTGGAGCCTGACAGCTCACCAGTTAGGGGCCACGGCACAGCAAGGGCCAGCACCCAGCAGCCCCCGTGCCCAGGCCTCAGGCCACCAGCATCCCACATGGGTGCCGGTTCAAGTCCCGGCTGCTCCACTTCTGATCCAGCTCTCTGCTACGGCCTGGGAGGGCAGTGGAAGGTGGCCCTAAGCAGAGGTCACACACGACGGCTTCTCCCAGGGGGACCCTGGCATTGCTGTCACCAGCCGCCTGGACACAGGGCCCCAGGTCAGTCGCCATTGCGGGCTGCCCGGCAGGGGCACAGAGCGAGCAGGGAGGCTGCAGCCCTGTCCACAGGAGGCAGAGTGGAGAGAGAGGGCGAGAGCAGCCGCAGCCCTGGCAACACCACGAGAGCAGCCGCAGCCCTGGCAACACCGCTCTCCGCACGAGCCCCGGCCGGCAGAGGAGGCAGGGCCCGAGACGAGGGGACTGGGGGTCCCAGAGATAGCCGCTGGGAAAAGCCAGGCTCCCTCTCACCTAGTGAGGCTGGGGGTCTGCCGGAGCATGGGGGAGACCACGGGGCCCATGGCACCAGGAGGGCACGCGCGGTCGGAGCCCTCCCAGCCGCACCTCTTAGCGCTCCTGACCATGCGTAGCGGCCCTGGGGTGGAGGGTGGCCCCGGTGTCAGAGTGACTCCCCCAGGTCCTCCCTGCGAGGACTCGGAGCCACAGCTTGGCACTCGAGGCCCACGAGCTGCGGCTCTGCCACCTCCGTGGTCCCTGTTACCCCGAGACGCGGCTCTGCCACCTCCACGGTCCCCGTTCCCCTGAGACGCGGCTCTGCCACCTCCACGGTCCCCATCCCCCCGAGCCGCGGCTCTGCCGCCTCCACGGTCCCCGTCCCCCCGAGCCGCGGCTCTGCCGCCTCCACGGTCCCCGTCCCCCCGAGCCGCGGCTCTGCCACCTCCGTGGTCCCCGTCCCCCCGAGCCGCGGCTCTGCCATCTCCACAGTCCCCGTCCCCCCGAGCCGCGGCTCTGCCGCCTCCGTGGTCCCCGTCCCCCCGAGACACGGCTCTGCCACCTCCACGGTCCCCGTCCCCCCAAGCCGCGGCTCTGCCACCTCCGTGGTCCCCGTCCCCCCGAGACACGGCTCTGCCGCCTCCACGGTCCCCGTTCCCCACTCCACACTTGCACCTCCAGCAACATCAACGCATGGGTCACCCCTGCGACGGGGCCCTCTTGCCTCTTGGCCTGGCCTTTGTTCAGCCCCTGTCCCTGCCGGGCTTCTATCTATTTGTGTTTAAAGATTTCACTCCGATGTAACCTCCTCCAGGAAGCCCTCTCTGCTACTCCCTCCACCCCTGTACTTCCATGGCCCCATATACAACTCTACGTAAGCGGGCTTGTGAGCAGGGCTGTGGTCTTTGCCCCCAGGGAACTGGCAGGAGAATGGAGTCTCCCACTCCCGGGGGGGACCTGGAGGGACTGCCTGGCTCCTGGCTTCAGCCTGGCCACGGCCGGAGCTCGTGGACAGGGCCCCAGCCCACCTGGCCCTGCACGACCCCGAACCCAGGCAGAGCTGAAGGCGGCAGAAGCCCACTGCCGAGCTGGAGCCACAGTGTCGGGGGCCCCAGGGAGCGGGACCTCCCCCCGCGCCCCCAGCAGGCTTTCTCATCCCTTCCACGCCAACTCCTGCGAGCCCCTGGCAGCCGCTGCCCCGGGTGCGGCCAGCGAGAGGGGGAGGGGAGACCCCGCGCCCTGTGGCTGGGGGCTGGGGGCTGGTTTGTGCTGGAGCGGGGAGGTAGTCACGGGAGCGGAGCAAAGGCCCCAGCCCCGCAGTCGGGGTCCTGCTACAAACTCATGGGAGCCCAGACTTGGGAGCCCAGACTCGCTCCAGAGCCTGCACGGGACAGTGTGGGCTCCCGGGAGGGGGCAGCAGACCCCGAGGGCCTGCGGACTCGGTTCTGCTGGACTCAAGCCAATCCATTCCTGCAAACACCGGACGGCCCTCTCCAGTCCCCGGGAGCCCCCGAGGGCCTCCAGGTCAGGGGTGTTAGTGCCACCATGGAGGGCGAAGGTTAGGGACTGGGCGGCCGAAGCCACGTCCCTCCAAGAAAACAGGAGGATCAGGGATCGGGACCTCAGGTGAGCCGCTCGGGCCCCCACAGCTTCCTGCCCCCCGCAGAGAGGAGCCCTCGATGTCTACACCCGCGGCACAGGCGCCTGGTGGCGGGGGAGGGGTCCGCTGGGTTCAGCATCAGAGCAAAGTGGTGTGTTGAGAACACAGCGAGGCTGGGCCCCTGAACTCAGAAATCCCCCTGCCCACGCTGGAGCTGTCCCATTGTACAGATGACACTCCAGAGGCCCGGCCACGCGGAGTCTGTACCAACAGCTCGGGCCAGCAGCCCGGCTCAGCCCCGGGGCAGCAGGGAGAGAAGCAGAAACGGGCATTTAGGAAGCACCTGCCGCGTGCCAGGCTTGCGCTGGGCCCTGTCCTCTCAGCTCTCGCTGAACGCCACAGTGACCCCCACCCCCGGGTTCCCATACAGCAGCCCCCTCCTGCCTCTCTGCAGCGAAGCCCCACCCCCACCAGCCCTGCCCCACCGCAGGGGCCTGGCTGCCTCCAGTGAGGACCTGGACGAGTGCGACCTCATTTAAATGTCACCGCTGCGCCCAGTCACTGACCCCGCCGAGCCATCCCTCTCCTGGGCTGCACGGGCACTAACAAGGCTCGTCAATCCCTCAACAGATGGACACTTGACCAGTCCCTGTAGGCCTGGATGGGCAGGGGCCAGGTAAAGAGCACAGAGCCACTGCACCAGGCCCCGCCTCACCCTGCTGGGCTCTTGGTCTGTGGAGGGGAGGCCTGGGACGGGTCAGCCGGGCTGCCGCCCAGAGTGCACCTGCTGCTTGCCAAGGGCTGTGCCCAGGAGCAGGCGCAGTCCTGCCACCATCCAGCAGCTGCCCAAGCGAAGGCCCATTTCACAGATCAGGAACCAGGAGACAGCCAGGTGACACAGCCGGAGGCCCTAGACGGAGCTGCCACGTTCACCGGTCTCACACCAGGCTGAGCCAGCCCTCCAAATCCGCATGGAACCCCCCCACCACGGCTGTAAGAAACAGACCCAGGAAACACTCAGAGGTGTGTGGCACCCTCCCGACACGCGAGAGGCAGCCCTGAGGTCTCCATCCGAGAGCTCTGAGACGGAGGCCAGAGAGGCCGTGTCCCCCGTGAGGACGAGGGGCAGGGTGTGCTCACAGCCCCCGGCCGGAAGCACCCAGGCACCAGCAACCCGGGCCCACGCGCACCAGGCCGAGCAGGGACCGCACGGTCGCCCAAACAGGGCAACTTACAGAAAGGACAATGACTACGATGGGAGATTGGCTACGACGCAATGAAAAGAACTTAGCCTACTGGTAAGACGCCAGCGTCCCACGTGGGAGGGCCTGGGTTCGAGTCCTCCGTCCACGTGGGAGGCCTTGATTGCCTTCCTGGCTCCCAGCTTCTGCCCGGCCCAGCTGCAGGCACTTGGGGAATGAACCCGAGCTCCTCTCTCTGCGACTCAAATGAATTTTTTTAAAAAACAATAAAAGGAGCAGCTGCTACCCCCAGGGCTGAGAGAGTCCCCCCAAGGAAGGGTCCCCCAGCCCCAGTGCTGAGGCAGCATAGCGAAGACCCCGCCCCAGGGCTGAAGCAGGAGAAGACCCCCACTCCCGCGCTCCCAGGGGAGTCTGCCCACCTGGGCTGCCCCCAGGGCCGAGGTAGGGCACCCCCTACCTTGGGGGCCCAAGTGCCGACCTTGGGAAGGGGTAGGGCAGTGACCCCCCCCCCCACTTGGCCAAGAAGTTAGCGTGGAAAAAGAAATGTGGAACCAGCCCAACTTGCCCGAAGCCCGGCCTGGGGCACTCACCCCAAATCCCAGCTGCTCTGGGGCCTCTTGTCTCGAGGGGCTCCCCCTGCAGAGGGGCCAGAAAGGGGAGCTGGGGGCTGCGCCTGGCCGCTGCGGGAGGCCCTGGTGCACACACTCTGGGAGGCCGGTCTGCACTCCCCAGCGCCCCCTGCTGCCCCAGCCTGGTCCGCTGCCGGCGGGGGAGGGGGGAATTTAAAGGGCCCAGCTCCCTTCCCACGCAGCAGCCCAGAAGGGTGCGTGGAGAAGCGGTGGCCGGAACCAGCGCACGCCTTCCCTGTATGGCCTCAGCTGCCGTGGGAAGCCGTCCAGCCCCCGCCGCTCCTGCACAGCAACACAGCTCCAGCTCTGCCCTGGAGACGAGGACACTGGGGGCCCACGGGCCGGCAGACCACGCTGACCGCTGCTCGAATTCGGACACAGCTCCACGGATGCTCTGCTAAGGCCTTGCCAACGCTTGTACACAAAAGGCAATGGAGGGCCGGTGCTGTAGCATAGCAGGTAAAGCCACCGCCTGTGACACCAGCATCCCACAGGCCGCCAGTTCAAGTCCCGGCTGCTCCACTTCGGATCCAGCTCTCTGCTATGGCCTGGGAAAGCAGCAGAGGATGGCCCAAGTGCTTGGGCCCCTGCACCCACAGGGGAGACCCAGAAGAAGCTCCTGGCTTCAGCCTGGCCCAGCCCTGGCTGTTGTGGCCATCTGAGGAGTGAACCAGTGGATGGAAGACCTCTCTCTCTCTCTGTAACTCTGCCTTTCAAAAAAATAAAAATAAATCTGTTTTAAAAGGCGCCTGGGGAGAAGCTGGCTGGGCGCTAAGTGCAGTTGTGAGTGTGGGAGACGGTCTTGGCATGGGCATGGACAGCCAGGTCCACGGGCACCGGCTGGGAGCAGACTCCCGCCACCCGACTGTGAGAAGCCCCCACGCTGACCCAGCGCTAGAGGGTCCCCCGGGACCAGTTCAGGGCCACCGCCTGGCCACCCCAGGACTGCCTGGCCACCTCCACCGCCCCATTAAAACAAGGCCCTGGGGGACAGGAGTCGAAGGAGGTTTACTGAGATGCGGGCCCCTCCCTCCGGGGCCCCCGGCTTTCCAAGGCCTTCAGGGTCTGGGAATGACCGTGGCATTGGAAAACAAGACGAGTGCTCACCACTCCTACCAGAAGCCTCAAGCCGGGGGGCGGGGCTGGCCCACCCAGGGCTGTGTCGCTCAGGCCCCACCCACGGGCTCACCCAGAGGTGGGTCAAATATGTTTGAGAAAGAACTGCATCTATCAACACACGAAGGGGTCTTTCCTTGTTATTCCCGAAAGAATACAGGACGCCAGCCATCCCCAGGGCATTTCTATCGTATTACGGATTTTTTTCAATACCTGTTTTCATTTATCTGAAAGGCGAAGCGACAGAGAAGAGATCTTCCATCCGTGCCTCACTTCTCAGATGTTCACAACAGCCAGGGCTGGGCCAGGCCAGAGCCTGGAGCTTCCTCCTGGTCTCCCACGTGGGTGCAGGGGCCCAAGCACTCGGGCCATCCTCCACTGCTTTCCCAGGTCACAGCAGAGAGCTGGACTGGAAGTGGAGCAGCCGGGACTCAAACCGGCACCCATATGGGATACCGGTGCCACAGGCAGCAGTTTAACCTGCTAAGCCACAATGCCAGCCCCCTGAGACATAAGATTTATGTATTTGTTTATTTGAAAGGCAGAGTTACAGAGAGAGAGACAGAGAGAGAAGAATCTTCTATCCACTGGTTCACTCCCCAGATGGCTGCAATGGGCTGGGCTGGGCCAGGCTAAAGCCAGAAGCCAGACTCTATCCAGGTCTCCATGGGTGGCAGGGACCTAAGCACTTGGGCCATCCTCCGCGGCCTTCCCGGAAGCATTAGCAGGGAGCTGGATCGGAAGTGGGGCAGCCGGGACTCCAACTGGCGCTCCTATGTGATGCCCACGCTGCAGGCTGCAGCTTAACCCACTGAGCCACAGCACCGCCACCTCTCCCCTCCCGCACACGCATCTGCTTCTCCATGTCTCCGTCTCTGGTCCCTCTTACAGAAGAGGTGGGTGCACGCAGGCCCCCACCCCGTCTCCCTCTTTCACATCACGGTACCCCCAGCACTAACTATAGGCTCATGGCAACCTGCCAACTCAGCCACTCGAGCGAGTACGGTCAGGTGCCACGGGAGGGCACCCCCAGCGAACCGCAGCGCAACGGTGGCCACGCAAGGTCATGTCCACGGAGCAGGACACTGAAGAGGCCTGCGTCCAGCCCAGAGTGCCTGCGTCCAATTCCAGCTTCCCCGTGCAGACCCTGGGAAGCAGCAGCGGCGGCCGGCCTGAGAGACCTGGACAGAGCTGTCCCAGCTCCTGGCTCTGGTCTCAGAGCGGCCCCGGCCACTGCAGGCAGCCGGGCAATGAACCAGCCGCTGAGAGCGCTCGCTCTCTCTCCCACCTGCTCGCTCGCTCTCTCCCTCCCACCTGCTCTCTCTCTCTCCCACCTGCTCGCTCGCTCTCTCCCTCCCACCTGCTCTCTCTCTCTCCCACCTGCTCACTCGCTCTCTCTCTCCCACCTGCTCGCTCTCTCTCTCTCTTCCACCTGCTCATGCGCTCTCTCTCACTCTCCCACCTGCTTGCTCTCTCTGTCTCTCTCTCTCTTTCTCTCTCTCTCTCACTTTCTCTGCCTCTCAAAGAGTACATTGCCTGGTGCCGTCACAGCATCGTAATTCATGCAAGTACGCTCCATGGCACTCACCAGGGACGAAGCCACCTGGGAGCGAGTTTCCCGGAGCACAGCCCCGCCCTTACGGGGCGCGTGGTGCGATGAGATCCAGCATCCCTGGCGTTAGCCCCATCTAGCGGGACAGTGCCCTCCCAAGTCCAGTCCCACACACGTCCTCGGAGCAAAGTCTCGTGGGTCCTCCCGTGCTCCTTTTAGGGGCTGGCGTGCACCTGGCCCTGGGGAGCAGGCTGGGCTGTGAGCCTCGCTGGCAGGTGCCGACCGGGCAGGGGGAGCACAGGGCTTTATTTATTTATTTTTAAGATTTATTTTATTTATTTGAAAGACAGAGTTAGAGAGAGGTAGAGCCAGAGAGAGAGAGAGAGAGAGAGAGAGAGAGAGAGAAGTCCTCCATCTGCTCCCCAAATGGCCACAATAGCAGGAGCTGGGTTGATCCAAAGCCAGGAACCAGGAGCTTCCTCCAGGTCTCCCATGTGGGTGCAGGGGCCCAAGCACTTGGGCCATCTTCCACTGCTTTTCCAGGCCATAACAGAGAGCTGGATTAGAAATGGAGCAACCGGGACTCGAACCCGCGTCCATAAGGGATGCGGGTGCTACAGGCCGGGACTTTAACCTACTACGCCACAGCGCCAGCCCCTCAGGGCTTTCTTACACACAGGAACTGAGTGTCCCCCGACAGCGGCGGGCTCGGGTCCCCCTGAGCTGCCTGGGCATTCCGACTCCTCCCATTCCACATGGGCCCTGTGGACCCCACGGGGCAGGACCCCCTTTGTTCCCAACCAACGCCCCAACTTTCACATGCAAAACTCGAGATGCCACCCCGCCAACAGCAGTGCCCAGAGTGTGGTCTGGCAGTGACAGCTCCCGGGAGGCCTCGGCCCTCACAGCCCAGGCCTGGGGTCAGAGCTAAAGGCCTGAGCTTGCCCCGTTCTCTCTCCGAGCTCCAGCGCCCGCCCCATTCACACAGTCAAGAGCAGCGTCCCCCCAGCCCCAAGGGACGCGTCCCGGCGACAGCTGCACGCACTGTGACGCCACCACGTGCCTCCGCCACGCATCCCACTGCCCACCGGCAAGGAACTGGACCCCACCCTCAGCCACAGCACCGAGCCCACGCCCCAGACGCCACCGGCTGCAGGTGCCTCTCCAGGGGCTCACTGCTGCCACCCAGCGAGAGAAGGAGCCCATGCTGTGACCCTAACAGCAGTGGCACACAGCGGACCAGCGACTGCCCCGGAGCTGACCAGGAAGGGGCAGGGAACTGGAGTTAGCAGAAGCAGCAGCCACTGCCCGCCCCGCCCCACCCCACCCCCCACCCCGGAGCTGACGGCTGCACTGAGGGAGAGGACCCCCAGGGCTGGGACGGACCCCTCACCAAGGGCACTGAGAGCCTCCAGCACTGAAGCAGGGCCCCCCAGGGCAGCTCCAAAGAACTCCAAGATGGAGGCAAAGTCCCCCCAGGAAGACTCCCCCCAGGACGGGGGCCCAGCCCCCCGGGAGAGCCTGAGAGGTCCCAAGAGACGCCCACCCAGGGCAGAGACCCAGTCCTCAAAAATGCCCCTCCCCCAGCTCAGGGAAACCCCAGGGCGGAGCTCCCCCACCAGGGCTGAGAGACCCCCAGACCAAACGGAGCCCACCCCCAGGCCTGGGACACAGCCCCCAGGTGGGCCCTGCCCCCAAGGAGGAGCCTCTCCACCCCAGAGCCCAAACACGGCCCCCAGGCTGAGCCAGCCCCCACGGAGGCACCCCCACCCCAGGGCTGAGGCAGAGCCCTAAGGAACCCTCCCCAGGAAGGCAGGAAAAGAGGTAGCCCCCTGAGAAGCAACCCCTCCTTGGGGCCCCAAGTCCAACCTTGGGAAGAGGGCAGGGCAGTGACCCCACCCCCCCACCACACACCCACACACGGCCAAGTTAAGTCTGGAAAAAGAAATTCCACACCGGCGAACTTGCTAGAAGTCGGAGCTGGGGCACTCACCCCAAACCACAGCTGCTCAGGAGGGGAGGCGGCTCACGGGGACCCCGGCAGAGCTGCCCGAAGGTGGAGCTGGGGGCTGGGGGCTGCTGAGCGAGCGGCTGGCGCCCACGTGCTGGGAGGCAGGGCCCCACGTGCTGGGAGGCAGGCCCCTGGTCCCCAGTGCCCCCTGCTGCCTGAGCCCGCCTGCTGGCCAGGGGGGCGCTTAAAGGGCCCAGCTCCCTTTCCAGACAGCGGCTCAGAAGGGTGCGGGAGGCAGTGAACCCATAACCTGCGCTCCTGGGACAACAGCAACAAAACAATACGGGAAAGCCAGACCCAGAACAGCACAGCCTGTACGTTTCAGAGAAGGAACAGGCAGGGTAATCTACAAGGACAGAATTCCCACAGCAGGTGCCGGGGTGGGGGTGGGGGCATTTTACTGAAAGGAGGCAGGGTGAGAATTTCTGGGGTGGTGGAAATGCCTCTCATAAACACTTTTATAGTAACTTTTACTGATTCACACTTAGGGTGGTGATGGGTGCAGGTATATAAATAAATTGGTGAAAATCCTTGTAACTGAACTCTTGAGTGTCTCATTGTACAGAAACTACATCTCAATTTTTAGAATTTTTACTTATTAAAGAGGTAGAGAGAGAGAGAGAGAGAGAGAGAGTGCGCTCCATCCGCTGGTCCACTCCGCAGAGGCCCACGACGAGCCCTGGCTGGGGCTGAAGTTGGCAGCTGGACACTGAGCAGAGGAGGCTGGAAGCCAGGCAGCTGAGCCGTCGCCGGTGCCGCCGGGGTCTGCACCAGCAAGGAGCTGTGTGGAGCCGGCGCCCAGGCTGCCCCGGGTGGAGCCGAGAACTGGCACTGGACACCGAGGCTGCCTGCCCACCCCCAGCCCTGTCTCCCGAATCGTTGGTTTCCAGTCCAATACCACCGGGTACCACCTGCCCGCGGTAGGCAAACATTTTTGATTAAATGAAGGCACACGAACTGCATACGCATTTCGCTTCCCTCACAACAAATTTCTAAGACGCCTGCAAATCAGCCAGCTGCTGGTGGGGTCTCTCTGGGGCGTCACAGCTTCAGGGGGGCGGAAGTCTTCTGGGACCCCGGAGTGACCCGTGTGCACAGTGCTCTGTGCTCGGCGCTGTCTTTCCAAACGCAGTTACTTCTATCACCCCACTTGACAGATGAGGAGACCGAGGCACATCTGTCTCCATGCCCGCGCTCTTACTCATGTAGCAGCTGGAGTCCGATGGTCAGAACTCCAAATCCCAGCGGTTCCACTTACCGACTGTGGGTCCTGAGCACGACAACTGGTCGCTCTGAGCCTCGCTCTACCCATCTTCAAAATGGGCACAATAATATTCTCTACTTGTGCTGTCTTGCGATACAAATGAGCTTATCCATGTACGCCTTCAAGCAGCATCCAACAGAGCCAGCATGACGTCATCAATGCCAAGACACACCTACATTCAGCATCTCTGAAACCCGGCTCCCCGGACACGACGGTTCTGACACACCTGTCATACCGATGCAAAGACACACCTGGCAAACCTCTTCCTGTTGGGCCGGCCAGGGTTCAGCTGCTGCCTGCGAGGCCGACTCCAGCATCGGACACGTGCGCAGGTTCAAGTCCCGGCTGCTCCACTTCTGAGCCGGCTCCCTGCTAAGGGGCCTGGGAAAGCAGCAGAGCGTGGTCTAAGCATTCCAGCCCCTGCCAGCCGCGTGGGAGAATGGATGGCGTTCCAGGCATCCGGCTGTGGCCTGGCCCAGCCCCAGCTGCTGTGGCCATTTGGGGAATAAACCAGCAGATGAAAGATCGCCCTCCATCCCCGCTCCCACTCCTCCCCCTCACCCTCTGCAACTCTGCCTTTCAAATAAATAAATAAACCTGTATTTTCTATTGCTGTCACTTCTATGCTTGAGTAAGTATCAGATAGCTCTTTCAATCAGAATAAAATAAAATAAAAATGGGGGGGGGGCGGCTAAGAAGGCACGGCGCCTGCCTGTAGGTGGAAGCCGCTTGCTCTGGTAGGATGACGTAACCCTGGTGCATCCTGCAGCCGAGAGCCGGCCGCAGGGTGTGAGGAGCCCCGGGCAGCCTGTGTTCCTGCCTCTGCCTCCCCCAGGGACGCCTAGACTGTTACTCCCTATCTTCCTGCCTCCCTGGGAGAGAGTGAGGCGAGGGAGCTTTGCTCGGTGACTTTGCTGTGCCTTGCACCAAGGAGACAGCAATATTCCCACCCCTGGCCCAGGAGGGCTTGGGCTGGCCAGGGAACTCGCCTGGGAGGGTGAGCACAGGACAGGGGCACCGGATCCAAGATGAAGCCGTAGGAGACACAGCAGGTTTCTCCCAGCTGAGTAAGCGCAGAGCAAGCCCCCCGGCCCAGCCTGCAGCCCCCAGCGGAGGCGGTGAGCGAGCAGGCACTGTGAGCCCGGGCGGGGGAGGGGGGGGTAATCCTGAGTTGTGCGGAGCTTGAAGCGGGCACTGTTTGTTAGGCAGCAGTAACAGCACAGCCACCCCCACACCCGACACCTGGGCGGGGCGGGCGGAGAGGTGCGAGGGAGAAGGCGTGGGCTGGGTTCAGACCCCGGCCCGCACAGAAGAGCTGGGCCGCTCTGGATGAGTCATCCGGAGTCGCTAAATCTGTTCCCTGAGCTGCACACGTGTGCGGGGACCTCCCAGAGTCCCCTGAGCTGCACCTGGGACTCCCAGTGTGCGGGGACCTCCCAGAGTTCCCTGCAGCGGCAGGCGCTCCAGACTCACACCAGTCCCCTTCCTTAGGCGACGCTAGTGATGGAATCCATGACTGGAGCCCCTGAACCCTGGAACCTTCCAGAAACACTCTTCCCATGCTCCTGGCACTTGGCAGAACGTTCTAGAAGGGAAGGGATCTCCTGGGGGTAGAAGGGACAGGCAGGGGCCACACTGTTCCTAGCAGCCTGCGCTCCCTTTACCACTTCTAATTCCCGCCTGCCTGGCATCCGGGTACCTGCCATGGCCCCAGACACAAAGGTGGCTGACTTTGGGCACCTCCAGAATTTTCCACCCCACTTACTCCCCGTGAAAAGGCAGGGGAAGGGGTTGGCACGGTGGTGCAGTAGGTAAAGCCACCGCCTGCAGTGCCAGCACCCCATATGGGCACCAGTTTCAGTCCTGGGTGCTCCACTTCCAACCCAGCTCTCTGCTGTGGCCTGGGAAAGCAGTGGAAGGTGGCCCAAGTCCTTGGGCCCCTGCACCCATGTGGGAGACCCAGAAGAAGCTCCTGGCTCTTGGCTTCAGCCTGGCCCAGCCCTGGCCATTGCAGCCACGTGGGAGTGACTCAGTGGACAGAAGACCTCTTTCTCTCTCTGTCTCTGTGTGTGTGTGTGTGTGTGTGTGTGTCCCTCTGTTACTCTGACTTTCAAATAAATAAATAAATCTTTAAAAAAGAAAAGAAGAGCAGGCAGAGGTGGGGAAACAGTGGAGGAAAGAGCTGCCCTCGGTCCCGGCTGAGTGACCTGCTGTCCTGGCAGGGGACCTGCCCCCTAGGGGCCCTCTGCCCAGCCCCTCCAGCCCGCCGCAGCGGCCCTGCCCCTGGAGCAGTGTGTGGAGTGAGGAGCCCGATGCCGGCCCTGACTGGCACAGCCTGCCGGCAGGTCCCCTACCCCCACCTATGATGCATCGTGTGCAGGAAGCCACAGACCCATCTGAGAGCCTGGGGGAAGCCGTGCGCCACCTCCCCGGGCAGGGCACTCATTTCAGCAGCCAGCGGGAGGCCCGCAGAGCCCAGCGTTTCCTGGAGTGACCGGGCGGGAGGCCTGGCCACACCTCCCTCCAGAGCGCCTCCCCAAGGGGCCTCAGTGGCACCAGGCTCCCTCCATGCCCACTCTTGGACCATCCCTTGGCTGCCATGGTTTTCCGAGCCTTCTGCAGTTAACAGGCCCAGAGAGAAGCAGCGAGTTGGGCGCTGTGGCTTAGTGGGCTAAGCCTCCGCCTGCAGCGCCAGCATCCCTAATGAGCACCAGTTCAAGTCCTGGCCGCTCCACTTCCAACCCAGCTCCCTGTCAATGGCCTGAGACAACAGTAGAACTGGCCTGAGTGATGGGCCCCTGCACTCATGTGGGGGAAGCTCCTGGCTCCCGGCTCTGGATCAAGAATCAGCCCAGCTCCGGCTGTCGCAGCCATTTAGGGAGTGAACCAGCAGACGGAAGACCTCGCTCTCTGTCTCTCTCTCCTTGTCTCTCTCTGCAACTCAGCCTCTCAAATAGATAAATAAATCTTAAATAAATAAATAAAAGCAGCAGCGAGTTGGATAAACAGCCAGTCTTGGGCGGGGAGGGTGTTCAGGCCGATACCCATGGGTGTTATTTATCTGTTGCACATTACCCCGAAACTTAGCAGGTTCAAATGACCCATATCGGTCATGGCGTGCAGCTCCCTGGGGTCAGGAATCGACAGTAGCTTAGCTGGCTGGCTCTGGGTCTCCCGCGAGACTGGTGTGGCCCGCTGGGCAGGGCTCTGGGCTCACCTTAAAGCTGAAAGATGCATTGCCAAGATCATCCACGTGGTTGTGGGCAGGTCCCAGCCTCCCTTGCGTTGGCCACCATTCCTTGCCCTGTGGGGCTCCCACGGGCTGCTGGGCAGCGGAAGGAACAGAGCCACCGAGGGAGGGATCCGAGAGGAAGAAGCCTGGCCCCAGCAGTGGTGTCTGCAGGGAGGTGGGACCATCCCCAAGGGCCTTTCCATCGAGAGGGTTCCAAGGGAGGCCGGCGCACCAATGCGCGTGCGCTGTGGTCTGCATAGCACGTGCCCCCAATGTCTGACGTGTCCAAGCCTCGTCCAAGCCAGCGCTCACGGCGCTCAGAGGGTGGGAGCTGCATGCAGTGGCCGTGTTTTTAGGTGAGGCCGCCGGGACGTGGGCAGACAGCACTTGGCGGTTGGGAGGCGTCACAGTGATTGAATCCTGGTGGCTTCGTGAGAGACGGGGGACATGAGGTCCCCTCTGGCCAGGTGACGCTCTGTGACTCTTCCAGCACCTGGAGGCCACACCAGGGGGGTGCCCAGTCCTGGGCTGGGAACCCCCAGACCCGAGAGCCCGAATAAACCGCTTCCCATCGTAGGCAGTGTGAGTACCGCGTGGTAGCGACCAAGAGCTGACGCCTGCATCTGAGTCTCGGGCCCCTGCCTTGCGGCTACCCGGCCCTGGTCTGCTTCAACCAGCATCCCTCAAACGCGCAGGCGCGGGGAGCCTGGCTGCTGTGCGAAACCGGCCGGAACAAGTCCCGGACTGTGCCGGCGTCTCAGTTATCTCTTCTGGAGAATGGGAAGAAGGGAGGGCGCAGACAAGACCCGATGGCGATGATGGTGAAAATGAAATGGTGATGATGTGGTGACGGGGGTGGTGGTGGTGACGGGAATATCTCCTTTGAATACTTCCCATGATGCTGGGAGCTAACATCGCACTTGAGCTTCACGGCCTCTGCCTGTCAACCTGTGGCCCTGGGCCAGCAGTGCAGGCATCCGCTGGGCACCTGCTCAGAGGGCACTGCCCCCTCCCCCCGCTGTGCCCAGGTGTGCGCCCAAGGCCATTCACAGCCACACAGAAGGGGAAGCAGGAAACGAAACTCGGAGAATTGTCCCAGTCAACCAGGGAAGAGGCTCGTCGCCATCTGCGTGCTCACTCCAGGGCCCTCCCACCCCGCCTCCTGGATGAGGAGAGTGTGCAGCCAGCAGGGACCCAGGACCGGGGCCTCCTCCACCAGACAGCCTCCCGTGGTGGCTCCCAGGGTTCTCGGCGGGCAGAGGAGAGGCCAGGAGGCCTGTCTCAGGGAATAGTGACCTTGCTCCAAATTACGCCTCAGAATCAAGAGACAGCTCTTAGCACAGCACACGCAAACACTGCTGAACGAGGCCGGAAGAGTAAGTCCTTGAACTCGCGTGAATCATGGCAATGCCTCCCTGGTGCTGGCCGGCGCTCCACCAGGCGCTCTCTCCAGGTCACTTTAACCCTCGAAGCCCTGCCTCTCGCTGCCCCCCCCCCCCATGCTGCAGGGTCTCTGCCCCGGCCAAGAGGCTCACTGGTGGCCTGAAGTACCAAGGGCACATCTTCCAAAAAAAAAAAAAAAAGGAACAGGATTGAGTGAGTGATTTGAAAGGCAGAGTCACAGAGCGGGGAGAGGCAGAAATCCTCCATCGGCTGCTTCACTCCCCAGATGGCCGCAACTGCCCAGCTGGCACAGGCTGTCCCGACTCCTATCCATGGTCAGTGTCACTCCAAGGCGTGGGCAAACCTCGGGGCCAGCAGGGGGAGTCAGGGAGGGGCTCCCATGCAGACAAAGGCGGCCAACTTGCCGCTGTCAAAGCTGAAAGTCTCTCGCCCAGGAGCCCCCTGACCTCCAAGCATACCACCAAGGTTGGTTATCCTGGTCTGGGACTTTAGTGATTGGGAGAAATAAATACATCCTGCCCCAGGGAGCAGCCGCCGCTCAGCCTTGGGCTGACGGCCGGCACACGGTGTCACAGATGAACTGGGTCCCCCAAACTCCTCTGCCGAAGCCCTAAGTCCCAGCGGGACTGTATCTGGGGACATGGAAGTGACTCAGGCCCAACAAGGCCGTGGCAGGGAGAGGGCTGACGCGACGTGGCGGGGTCCTCACAAGAAGAAGAGGGGGCACCCGGGACGTCCATGCACAGGAAAAGGCCATGGGGGGACCCAGCGGGGAGGCGGCCGCCTGCAAGCCCGGGAGAGAGGCCCGGGGAGGAAGCGGCCCGCAGCACCCTGGGCCCGGGCCTCCGGCCTGCAGATGGGTGAGGACGCCCGGGGCCGTCTCATTCACACGGGGGAGGAACCACCGCAGCCAAAGCCCACACGTGGGCCGGGCTCCGCACCTGGGAAGCAGCGGAGGAGGTGGTCCGTGCTTGGGGCCTTGCCCCCCAAGAGCAGGATGGGGTTCCAGGGGCCTGGTTGCAGTCTGGCCCAGATCTGCCTGTCACAACCCTGTGGGGAGTGGACCAGTGGACGGAAGACATCTCTCTCTCTCTCTCTCTCTCTCTCTCTCTCGTGCTCTGCCTTTCAAATAAATAAATCTTTAAAACACACACACACACACACACACCCCAGCACTTGCACAGCCCTCACTGTGTCCCCGGCTCTAGCCCAGGGCGTGCCCCTGGATGAGCCGACTCGATGCTCACCGCGACCCCCGAGGCAGCCACTGCTGCCCATTTCACACACCAGGAAACTGAGGCCCGAACGCGCAGAGCTGGCGAGGGGCAGCCCGGGAGCTGACGCCGCCAGGCAGGGCCAGGGAAGCTCGGGCTCCTGGCCGCGATGCTGGGAGTGGGGTCCCACGCGGCCCAGCCTTTCAGGGTCCCCAGGGAGGTTGTTGGCAGTCCTGGCTGCTGGTTGGGGAACTGGTAACAGTTCTGGGCATCCACACGCCAGACCTGCATTGCGTCTTAGGCTCAGTTCCAGCGCATCATTAGTGCTCTTGGGCTAAGCCTCTGCCTGCAGTGCCAACATCTCACACGGCGCAGGTTCGAGTCCCGGCTGCTCCACTTCCAATCCAGCTCCCTGCTGCGGCCTGGGAAAGCAGAAGAAGATGGCCCAGGTCCTTGGGCCCCTGCACCTGCGTGGGAGACCCAGAAGAAGCTCCTGGCTCCTGGCTCCGGATCAGCGCAGCTATGGCTGTTGCGGCGAATTGGGGAGTGAACCAGTGGATGGAAGACCTCTCTCTCTCTCTTTCTCTTGCTCCCTCTGTCTGTAACTCTACCTCACAAATAAAATCTTAAAAGAAAATTCCATCCACCACCACCACTCACATGACTCAAAGAAGTCTCCTGGAGACAGCGCCAGGGGCAGAGAGGTCGAGCCGAGACCCCGCCCCAGCCCCCCTCTCCTCCGGCCCGAGCCCGGCTCCCCGCCTGCCCCTGACCAGCAGCCCAGGGAGACCCACTTCCCTCGCCCCATGCTCACGTCAGGATGGCTGCAGCCCATTTGGCTCCTGGGTTTAAAGAACAGGAGGTGGAATTAAAAAAACAATAACAGGCCGGCACTGCGGCTCACTAGGCTAATCCTCTGCCTTGCGGCACCAGCACACCGGGTTCTAGTCCCAGTCAGGGCGCCAGATTCTGTCCCGATTGCCCCTCTTCCAGGCCAGCTCTCTGCTATGGCCCGGGAGTGCAGTGGAGGATGGCCCAAGTCCTTGGGCCCTGCACCCCATGGGAGACCAGGAGAAGCACCTGGCTCCTGCCATCAGATCAGCGCGGTGCGCCGGCCACAGCACCCTGGCCGCGGAACAAAAGTTCTGACAACCCAGAGGCCAGCACAGCCTCGCGGGATCCGGGAAGCTGCACTGGGCAGGGGGCAGGCGGCAGCCCCCCAAGAGGGGACACCGAGGCTGGGAGCGACCCTCCACCCACCACGCAGCCAGCCCTGGGACAGACCTCACTCCCTGGCAGGTCCGTGTGATGCTGAATGTTCCATCGGATTCTTCCGGAGCACCCTTTGGTCCCCAGCGCGGCCCCTGTCCCCAGCCCTGTCCCCAGCCCCACGTCCTGCACAGACGCCTCCTGCCTGCCCTGTCGCCTGCCTGGGTGGCACTGGGAGGAGTCTCAGGGAAGCCAGGCTCTCGGATCGAAGCCGGCCATTCACGCCACCGACACTGTGCCTGCGATGACTCCGCGTGCCTGTGACCTGGGTGCCCCGGGGTCCCCTTTCACAGATGGGGAGATGGAGGCTGACAGGGATGAAGCCCCTTGGCCAAGGGTAGCAGCAGGAGCGGGGTAAGCTGCGTCCGACTGTGCTGGACCCCACACTGTGCAAGTCGGGGATCCGAGCATGGATGGGCCAAAGCCCCAGACTTCGTGGCGCTCACGGTCACTGCAAACCTTGAACTCCGCTGCAGGGCACAGACAGGAAGCTGCACGAGGCGGCGCGGAGGAAGACAGGCCAGGAAGAGCACGCTGCCCTCGGCTCCGTGGCGGCCCCGACAGCCACTTGCTGTGTAGCCCTGGTGACTCCTGAGCCTCTCTGAGCTCAGCAGTGGCATCCGGGACACAAGGACTTGTCCGGTACTGTCTTCTAATATTCCCCTGGGATCCAGTGTTCTTGATGGTCTTTTTAAAAAATTATTTATTATTTTATTTGAGAGGGGAGCAGGGCTGGAGAGAGAGAGAGAGAGAGAGAGAGAGAGAGAGAGAGAGAGAGGAGTCCCAACTGCTGGTTCATTCCCCAGATGCCCGCAACAACCAGGGGCTGAGCAAGGCCAAAGCTGGGAGCTGGAACTCGGCCTGGGTCTCCCACCTCGGGGAGGCGAGGACTCAGCTGCTGGGTCACCGCCTGCTGTCTCCCAGGAGAGCACCCGCAGGAAGCTGGAGCCAGGAGCAGAGCCAGGACTTGAACCCAGGACTCGGTATGAGATGTGCGTGCCCCAGGAGCGGCTCAGCCACTGTGCCGAACACCCACCGCTCTGGTTTCTTTTTCTTTTTTTTTTTTTTTTAGGCCTGGGACATGGTGGGCCTAGCCACCTTTGGTTTTTATTTGAAATAATTAGTGAGAGAGAGAAAGGTCTTCCTTCCGTTGGTTCACCCCCCAAATGGCCACTATGGCCAGTGCTGCGCCAATCCGAAGCCAGGAGCCAGGTGCTTCCTCCTGGTCTCCCATGTGGGTGCAGGGCCCAGGCACTTGGGCCATCCTCCACTGCCTTCCCGGGTCACAGCAGAGAGCTGGACTGGAAGAGGAGCAACCGGGACTAGAACCTGGCACCCATGTGGGATGCCGGCACAGCAGGTGGAGGATTAACCAAGTGAGCCACGGCACCAGCCCCAGCCGCTCTGGTTTTAATGGCATCGCTGTAAGCAGCACATTGGTCCTGCATGTGGACACGCCTGGGTGCCAGGCCCTGAGCAGGCGTTAGGGTTCAACGGATCACTGGCCTTCAGTTGAGACTCTAAAGACTCAAGAGAGAGACAGAGGGAGAGAAGTAGTGTTTTCTCCAAAGGCTCCAATTCAGCTTGAAATTTAGTGCATGGGGGCTGGCGCTGTGGCTTAGCAGGTAGAGCTGCCGCCTGAAGTGCCGGCATCCCATATGGGCGCCAGTTCAAGTCCCGACTGCTCCACTTCCGATCCAGCTCTCTGCTATGGCCTGGGAAAGCAGTGGAAGGTGGCCCAAGTCCTTGGGCCCCTGCACCCACAGGGGAGACCCAGAAGAAACTCCTGGCTCCTGGCTTCGGATCAGCGCAGCTCCGGCCATTGCAGCCACTTGGCGAGTGAACCAGCGGATGGAAGACCTCTCTCTGTCTCTCTCTCTCTCTGCCTCTCTGTAACAACTCTGCTTGGGCCAGTGTCCCTAATCACATCTTATCAAAGGATTACAGGAAGGAGTAAACCGAGCTGCGTAGCTCTCCCTGGGTCAGGCACTCCACGTAAGTCACCTTGCAGGACACCTGTACCCATTTTACAGGTGGGGAGACTGGGGTTTTAAAACAGGGGAGAAGTTGCCTGTGGCGAGGAAGTGACAAAACTGGACCTTGAACTCATTCCTGAATATTCCCCAAGCCTGTTCTTATAACCCCAAGCTGTGCCGGCCTCTCACAGGAAGTCACCGCCCACGGGGGGCCCTGCAGGGGCTGGGGGCAGGGGCTGGCCTCGGTGGGAGGTGTTGCTCCCCAGGGCAGCGCACCCCTCTCTCCTCTCTTCCCGCTGCCTGGGCTCATGTTTGGCTCAAGGTGGGAGAGGAGTGGGCAGGGACAAGCAGCTCCTTCCCACCCACAGGGCGCTCTTCCAGAAACGGCCACCCCTCCCCTCTAACGTGGACGGGCGGCCGTGTCCCAGGGCCCCAAGCCAGGACAGCTCCATCCTTGCTACCGCATCTTTTTCACGGCTGCCTAGTGCTCCCAGCAGCTTCTGGCAGCCTGGTGGCCTGGAGGAGCCGCCCTGGCTCCCTCCCCTCCCTGAGCTCCTGCACGCACCTGCTCCCCCACCGTCAGCTCTGCACGGAGCTCTGCCCGCGCACAGGCGCCCCCCTGGGGGAGACACACCCAGGACAGTAAAGTCCGCTGTGTCCATGTCCCGCCACCCGGGGCCTGGTTTCCCAGCAGCTGTCGGCAGATCTTCCTTTAAAACAGACTCGACTTTGGACTCAAAACACCGCAGCAGCCAGGGACAGACAGACGTGCTGTCCCAGACGGGCTGTGCAGGCACTCCCCTGTGCTCGGCGGGGGAGGGGAGGTTGCAACATTCCTGGCTGTGCTACTGCAGGTTTGCAACAAGCACGCCTCGCCTGCGGAGCTGGGAGCTGTTTCAAAGCCTGGCGCGGGGCCTCCTCTGAGACGCCCCCCAGGGCGCTGGTCTCCAACGGGGTTTGCAAGCTGGGCCCTGCAGCTCACCTGTCCCCCCCACGTCCTCCACAGCTCCCCGGGTGTCTCCGAGGCACGCTGGCCCCGGACCGGACCCAACCGGAACCTCTGCTGAGCCCCGGGCTGGAGAAGCAGAGTTGGTAAAGGAGATGAGCCCGTGCCGGGGCCAGTGCACGCCCAGGCTGGCCGTCAGAGCAACTCAGGGGCTGCCTGGGCTCAGTGTCTGCTCTGACCACCACCTAGGGGGAGCAACCACCTTCAGACAGGGAAGTCCTTCCTTCAGTCTAACTGAAATCCAGCACTCCCTCATCCTCCTGCCTCATGGCTCGGGCCCTGGGCCCATCCCAGCCACTTACGTTGGGTCTCCGGCTGCTATGGGTCCAGGCTTGGGGCTTGCGCAACAGCCCTCCCCTGGCAAGACCTCGACCCTCGGGAGGGAAGACGGCTCCGTGGGCGACTACGGGCAGCCAGCCGGCTCCACGCGCTCTCAGGCTCCGGCTCTGGGCCCCAGGCCTGTGCACGGGCAGGGCCTGGCCGACGGGGTCCACCAGGCCTCCCGGGTGGCTCGCGAAGCCGCTGTCACCGATTCTGGGAGAACAATGCCTTTAGCGCTGCCTAAGCACAGCGCCAGCCCGGTCCCGTGGAGGAAAATGAAGAAACAGGAGGACTGGGCTGATTTATCGCAGCCAGAGGAGGCCAGAGAATTCATTTCCCCTCTAAACGGTCTGCTCCGGCTCCTAAATATTCAATAATTTCCTAGCTGCGAAATGGATTTCCTTCCCTCTCCCGCGCACCTATGCAAGGCACCATCCAGGCCTTAGGGGGCGCACGTCCGAGCAGGATCTGGGCACGGCCCCTAACCCTCGCCCTGCCCAGGGGTGCCTAGTAGCAAGCCAGCACCACACACCCCTTCCAAGCCGGCCCCGGGGCAGCCCCACCCGTGGCTGAGCCAGGCCTGGTGGGGGCTGCTGTGGCTGCCCTAGCCCAGCCCACAGCGGCGTGAGCGCGTCTGTTTGCGTCTCCGTCTCGTTTTCTCCACTAGGGGGCGACTCTGAGGGCAGGCACTCTCTGGTGTATTCCTGTGTCCCCAGGGCCTGGCTCTGAGTGTGACATAATAGACGCTCACTATGTATGGAATAAGTGAATAGGTAGATGAATGACTGAATGACAAATGGGCGGAAGGGCGGGCGGATGGCACCTTAAACATTATTCACTGGACTCCTTCGGGGATGCACTTGATTTATTCTCTCTCCCTCCGTGCCCGAAACACCACAGACAGCCAATAAATGTCCAGTGAAATAATGTTTCAGAGAATGAACTAGAGCCACCCCAGGCAGGCTGGAACACGAGGCTCCCTGACCCAACCAAGATCAGCCCCTGCCCAGCGCGGGCCCGACCCTGGAGTCCCAGCTGACCCCTCCGGGCGGGGGGCGGGGAAGGGGAACCCCCCACCCCGAGCTCCCTCGCCAGGCAGGGGGCTCGGCATCCCTAGGCAGAGGGCGAGGAATGCGTCCCCAGCCCTGGACTTGGAATAAGTTCATGGAGAGAGGGGCTGAGGCTGTGGCCAGAGCAGAGAAACCCAGCCCGAAAGAGGCTTTCCCGGGAGGGGCCAGAAGATATCGGAGCGTCCTAAGGGGCCCTGGGGCTCTGACGGCGCGGGGGGAATGGAGAGAAACGGAGTGGGAGAGGCAGGAGGAAGGAGCCCAAGCCAGGACACGGAGACACCGAGAATTAACAAGACAGACACCGGGGCCGGCGCTGCGGCGCAGCGGGTTAATGCCCTGTCTGAAGCTCCGGCGTTCCATATGGGTGCCAGTTCGAGACCCAGCTGTTCCACTTCCTGTCCAGCTCCCTGCTGTGGCCTGGGAAAGCAGTGGAAGATGACCCAAGTCCTTGGGCCCCTGCACCCACATGGGAGACCCGGAAGAAGCTCCTGGTTCCTGGATTTGGATCCACACAGCTCCGGGCGTTGCGGCCAATTGGGGAGTGAACCATCAGATGGAAGACTCTCTCTCTCTCTCTCTCTCTCTCTCTCTCTCTCTCTCTCTGTAACTCTGACTTTCAAATAAATAAATCTTTAAAAAAAAAAAAAAAAAAAGGACACCAAGCAAAACTGGAACAGCATGAGGCACAGACCCACCGCCATGGGACCGGCCCTGCCGTCTTTGTTGGAGACAGGGGGCTGGACTGAGTGACCCTGGGGTGCTGTGACCTGGAAACTGAGCAAGGCCTTCCACCAGGGAGGATCTGGCTCATGCCTGCTCTGGGAGAACCTACCCAGAGGGTGGGCTCCCCATGCCGGAGCCCACCGCCTGCCCCATTATCCGTGTCCTGTCTCTCTGACTGCTGTGAGCGGCCTGAAGCCAGGGCTCTGTGTGTCTCGTCCAACAGTGCCCACAGGCGGTGCCAAGGGTGGGAGAGGGAGCGGACGCCCTGGCAGTGCCAGGCTCAGGAGAAGCCGCCTCCGGAGCCCCAGGGGGCGGGGCCTGAGCCTGGGTGTGGCCCCAGGGTGGGTGCCTCCCTCCGCCTCTCAGAGCCTCCTGGTGCGCACAGCTGCTCCCCTCCCCCGTCCCACCAAGTGGCTGACGCTGCTGGTGCCCCGACCACGGCACACGCGGCCATCACCAGAAACGTTTCAGTAACCAGCCCGAGAGTGGGTCCTGGCCTCCAGGGAGCCTTACACGCCCCACGGATGGTTCTCGGGGTACCCAGGGCTGGGCAGCTATCATCTCTCCAGAGGCCAGAGTAGTGTGTGCAGTGCGGCCCCAGGACCTTGGGACCTACTACAAGTTACCCTGCGGACCCGCTGAATCCGACCGTCGGGTGGGCCCAGCTGCCCTCCCCGTGGACACGGAACAGCTCAAATATGGGATCTTCCCCAAAGTCCCTCCTGGAGAAACTCGCCCGCCAGGATTCCTGAAATGACCTCCGAGGAGAGGCAGACGGCTGAGGCGGGCTCGCGGGGGAGGAGCATCGGGCTGGGTCTCGGGTCGTCCCGAGGTGTGGACCAGTCATCCTGAAACACCGTGCTCCCCGGCGCCTCTCACTGGGGTTTCAATCCCGCACTCCCATGGGGGCGTCCGGCAGGACTGGACACAAGCCTCCCGGAAGGGGGTCCCAGCGCCCCCTGCAGCATCAGGAGGGAAGGGCACCCGGCTCCCGGGAGATCTCTGCCCACTTGTCCAAGGAAGCCAGCGCCCAGGGGACTTGAGGGGACAATGGGGGTTCCACCGCCCCCCAGGGTGCTACCTCTGCTGCCCCCCACAGTGGTTGATAGGCTCCTCCCCTCCGAGGAGGTGGGGGTGGAGAGACCAAAGTTGGTGCAACCTTTTAAGCATGCGCCCTCCAGGCTGTTGGGGGAGTGGTGGGAGGGGAGGGGCCAGGGAAGCCCAGTTCCCCGCAGTGACTCACCGAAGCAGGGAGGGCAGAGGCAAGGGCGGGGGGACCTGCCACCCACAGGTGCAGAGTGCGGCCACCAGGTCCCCGCAGAGGGAGGGCACCTGACGTCACCTCCGGGGAGCCAGCCCTGGCTGCAGGGACGTCTGGTGCCGGCTCCGTCCCTGGTGCTGCGTGATTCCTGGATGGGCATTAGCAGGACGGGCCGGGGCTGGATGGTTTCTGAGCCACTTCAGGTCTGATCCGGGGACCTAACGCAGCCCCCTGCCTGCACCCAGCGCAGCTCGCGTGGGCCGAGCCGCCCCAACCCCGAAATCCAAGCTCCAAAAGCTTGGAGGGTGGCGTGACACCACAAGTGGACGATTCCACACCTGCCCGTCTGGTCAGGTCACAGGCCAAACACAGGCGACTAAAAACAGTGTGCAAATCCACCTTGCGGTGGGCGTGGTGGAGCAGCGGGTTAAGCCACCACTTAGGGCATCCTGTATCAGGTTCCTGGTTCGAGTCCCAGCTGCTCCACTTCTGATCCAGCTCTCTGCTATGACCTTGGAAAGCAGTAGAAGATGGCCCAAGTCCTTGGGCCCCCGCACCCACGTGGGAGACCTGGAGGAAGCTCCTGGCTCCTGGCTTTGGATCCGCACAGTTCTGGCCATTGTGGCCAATTGGGGAGTGAACCAGCAGTGGAAGACCTCTCTCTCTCTCTCTCTCTCTCTGTCTCTCTCTCTCTGCCTCTGCCTCTCTGTAACTCTGACTTTCAAATAAACAAATAAATCTTTTAAAAGAATAAAAAGATGAAATTATCATCAGACATGTGTATCAGGTATATACAAAACATCAATAAATTCTGTGCTTAGACTTGTGGCCCATCCGCTAGACGTCTCGTTACGTAAACACAAATAGTCCAAAACTGAACATTTTCCAAAATCCAAACGACCTGGTCCCAAGCCATTCAGGCACTCAACCTGCACAACCATCTGGAAGTGAAAACTAGAGGCTGATGACCCGGCCAGGGCCCAGGACGATGTGGGGAGTCAGGACGGGGGTACCCCGAGCCGTGCACCCAAAACAAAGCAGTGCTGCACAGGGTGGTGGGGTTCAGGGATGGAGTCACAGCTCCTCCTTTACTGCTGTGTGACCCTGGACAAGTAGCTTCCCCTCTCTGATCTCTGACCTCACAGAGGTCACAGGGTTCTCGTGCAAAGATCAAATCAAATAGGGACCCGGAGAACCCTTATCCCACGCTCTCCGTGCTCCGTCAAGGCCCACAAGAGAGAGTTTGGGACTGGGACGGGGTTCACCTGCTTTCCGTCCCTGCAACTCCACGGCCACAGCTGCTGCCCTCCATCCACAAAGGAGGCGCCCGGCAGAGCGGGTGACCGAGCCCGACCCGGCGCAGGGGCAGACGCTCCGGGAGCGGCGTCTCCCACCCGTCCTCTCCAGCCTGCAAGACAAGAGCCCGGGCTGCTTGGCAGAGGCCCTCCCTCTACCCCACAGCCAGGAGGAGGAGGGACCACCCCGGGGCGCCTGGGCCGTTCCGCTCCCTCGTCTGAGCCCTGCTCTGGGCCAGGCCCAAGGCCAGTCCCGGTCCTTGCAGGCGGGAGCTCACAGCCTGGTCGTGGCCCTGGCCAGGGCTTGCACCCCACGCTAGACCAGCATCACAGCTTTCAGTGACAGAGGAGCAGCGCTGAGACCTCGGCCGAGCCCCGGGGGGACGGCGGTGGGGACGTTCCGGGCAGGGGTGGGCCCTGGAAGCAGCGGCAGCAGCCTGCGGGGGAGACGCCGGCTGCCTCCTGTCCAGGAAGGGACGAATCTGGGCTCCGGGCTCCGGCCACAGCCCTGACGCGAGGTCTGAGCTGTGCACAGGTGCCCAGCGGGACCGGGGTGGGGTGAGGGGAACTCATTCAGCCCTCGAGCCCCGTATGGTGGTTCTCATCCTTAATTGCGATCAAGCAGGCAAGAGTCAGGGGTGGGGGAGGGGAGACACTGTTCCCAGGAAGGGACCTAGGGGCAAGGTGGCCCCAGTGCCACAAGCAGCAAGCAGAGTGCGGAGGCTTCCGGGGAGTTCCGGCCCCTCAGTGGGGGTGGGGAGGGGCTGCCGGGCAGGACTCGGTCCCCCCCAAGCTAGGCGAGACCCTCCTCATGTGCACCTGGACTCCAGTGCCAGCGCTGCCTCTCAGGGGCTGTGCGGCCCTGGGGGTTACCAGCCTCAGGTCTGCATCTGAAGAGGGACTCTTAACCCCCGACTCCGCTCGCTGGCCGAGGGATTGTTCCAGACGCTCCTCCTAGCACCACGCACCTGCCTGCCGCCTCCCCCGCCGCCCGGGGCCAGTGAGCCAGGATCTCATAGTTCTGACCCAAGAGCCCATTGAGGGCGCTTTCGGAAACAGCCACCTCCGCAAAACACCCACGGACGGCGCTGAAGGGAGGCCTGTGCCTTTAAGATAGGAATCGGGCTATAATATAATATATATAATATATTATATATAATATAATCCTATTAAGATAGGAATCACTAGGCTAATCCTCCGCCTGCGGCGCTGGCACACCGGGTTCTAGTCCCGGTCGGGGCGCCGGATTCTGTCCCAGTTGCCCCTCTTCCAGGCCAGCTCTCTGCTGTGGCCAGGAAGGCAGTGGAAGATGGCCCAAGTGCTTGGGCCCTGCACCTGCATGGGAGACCAGGAGAAGCACCTGGCTCCTGCCATCGGATCAGCGCGGTGCGCCGGCCACGGCGGCCATTGAAGGGTGAACCAACAGCAAAAGGAAGACCTTTCTCTCTCTCTCTCTCTCTCTCTCTCTCTCTCTCTCTCTCTCTCACTGTCCACTCTGCCTGTCAAAAAAAAAAAAAAAAAAAGATAGGAATCGACCCAGCCCCGGCCAGCTGGTGGAGTAGGAGCATCCATCCCAGGCATGTTAAGAGCAGAGATGAACGGAGGCCTGGGACCCGGAGACCTGGCCCTGACCCCGCCCAGGCCCGTGGGCTGCACTCCGCGGGGGGCCTGGACCCTGGAGACCTGCGGGACCCTTGGGGGTAGAAGCACAGCCGGGGTCCTATTCCTCGGCTCCCAGAGGAGCAACTGGCACTGGAGGCCCTCCCCGGACACATGCACACTGAGCCCCGCCTGCAGACCATGGACAGGACAGCCGTCTGCAGCGTGCCTGCCACGTGCCGGGCCCGGGAGCATGGACAGGAGACGTCACGGCGCTTGTGTCCCCTCTGGAAGCAGACCAGGCATGTGGAATTGCGGCTTGCAGTCAAGTGTCCTGAGAGGAGGAAGCCCCGGGGCCTGCAGGAGCCCAGGCTAAAGGCCCGGGGGGCTTCCTGGAGGAGGTGACCACAGTGCTGCGCTCTAAGGGGGAGGTGGGGCTTTGTTGGGCAGTGGAGGGAGAGGGAAAGGCACTGGTGTCAGGGGGAACAGCATGAGGAAGGACCAGAGGCAGGGAGGAAGAGGGCCAGGGCGGGCGGACAACCAGACGAGACGGGAGAGGAGGGCGTTGTCCAGGCTCCTGGGAGCCAGTGGGCAGCCCATCCAGGGGGCCTGGCCCTCGGCCCACAAAGCCGCCCCCATGGCTGACCCTCTGGCCGCCGGCCTTGCAGTCAGAGCTGAAGGGGACTGTGGGTGTCCTGCCAGCCCGGGTTTCCTGCGTGACCTCACTCAGTTCTCTGAAGTCACCCCAATTCCCCCTCCTGGGGGAGGGACCCGAGAGGGAAGGGCACAGGCTGAGACCCCAGAAAGAGCCACACAGGCCCCGTGCTGCTCTCTGGAGCATTCCTGCGTACCAGACTCGCCGTGGGACCTTGGGCAGGTCCCCTGGCCCCCGTGGGCCTGGGTTCCCCGGCCATGAAATGCCAGGGTTCTTACTGTGAGCCTTCGAGGGTGCGGTCAGGGCCAACATCCGGGACGCACGTGCTGAGAGCCAGGTAGGAGCCCAGCTCCTGGCTCCTGCTTCCGGGCTGGGCTGCGCGACCTCAGGTAAGTCCCCGAGCGCTCTGGACCCCACAGGGTCCTGCAGAGCGGAAATGGTAACTCCCCCACCCGGGGGGGGGGGGGGCGGGCGGAAGGATGGGTGTACAAGGGGCAGCACAGTCTGGGGCACGCACAGGCCCGGGTTCCTGGCCAGGAGCTGAGCCCCTCGGGCTCCGCACCGGCCCTGGTGCCGCAGAGACGGGGGGAGGCCCGCGGCGGCGCCGGCTGTTGGCTCAGGCACAGAGCAAGCGGGGTTCCCCGTGCCGTGCCGGGCCACTCCGTGCGCGCGGCCATTTATCACGCGGCGTTGGGTGGAATATTCCTCCGCGAGGAATTGCGCTCACAGACACTCCTCGTGCCAGGCGAGCGGCTTTGAAACTTAGCAGCGGGGTCTTTAAAGGCCCAGAGGAGGTGCGCCGCATCCCAATGTGCACTCGGGGCGCGTCCACGTTAATAGAGGTCGCCAGCCGGGGGAGCGCGGGCCCTTCCCGGAAATAAATCAGCGGCCGCCGCTGCCAGCAAGCCATTCGTTTTACTTAAGTTTCTTCCTCTCGATCAGCTGCTGGTGCTGGGGTGGGGGAGGGGGAGGGGGAGGGGGAGGCAGACACAGCTGCACCTGCTCTGCTGGGCCCTGGCGGGGTGTGGGTGGAGGATCCTGTCTGAAAGAGGCCCAAGGCCGGCGCCGCGGCTCACTAGGCTAATCCTCCGCCTAGCGGCGCCGGCACACCGGGTTTTAGTCCTGGTCGGGGCGCCGGATTCTGTCCCGGTTGCCCCTCTTCCAGGCCAGCCCTCTGCTGTGGCCCGGGAGTGCAGTGGAGGATGGCCCAAGTGCTTGGGCCCTGCACCCCATGGGAGACCAGGATAAGTACCTGACTCCTGCCATCAGATCAGCGCGGTGCGCTGGCCGCGGCGGCCATTGGAGGGTGAACCAACAGCAAAGGAAGACCTTTCTCTCTGCCTCTCTCTCTCACTGTCCACTCTGCCTGTCCAAAAAAAAAAAAGGAAAGAGGCCCAGACGGGTCATCTGCTATCTGATCCCTTCCGCTGCTGGCCCAGGGGCAGACACTGTTTACCAAGCACCAAGCACCCGTCCTTACGGCTCTCTGGGAAACAGAGGCTCAGAGACGTTAGGGTCTTTGTCCAAAGCCACACAGCCACGAAGGGATTTAATTCTAGTTGCAAGCTCCTGTTCGCCACGTGCGCAGTCAGACCTCACCACCCACCAGGCTGCCTGTCCCTTGGCTTCGGGTCAACAATGCGAGGCAGTGGGGTCTCCAGCCCCGCTCCAGACCTCCTGCCCTGGCCACCAGCTCTCAGCCCCAACCCAACCTGCTGGACCAGAGGCAGTGCGTCCTGAAAAACACACAACGGGGTTTGCACCCAGACAGGCCTGGCTCACATCTCAGCTCCGCGCCGGCCCAGCTGTGTGGGCTCCGGCAAGTGACTTGATCTCTCTGAGCCTCACGTCTAAGCAGACGCTCGCTCTTGGTGTGGATCCACAGTCCCTGGAGCAGCAGGAAGGGTGCTGGGGTCTGCGTGCCCGTCACCCCCACCACCCCGGCCCGCTCAGACTCTGCCTGCCCAGGCCGTCACTGCCCGCGGGAACACACGCCCAGGGCAGCCTGCCCACCCGCCCGGCGCCTGCCCCACTTAATCCCCTGACCCAGTGCTCAGACGTGCAACATTTCCTGTGTCTGTCGTTTCTGGCTTACTGATCGCTTTATCGATAGCGCTGCTTGCGTGGGCTCAGTGATTGATCGAGTTCTGCCCTCACCCTCCCGCGTGGCCCTGGGCCAGTCATTCATCCTCCTGAATCACAGAATCCTGGAGCTGCGGGCAGGAAATTCATCGATCCCGCCTTTCCTTGTATCGACAGCGACCACCCGGGAGCCTGGGCAGGCCGGTGCCCCCCACGCCCTGCGCCTCCCGCAGCCCCGCCCACACGGACCAGGCTTCGGCTCGGCCTGGACCTGAGCCAGCAGGGACACGCGCAAACTGCACAGGGGCTCGCTTCTTGGGACTGTTTCGCTCTGCGGAATGCTGCCGGAGACCCCTGCTGTCGGGAAGCCCAAGGTAGTTCACACTCACAGCCGGCACCTGCTGCCCGCTGTGGGCATCGCCATGCCCTTCCCGGGCCCGTCAGACCGACAGGGGCTGCAGCTGCACTGAGGGGTCCCCAGAACAAGGGTGCCCCAATTATCTCATGGACCCATGACCCGCAGTCTGAGGTCCCAGGAAGACCGGCCCCACCCCCACCCCGTCACCCTGCTGCCCACTGACGGAGCAGAAAGCCCACCCTTAACCGACAGGATTAAGAGGAGCAAAGCCTCTAAGTGCTGGGTGCTTTGTCAAGCAGCAGGAGATGACCACAAAGGAGACCCGGAGGCCCAGCCCCGGCCCCAGCCCCGGCGGCGAGGCTGTCTGCACACAGCCCCGGGAGGCCAGCCAGGGCACAAGGTAAGGCTCACGCAGGCCGAGCCGTCGTCCGTAGGGAACGCGGCAGAGGGGCGCTTCAAACCCCAGCTGCCTCCAGCGCTGAGCGCCCTCCCCACCCTTGTCGCCACGAAAGCCCCGGGAGACAGACTGGACACATCCCCAGGCGTGGCTCTCTCACTCCGGCTCCGCCATCAGTGCCCTAGTTCCACGAGAACGCTGTGCAACCAGCGCGGCCCTTCCCGCGTGGCCCTGGGCTCATCGCTTAACTCAGTGAGCGCGTAGTCCCTGCAGGAGCTGGACGTGAGCTGCGCGGCTCTGGTCCTGGCTGTGTTGACGCGGGAGTGTCTGGGTTTGTGCGCTGGTGGCTCTGGGCTGGCTTTAGTCAGGGCAGTGGGATGACAGCTGCCCTGGTCGTCTCCTGCCCGGGCGGGTCCTTGTGACAAGTGCAGCGGGGCCACAGGAAACGCGCAGAAATGGGGTGGCTGCAGAACCGGCACATCACTGCTTCCAGCACATTCTGTCAGCCAAAACACATCCCAAGGCCAGCCCATGTGCTAGGATGGGTCGCAAGATGGCTCCTGGCTGTGAGCGAGAGCACCTGCCAGCTCCCACGGCGAGGGGTCTAGGCCCCGGAAAGACAGAACGAAGGAACTACATATGCCACCAGCTCACCACAATGGAGTCCTCGCTGGGCGTCGGGCAGGTGCTGGCTCCTTCATACGGTCACTGCGGATTTCTTGAACCGTCCTATGATGCAGGGATGAGGATGATGAGTCACCACATCTCAGTCTGGGACGCTGAGTCATAGATGATTAAGGGACCAGCCCAAGGTCACAGAGCAGTAAGTGGCAGAGCCAGGGCTCCAAACAAGGGCCTGTTTTCCTTCAGAGTCTCTGCCCCCAGAGCCACCCTGACCCTGACCTTGACCCCTGGGCCCTCTCAAGGCTCACAGCAGTGTCAGGAGCCTGTTTCTTCCCCGGGGCCAGCGTCTCTGCTGATCCTATACAACAGAAACAAAGCCAGAGGCATCACAGTACCAGGTTTCATGACGTACTACAGGGCGGTTATAATCAAAGCAGCCTGGTACCGGGACAAAAACAGATAGATAGACCAATGAATAGAATAGAAATGCCAGAAATCAGCCCATGCACCTGCAACCAACTCATCTTTGATGAAGGAGCTAAAAATCAATCCCCGGAGCAAGGACAGTCTCTTCAACAAATGGGCTGGGGAAACTGGGTCTCCAGGTGCAGAAGTGTGAATCTAGATCCCTACCTCACACCTTACACAAAAATCCACTCTAAGTGGATCAGAGACCTAAGTCTATGACTCAATACCATCAAATTATCAGAGAACATTGAGGAAACCCTGAAAGACACTGGCACAGGCAATCAAAGCCAAAACTAACAAATGGGGATGACATCAAATGGAGAAGCTTCTACACTGCAGAAGAAACACTCAGCAAAGAGAAGAGGCAGCCAACAGAATGGGAGAAAATATTTGCAAACTATGCAACTGATAAAGCATTAATAACCAGAATATATAAAGAGATGAAGAAACTCCACAACAAAACAACCCAGTTAAGAAATGAGCAAAGGACTTAAACAGGCATTTTTCTTTTTTAAAAAGATTTATTTATTTATTTAAAAGTAAGAGTTAAACAGAGAGAAAAGGAGAGGGGGGGGGGTCTTCCATCAGCTGGTTCACTCCCCAAACAGCCACAACAGGCAGAGCTAAGCTAATCTGAAGCCAGGATTCAGGAGCTTCTTCCGGGTCTCCCATGTGGGTGCAGGGGTCCAAAGACTTGGGCCATCTTCTACTGCTTTCCCAGGACATAGCAAAGAGCAGGATTGGAAGTGGAGCAGCCGGGACTCGAACCAGTGCCCATATGGGATGCCAGCACTGCAGGCAGCAGCTTTACCCACTACACCATAGTGTCGACTCCAGCATTTTTCAAAAGAGGAAACCCAAATATTTGGCCACCAGATACATGAAAAAGTGCTCAGGATCACTAACCCTAAATCAAAACCACGTGAGGTTTCACCTCACCCCAGTTAGTGTGCCTTTCATACAGAAATCTACAGATGCTGGTGAGAGCGTGGGGAGAAGGTACCCTAACCCGTTGTTGGTGGGAATGTAAACCGTACAGCCATTGTGGAAGACAGTATGGAGATACTTCAGAAATCTGAATACAGACCGACCATGCGACCCAGGCATCCCACGCCTGGAAATTTTCCTGAGGGAAATGAAACCAGCAAATGAAAAAGTCACCTGCACCCCCACGCTTATTGTAGCCCAATTCAAATAGCTAAGATATGGAATCAACCTAAATGCCCATCAACCGAAGACTGGATAAAGAAATCGTGGATACGTACTCTATGGAGCACTACACAGCGGTAAAAAAGAATGAAAATGAAATCCTGTCATTTGCAGCAAAATGGATGCCACTGGGCAACCCCATCCTTAGTGAGAGAAGCCAGTCCCTGAAGGACGAGCGCTGTGTGCTACCCCTGACCTGTGATAACTCAGAGCCCCTGGAAGTCGCTACAGAACTGAGACTGACACTTTGGGATCCGATGACTTCGAACAGCCCTTGTCTCCACTGTTGAGCAACAGGTTTTCCCGCATACCATTTGTTGAACTCTTAACTTAGTACAGAGTTACTCGTATGTGTACAAAGCTAACTGAAAATACATGTAGGACCAGCGCTGTGGCGCAGTAGGTTAACCCTCTGCCTGCGGCGTCGGCATCCCATATGGGCACCGGTTCGAGTCCCCGGTGCTCCTCTTCCAATCCCCTCTGCTATGGCCTGGGAAAGCAGTAGAAGATGGCTCAAGTCCTTGGGCCCCTGCACCCACGTGGGAGAGCTGGAAGAAGCTCCTGGCTCCTGGCTTCGGATCGGCACAGCTCCAGTCGTTGCAGCCACTTGGGGAATGAATCAGCAGATGGAAGACCTCTCTGTCTCTCCCTCTCACTGTCTGTAACTCTACCTGTTAAATAAATAAATAAACATCTTTAAAAAAAATACATCTTAGTGAAGAATGAGACTGGGAATAGGAGAGGGAGGAGGGAGGGGTGGGAGTGGGAGTGGGAGGCGGGTACAGTGGGGAGAATCACTATATTCCAAAAGTCATATTTATGAAAAGCGTGAAGTTTGTATTCCTTAAATAAATGTTTTCTGGGGAAAAAGACAAAGAAGTCTCTGCTGACCCTATGGGAAGCCCGCGTGCTCGCGCAGATGAAAGCCCCTTTGCCGGGCGGGGGAGGCGGCTGTGCTGACAAAGGACAGCTCCCCGCGCAGGCGGTCCCCTGGGAGCGGAGCAGGTGGGAGCCAGGGCGGTGGCGGGGAGGAGCTGGTCCCCGGGCGCACAGGAGAGAGGCACAGGGGAGCTCACGAGCCTCGCGGGGTCAGCAGGGCCCGAGGCAGCGTGGAGCGCGCAGGGCGGAAGCTGCCTGGACTGCGGAGCCCCGGGCATTACCCAGGCCAATGGCGCAGTGGGGAAACTGAGGCCTGGCGAGGCAGAGTCCTGAGCGAGTCACGCAGCCAGTGGGGGGCATCCTGGCTACGGGGTAGCCTGTGCGATTTGGCAGGGGCTGCCTCAGGGCTCCACTGAGAAATGGGGAGGTGCAGGGCTGCGGTGGGGCGGGGCTGGGGGGCTGCCACGGTCTTGCCTCTGCTGGGGAAGCCAGGCCTTGGGGCCTGGGACGGGAGAGGGTGGGGGGAGCCGCTGAGCTCTCTCTGTGTCTTTTCTTCAAGGAGAGTCAGGAACACGGCGCTGATGGCAAACACCATTTATTACAGCGGCTCCGGCTGCGCTCCCTGAGACAGATAAAGCCCCTTATCTCTGCCTGGGGAGCAGGGGGGAGGTGGGGCTGACAGTCCCGAGCCCCTGGAGCAGGCTCCGCATTTGCTTAGAGAGTCCCCCCGCCCCGCAGCCCCCACTCCACCCCGGTGATGGAAAGGAAGCCGGGGCCACGCGCGTGGACGCTGCCCAGCCCAGGCCTTGCCTCTCCCCTGACCTTGACTGTGAGCCCGGTGACCTTGCTGGGGCCCCTTCCAGCCTGCTCAGGATCAGGGAGGACCAGGGGTTTCAAAAGTGCGTTCCTCGTGCCCTTGGGGTCCCGCACCTCTGGAGGGAGAGGGAGAGAAAGGGACGCCTGGCCCGACCCCAGCCGCCAGCCGCCAGCCCGCTTTGATCTGTGTGATGTGCCCGGAGTCCACGTAAGATGTGGTTTCAACAAAGGATTTCGCAACTTTAAAGGAATCCTGGACCAGACGAGCCACGTGGCCCTTCTGGGAGCTTAAGAGGGGGGAGCGAGGTGAGGCAGGAGGGCTGCAGAGGGGCGGCGGGGGCGGGGGACATCAGGACCAAGGCAGGCCCTGCGCCCTCACAGCTTCCCACAGCCACTGGGGGTGTCTCCAGCTCCCTCCCCCTCTGTGCTTCCCTCCCGGAAAAATCCGGAGCAGCTTCCAGCTGGTGGCCCCCCAGGGAGCACAGCTGGCCCAGGGGCAGGGAGCAGCAGTGGGGCGGCCAGGACCGACCGAGGGGAGATGGAGGGAGCACGGGTTGGACAATCAAAGGCTCTCGGAGCAGGAGGAGAGAGGCCCCCTGCATCCATCGCCCCTGCCCTGCTGTGTGACCCGAGACTCGTGTCTTCACCTCTCTGAGTCTCAGGAGCAGGTGCACATCAGGAAGACAGAATCAGCCAGGCGCAGCTGGGGTCCCAGCTCGGGCAATGAGAGGCATCGGTCCCTGCCGCATCCATTCATTTTTATTTTTATTTTGAGATTTATTTATTTATTTGAGAGGCAAAGTTACAGAGAGAGGAAGAGACAGACAGAAAAGTCTTCCATCTGCTGGTTCACTCCCCAAATGGCTGCAAAGGCCGGAGCTGGACTGATCTGAAGCCAGGAGCCAGGAGCTTCCTCCGGGTCTCCCACATGGGTGCAGGGCCCAAGGACTCGGGCCATCCTCCACTGCTTTCCCAGGCCATAGCAGAGAGCCGGATCGAAAGAGGAGCAGCCGGGACTCGATCAGGTGCCCATATGGGATCCCAGCGCTGCAGGCTGTGGCTTAACCTGCTGCGCCACAGCGCCGGCCCCACTGGTACGCTTCACTCATTCCTTTTCTCATTAATTCAGCACCTGCCATGTGCCAAGCCCGATGGACACAGTGGCAACCATCAGCCGAGCAGGGTACGCCCATGTGGCAGGTGAGACAGGGGCACCCCATGTTCTGCAAAGCCTCTCCACCCACTGTCACCCCTCCCGGGTGGCTGCAAGGGCCACGCTTCCAGCAGCTTCACACAGGGCACCTGGGACACCGAGCCTGGTCCCCTGGCCCTTCTCTGAAGCGGCAGCAGGACACACACCCACCCAGCGGGGCGAGGGGGTGACACCCATGGGCGCCACCTTGGCTGGGTGGGGGCGGGGAGCTGCAGGGTGACTGCTTCTTCCTGGGTCTCCTGTGGGAGCTCAGAGATGCATTTCCCAGGACTTCCTGGAAGGTTCCGGCGAGTTGGGTACCAGGCTTGAGCCAAAGGCTAAGCTGGCATCAGCCGTCTCCTCCCCTGTCCTATTGTCCCTGGTTCCGGGGAACCTGTCCCAGATGAACTTCCTGTCCCAAGCCTCTTGCAGGGTCTGCTTTCGGGTGGGACATCCAACAGGGCAGAGTACCCCGGGGAAGCCAGTTTCTGCAACGCTGAGCCTGTCCCGCTGCCAGGCACCAGGTGACGGCGATGGGGTGGAGCGCAGGAAAGCTGTGCACTCAGCAAAGCCCGGGCTCCGTCCTCCGAGGGCGAATTCTTGAAAGCGAAACTGCCGTGAGCCAGAGGCCCCGCAGTCCCAGGGCTCTTAATGTCGTCCAGGATGGCTCTTCCGGAAAGCTCTCGCCACGCCCACCCCACCAGCCAGGAATCAGCACCCTGCCTGCTCCCACTTCCCAGCACCGAGAGCAACATCGCCTCCTCCACCTTAGTCTATTTGATTGACGTCTCGGGACCATTGCGCTTGTTAGTGAGGAGCGTGCGGGGCCACGTGGTGCCTGGGGGAGTCGGAAGGCTCGAGGCTGTGGGAACCTTGCTGGGCACAGCGGTTCAGGTGTGAAACTCCCACAGTGGCCAGCTGGGTCCTCTCTCCTGGGAGCGCTCCCTCCCCCAGCAGAGAGCACCACCCCGTTGCTCTGCCACTCTGATCCTCAGTTTTGTCATCCAGTAAATGGGGGTGCAACAACTCTCTCGTAGGAAGGAAGAAGTGAGTATTTGCTGTGTACCCTCTTGACCGCTTCTTCCCATCGCCCTAAACTTCCTGGCCACGTGACGGCCGTGGGAGGTGTTGGCTGGCTTGGGGCAATCCTCCTTGTCGGCCCTGCACACAGGGGTTGATCCAAGAATGGGCACGTGTCCCGAGGCTGCCCAACGACAACACTAGAACTTGGATTTGAGCTATCGGGTGGCTTGGACGGTCTTGTGTAGACACAGCTGCTGTCAACCGCCAAGGAGGAAGCTGCTGTCAAGTGCCAAGCAGGGGGCGGGGCCAGCCGGGCATGACGTCAGCACCGAGGAAGTGAGCCAAGCAGTGCAGAAGGGAAACGCACTTGCTACAGTTCGCATGGGCTGCAGACGTGCGGATCCCGAGCCATGCAGACAGTCAAGTCCCAAAGTCACAAGTTCACGTACTAAGAGGGCGGAGCGGGAAGCCTACGTGGTGTTCAGGGGGTGGGGGCCACCAGGGTCGTGCCCTCGGAAGGTGATTCTGGTGAGAGGCGTGGTTGCAAAAGCCGAGGTGGGCCCAGCCACTGAGTCAGCTGCCTGGCTTGCCAGGGGCTCCTTCCTTGCCAGCACGCCATCCTCGCTCGCTCTCTCTCTCTCTCTGCCTCTGCCTCTCTCTAACTCTGCCTTTCCAATAAATAAATAATTTAAAAAAAAAAAAAAAAGATGTATTCATTTGAAAGGCAGAGTGACAGGAGAGAGAGGAGGAGGAGAAAAGACAGAGATCTTCCACCTGCTGGCTCGCTCCTCAAATGGCCACAACACCCGGGACTGGGCCAGGCCAAAGCCAGGAGCCAGGAGCTTCTTCTAGGCCTCCCGAATGGGTGCAGGGGCCCAAGCACCTGAGCCATTGTCTGCAGCTTTCACGGGCACATTAGCAGGGAGCTGGATCGGAAGTGGAGCAGCCAGCACTGCAGCCGGCCGCCTGAGCCCCTGCGCCCCGGCCCTGGGCCCCTCCCCACCCCCGCGGTCTATAAATCGCCTGCAGAGGACGCCCATCCCAGGCTACTCCGCAGGCTGTGTACGTAGTGGTTAGACTGTGTTGCTCTGCGAACCATGACAAGGGGAAGGCTGTGTGTACTCAGGACCCTCTCAGTGACCTGGGCCTGGCCTGCGCCACGTGGCTGCCTCGCTCATCCCGGAGCTCAGGTCTGGCCGCTGCAGCTGGAGAGGAAAGAGACGCACGGGGAAGAACAGCTGGCCGGGGGGGGGGGGGGTCAGCGGGCAGCGGGCAGAGCGGAGACGGGAGCCGAGGCCTCTGGGGGCGGAGCGCTGGGTCTGGGCCCCTTTGGAGGCCGCACATGGCAGAGCTCGTGGCTCCCCGGAAGGAAGCCGTGGAGAGCCGGTAAGCGCCTCCCCCTGCCACTCAGGCCGTGAACACACAGGGGGCAGCAGCCTGGGGCCTGAAAAGGCCTAGAAGGACCGAGAAGATTCCAGAAAGAATTAGAACTGAGATGGGGGCGCCTGGTGCTATGGCACAGTGGGTTAAGACGCCACCTGTGATGCCGGCATCCCATATGAGTCCCAGTTCGTGTCCCAGCCGCTCCACTTCTGATCCAGCTCCCTGCTAATGCACCTGGGAAAGCAGCAGAAGTGTGTGGGCCCCTGCACCCATGTGGGAGAGCTCAGTGAAGCTTCAGGCTCCTGGGTCCGGCCTGGCCCAGCTGTAGCTATCATAACTGTTTCAGAAGTGAACCAGGGGCCCGGCGCCATGGCTCACTTAGTTAATCCTCTGCCTGCAGCGCCAGCATCCCATATGGGCACCAGGTTCTAGTCCCAGTTGCTCCTCTTCCAGTCCAGCTCTCTGCTGTGGCCCGGGAGGGCAGTGGGGGATGGCCCAAGTGCTTGGGCCCTGCACCCCATGGGAGACCAGGAGAAGCACCTGGCTCCTGGCTTCAGATCAGCGCGGTGCCAGCCGCAGCAGCCATTTGGGGGGGGAACCAACAGAAGGAAGACCTTTCTCTCTGTCTCTCTCTCTCACTGTCTGTAACTCTGTCAAATAAATAAATAAAAAATCTTAAAAAAAAAAAAAAGAAGTGAACCTGTGGATGGAAGGTGTTTCTCTCTTTCTCCCTCTCCCTCCCTCTGCCTTTCAAATAAATAAATAAATCTTTCCTGAAAAAAGGATTGGGGAGGTCCCCTCTCCCCGGGCACCAGGTCGCAGGCATGGCCACAGCCCCTGGGGGCCAGACGCAGAGGGGGGAACAGCTGGAACCCGCAGCCTCCCTCGCAGGGTCCCCTCAGAGCCAGCAGGCAGGGGCAGCTCCGCCTGCCCCCTCCTTCCCGGGCCCCACCCTGCGGCCCCCGAATTGGACAGCCTTTGGCTCCCCCAACAGTCCTCACCACCCGAGTCCGGAAATCCTGCTCCTCTTCACCCCCACAGGGCCTGGGCAGGCCTGAGAGGCTTGGGAAACCCATTGAGCAGAGGAGCAAACTGAGGCTGAGAGGCCCACGACACGGCCCTGCCCCCAGGCGGCAGGTGGCATCCCCGCCCCCTCGTCCCACATCGCTGGGATGCTCGGTCAGTGCTGGACTCGAACTGGATGACGTCATCGAGAACAAGACTGGGGCGGGGGGGCAGAGCGGAGGCTGAGCGCCGGCAGGTGTCCCTGGCCCCGCCGCCGCAGCCCATCCGTACACGGTCCCCGCGCACCCACACACCGAGGAGCTATCTGCAGCCCGACTGGGCTCCCCAGGGCAGCCCGCTGGCATCACAGAGGGAGAGGCAGGACGCGGCCCACGACAGTAAGCCCGGGACAGAGGGGAGGGGCGGGCGGCACCAAGGGACGGTTCCCTGTATCGATTTGTTTGGTGGCTGCGTGATGGACAACGATGGAACCGAAGCAGGCACAGCTGTTGGCCCCAGCACAGCACAAGGCAGAGGCTTTGCCTCTTCCAGGGAGTCCACCCTGATCTCCCTGGGGCCCAACAAGGGACCGCGCAAGCCCAAGTCCCTGCCCTCCGGGAACTTCTACTCCGGAAGGGATGAAAATGAGCACAGGAATCATGACCATCTGGAAGCTGCTCGGTACGATAAAAATGCCATGAGGGCTCGGCGACTTCAGAGGGGATCACCCACAGCCCAGGCCCAGGGCTCAGCAGACCCCGCAGCAGGCCTGGGCGCACTCCGACACCTCCACTCCCCGCCTCGCCCAGGACCCCCGGAACCCGACCCCGGCTGCCCCGCCTCATTAAGCAGCCAGCCCAGGGCCCTGGGAAAGAGCTTAATTAGGTGGAATTAATCCGGTAAAGACAATGAAGCTCAGCAGAGCGGAGCTGACCGGGCTCTGAGCCACTGCCCTGGGGTTGAGCCCTGGGCACGGGGACCAGGATGGGGGTGAAGGGGCCAGGGCACAGCCCTCCCCCACCCACGTGGGCTTCTCGATTTGCAGGCCGAGGGACCAGGGACCTGCCTCACTCTAAAGGTCTCTGAAAACACACTGGGAGTCATCCAATGACAGTTTCGCTTCCGATCCAGACTTCGTCACCAACAGCCCAGTGGCCGGGGACCCAGTGGAACCCGACAGCCCAGTGGCCGGGGACCCAGTGGAACCCGACAGCCCAGTGGCCGGGAACCCAGTGGAACCCGACAGCCCAGTGGCCGGGGACCCAGTGGAACCCGACAGCCCAGTGGCCGGGGAGACCCAGTGGAACCCGACAGCCCAGTGGCCGGGGAGACCCAGTGGAACCCGACAGCCCAGTGGCCGGGGAGACCCAGTGGAACTCGAGTTCGCTCTGGCCGAACACGGTGGGCGGGCAGCCTCAGACTGGAGCCAGCACACGTGGGGCTCAGCTCCTCAGCTCGGCCCCGCTGTCCGCGGCACCCCCTGCCCAGCTCTGCTTCCCCAGATGGAAACGGAAGGAAGTTCCTGGCTCTGACCCCCTGTCCAGCCCCGTTCCTTCCGTAGACTCTCGTCTGAGCCACGTGGTCTTTGGTTTGGGGGGATCCCCCACGAATCCTGCCGCCCAGCGGAGGAGCCGAGCGCGCTGGAAGCCCCGGGAGCGGCAAGCAGAGCCGGGGGCAGACGTCAGGGGTCCGAGGCTCTGCAGCAGGTGCGGGGTGCAGGGGTGGGGGGAGGGGGGCAGGATCCTGGTGGGGGGGTCCTCTGTGCACGCGCCCGGCTGACGACCGCTGCTCGGCCAGCTAGGATCACAATGGTGGTACCAAGCATTGATTTCTCCTGCTGCAAGCAGAGGGGCACCGGGTGTCCAATTAGCAAAAATATTAGATAATTGGTGTAATCTGGTACAATTCCCATCCTGCCAGGCTCCACTGGGGAGCCCCACGTCGAGCCTGAGCTGCCGGTCACGTCAGGCTGGTAATTGTAATCCTGAAAATGAGAAATCAAATCAGAGACATCGGAGGCTTCCATTCAATTGATTTAGGACTGAACAGTGAATGGGACTCCCTCACCTCCCCGCTCCCTGCCTGCCCCGCCTGCCCCACCTGGCTCCGCTTCGCTTCGTCCAAGAGCAGAGCTCCTGCAGAGAGAGGGCGGCGTGGCTTTCTGGAGCCACCGAGCCTCTGGCCTGCACCCTCCCTGCACAACAGGTGTGGGAGGCTGGAGGTGAGAGGTCACCAAAGGCAAAAGAATCGCCCCAGCATCGGAGCCTTGTCCAGAGCGGGTCTCTGCTGCCTCCCTTCCCGGGCAGAACCCAGCCACTGAGATGCAGACGGCACAGCCCACGCTGTTTCTAAGTCTGATAGGCAAAGAAATGGGGCTGGCATGCAGTGGCCCCATCAGGCCAAGCGACAGAAATCAACTCCAGCTGAGCTCTGAGCTCGTGACGCAGGGAGCCCAGAGGGAGAGCTGGCCTGGGAACGCTGGAGACGTTGCCGCCACCTCTTCCATTCCTGTCCCGGGCACGTGGCTGGCACTGCACCAATGGTGCTGGGAGCAGGACGGAGGTGGCAGACAGGACGGTGCAGACCATCCTGACCCCAGAGCACCACAGCGTGTCGAAAAGCCAGGGAAGAGCTCTGATTGGTCCATCTCTGGTCAAATGCCGATCTCTGGACCAAGCCTATCGCCAAGGATGAGACATTCAACCTACTCGTGTGATTGAAGGAACTGGGTTTGTTGCTGTTGTTGTTGGCAACTGCACCACGTGGCAAGGGGGGAGGAACCTAAAGGACACCTTAACTACACAGAGAGGAAGCGGCAGGTGTTTCCCAAAACCAAGCTCCTGGACACTTAGCATCGCGGAACAGCTGCCTTCGCTGTGACCTCCGTGAGTCCGCAGGTTGACTGTGCTCAGCAAGGTGGTTCTTCTGCTCAATATGACATCATCGGGCACCGACCAGGCAGCAACGCCCAAGACGGCTCACCTTAGGCAAGACGCCTGGGTGGGGCCCGCTGGGGTGGCTGGCCCTCTCTCTCCATCCTCTCCGCCTGCATAGGGCCTGCTTATGTGGTCTCCCCGTCAGGGAACCTGGACTCTGACGAGGCCACCCAGGGCTCCTAGGAGGGCAGAAGCTGCCGGGCCCGGAGCTGTCACGGCGTCAGCTCCTCCCTCCACGCCCAGATGCAAGGGGAAGGGAAAGAGCTCCACTTCTCAGTGGCGGAAGTAACAAAGAGGCTCTGACCACTCCGGAAAGGCTGGACAACCATGTGGCAGGTGTTCCCCATTGTCCGTTCACAGCAAGCAGCGGAGGCCCTGCCCAGAGCCAGACCTTGAGCCCGAGGCTGGGCTTCAGTCTTTCCTAAGTTCAGCCACCGCTCCCCGCCTGGGGGCAGCTTGTGACCGTGCCTGGGCTGTGTCTGTTGTCATGGAAACCTGCAGGCACCTGGAAGCACAGGTGCCGCTGCTCTCACACCTGAGACAATCCCTGGGCTACAGGGGGACGAGGCCTTACCTTGGCACAGGGATGCAGCTCAGGGGCGCCCGGGGGCCACGGAGGCCTCGTCACCAGTGGCTCCCGGGGCTGTGAAAGGTTCAGGTCCTCACCGCCATTCATCTGGAACCAAACTGGCCTGTGTGTGCATCCAAGACCCAAAGAAAAGCCGCTGTGTGGCCTCTGATGGGTCAGGGGTCGCGCTCACTCGCCACCTCCCCTGCTCACCTCTAAATCAGCGTGGGCGCCAACCCAGCTTCCAAGGCTCCGAGGAGACAGCGCCAGGCACACAGTAGGCACTCGGTACCCAGGGCCTGTTGGAGCAGCTGCCACCACTGCCTGCCGTCTACGCCTGTCCCAGTCTGCGCTGCGCAGTCGGCCTAGTCCCTGGGGGGAGCTGGCCCCACTCTCTCCCCCGCTCCAGCCAAGCCCCTGAGCGCTCACGTGCCCCCCGCGGGGTTCAGGCCGCTCAGGGGTGTGGACTCCACACACTCCTCTCATTTTACAAACATCGAGTTTGGGCCTCTTGAACCTCACAGCTGAAGAAACATGCAAATATATGCAAATGAGGCCTTGATTTATGCAAAACAGCATATAAATGCATGTCCCTGGATTTGCCCAAGAACAAGGCCTCGCCACCTAATTTAGCAGAAATAACAGGGGAAGGAGCTCGTGTGTGTCCCTCAGGGTTTAGGTTCAGGCCACAAGGAGTTCTACACCTGCTGGAACACAGCCGAGGGGGCCCTGGTGACTCTGGGCCATGGCTCCCAAATCCCCGAGACCAAGAGCACCACATCCCCGGGCCTGACAACCGAACCCAGCCTCGCCAGGGCACTAATTCCCTGCAGCTGAGCACCTGGGTCTCCGTGCTCCAGACGGGGGCCTGGAAGAGGGCGGCGCCCAGGCCTAGGCACAGGCCACCGTGCTGAGCCCACCCCGGCACAGTCTCCCGTGTCAGGGCAGCCTCGGATCATCGTGATGGAAAATGCAAATGGGATGGGGGGGTGGGGGTGGGGGAGGGGCACAGCAGTTAAGACAGCCCTGGGGGCCGGCGTTGTGGTGCAGCGGGGCAAGGTCACCCCATGTGACGCCAGCACCCCGCGCGGGCCGAGTCCTGACTGCTCCCTTCCACCCAGCTCCCTGCTAACGCCTGGGGCAGCAGCAGCAAAGGGCCCAAGTGCTTGGACCTCTGTCACCCATGTGAGCCCTGGCTCCTGGCTTCACCCTGACCCAGCTTCGGCTGCTGTGGTCATTTGGGGAATGGACCAGCAGATGAAGCGCGCGCTCTCTCTCTCTCTCTCTGCCTTTCAAATACAGTAAATGAATGAATGAATGAATGAATGTTTAAAGATTTATTTATTTATTTGAAAGTCAGAGTGACAGAGCGCTTCCATCGGCTGCTTCACTCCCCAGGGGACTGCAACAGCCAGGACAGAGGCCAGGAGCCAGGAGCTTCATCCGGGTCTCCCACGTGGATGGCAAGGGCCCAAACACTGGGGCCATCTTCTCCCCAGGCCATTAGCAGGGAGCCAGATTGGAAGTGGAGCAGCCTGGACCTGAACCAGTGCCCACACGGGATGCTGGAGTCCCAGGTGGCAGCTTCACCTGCTACACCACAACGCAGGCCCCCGTCCCCATTTACTTTTAAAAAAATGTGAGCCCGGTTGAGCCCCTCCCCGTGGCCAAGTGCTGGGCTGGCCACTGTATACCCCCTGCCTCCCTCTAATCTGGGCAACACACCATCACCACCGACAGAGGGCGACACTGAGGCCAGAGACACAGGTGCGAGTCCTGGTGTGGGGGGGTGTCACCCCACCTCCGCACTCTCTCCCAGGTGCAGTCTAGGGCTGCTGAGGGCACCGGAATCCCTCGGGAATGCGGCCACACCTGTCACCCGTCGCCTCCGCGCCTTGCACCTGGATTACTGACAGCATTTCCGGGGCTCCAGGGTCCCGCTTCCCTCCCTGCCCCCTGTGGACTCGTCTCCCCTGCATGGCCAAAAGTCGCTGTTTGCAAACATACAACAGGGGACGCTTGCTGCTCTCCCACCCATGGCACCAGACGAGACCGAAGCCCGGAGCCCCTACTCCCTCACCTTGGCCACAATCCTGCGCCAGCCTGGCGTTTGCTGTTCCCGTTGCCTAGAAGGTTCTAGCCCCGATGTCTGCTCTCCCTTCGGGTTTTCTGCCCAAATGCCGCCGCCTCGGCGAGGCCCCGGACCACCCTATTCAACAGCCCCCGCCCCCGCCCCCGCCCCCTCCCCCGCACTCACTGTCCTAGACACCTAACAGAGTCCAAGTTCACTCCTGGCGCCAGCTTCCTGCTGGGGCAGGTGACGGCTCAAGTACTCGGGCCCCTGCCACCCACCTCGACTGAGTTCCCCACCCTGACTTCAGCCTGGCCCCACTGCAGCCACTGCAGGAACTTGGGGTGAACCAAGCAGACGGAAGCCCTGTCTCTAATAAAGAGGATTTTTAGGGTGACCAGATTTGAATGCCTGAGTTTGTGGGGCAGCTGAGTATGCCAGTACCAACCCCACACTCTTTTTTTTTTTTTTTTAATTTTACTTATTTAAGAGACACAGTGAGAGAGAGGGGGAGAGAGAGAAAGTGACAGAGAAAAATATTCCATCTGCTCGTTCACTCCCCAAACGGCCACAACGGCCTGGGATGGCTCCGGTCGAAGCCAGGAGCCAGGAGCTCCACCCGGGTCTCCCCTGCGGGTGGCGGGGGCCCAAGGACTGGAGCCCTCACCCGCTGCCTCCCAGGTGCATTCGCAGGAAGCTGGACAGGATGCAAACTGGCGCTCTGGTATGGGACGCCGGCACCGCAAGCGGCAGCTCGCCCGGCTGCACCACAACGCCGGCCCCTCCCCAAGCTCCAAGCAAACCCGAAGCTAATTCTCCCGACCCTGGCTCAACCGACTGCAGGGCACGAGCAGCGTGGCACAGGTCTGACGCACGTAGGGCCTGTCCCCTCCTGCCCCATCCGCAGGGACCAGGGCAGGGGGAGGGCGCTGCGTCCTTCCTGCTCTCCCCAGTCTGTTGGCGCCTACTTGAAACCAGGTCCGGGCCCACGACAGCCGTGCAGTAAATACCGAACGAACGCTGCGGCTTCCGTCTCGAGGACTGTGTCACCCCTCCCCTGCTGCAGGGACACGGAGAGGCTAGGGTGCTTGCCTGACGTCACACAGCCCGAGAGAGGGGAAGCCGCCCCGGAGCTCTGGTTGCGAGTCTTGCTGCTGGCTCCGAGGCTGCCCCTGGCTGCGGACGGACCTCGGTCCTGGGCTAACGTCAGGGATTCGGAGCAGCAGAGCTCTTGCCTGCAGGAGGCAATCGAGGCAGCTCCCCCAGACGGCACCCGCGGGCAGGAACCCTCTCCCCAGCGCCTTCAGCAGGGCCTCCTCTGTAACGCGAGGCGTCCTTGGCGGGTCCCTGCGCCGCCCGATCCCCCAGCACTGGCGCTGCCGTCAGAGGCCCGGGATAGGAGCCGCTGACCGATGCAGGGATTGCACGGAGCAGCAGTCAGTCGGCTCTCCCGGGTCCCCGCCAGGTAAGCGATCCGCAGGCCTGGGCTCCGCGGGCAGGAGGAGCTCTCCGGCGCCGGCGCCAGCTCCGGCTCAGGGGGCTTCGCTCACAAGGAGGGAGGCAGGGCCGGCGGGGAGGGCGGGCGCTACCTCCAAAGAACATTCCAGAGAGAAGCTCCCAAGAGCACTGCCCGAGCAGAAGGGCACTCTCTGTGATGGTGACAGCCCCTCATTCCGAGGGGCTGTCCGAGCCCCGCCTGACGTGAGGCTAAGGTGACGGCGGGGCTGCCTTGGACCTGATTTAATTACAGTAAACCAGCAAATCCCCCGGCTCTCCGTGGCTCTCCGTGGCTCTCGGCAGCCCAGGTGGGCCTGGCCCCACAGCAGGCTCCAGCCCAGCGTCCAGCCCCAACCCTGGGTGGCAGCGGCCGCTCTCCGCCTCTTCCCCCATCACCTTGCAAAGGAAAACCCGGGGCCGGCGCTGTGGCACCGCAGGTTAGGCTGCTGCCGGCAACACCAGCACCCCGAATGGGTGCCGGTTCGAGTCCCAGCTGCTCCACTTCCGATGCAGCTCCCTGCGCCAGGGAAAGGAGAGGAAGTGGCCCCCGCTCCCACGTGGGAGACCCGCGTGGAGCTCCAGGCTTCGGCCTGGATCACCGTGGCCATCGTGGCCATTTGGGGAGTGAACCAGCAGGAGGAAGATCTCCCTCCCTCCCCTCCCTCTCTGTTGTTCTGCCTTTCAAATAAATAAGTAGATCTTAAAAAAAAAAAAAAAAAAGACGAAAACAGCCTTGACCCAGGCACTGACGCGCCTTTATTCCAGCACCTCCCAGAGCTCCGATATGTACAGACAGTATTTACACACATGTAATATACACCGTATGTACGTATTTATATGTATTCACACACCAGCCCACACGCTCACGCACTCACACACACGCACCCTTCCAGGAGGGGCGCGTGGCTGCCTGGGGCCCCCGGGGCCCGGACTCGCGGCGCTGGGCCTGCCAGGCAGTGGTGAGGTTTTGTGTTTTTTGCTTTTTAAAAAGAAGGCCATTCCCTCCAGATCCGTCCTCCCTCTCCCCAGACGCTGAAACTCCTCCCCACAACACGCTGTGGGGAAAACCTGCTTTAAAGAACAAGTAGGGGAGAGGCTTCCCGACGCGCTCACAGTCAAGTCACTGGAGACTCCAGGTGTCCCCGGAGGGCAACTCCCCAGGCGCTCCCTGTGCCCCCCGGGCAGAGCGGCTATAGCGTCAAGGGCACCTGCCAGATGAGGAGGGTGCTGTCCGTGTCCCCGCACGGGGCCGGCCGCCCGCCGCCCGGCGCGCTGCCGAAGTTGCGGTAGCCCTGGCCGCCGGAGATGATGGCCACGGAGCAGATCTCCTTGCGGTGGGCGTCGCGGGCGCAGGGCCGGCTGCGCACCCAGACGTCGGGGTCGTCGGCCATCTCGTAGATGGAGCCGTCCTCCTCGCCGTGCTCCGGGGCGGCGCCGTCGGCGGGCGCCGGCTCCCGCACGGACAGCAGCGGGCCCGGCAGGTGCGCCGTGGAGCGCAGGCGGTACTGCAGCAGGATGCCCTTCTTGCGGCTCAGCTCGCGGCCCACGTGGCTGTCGGGCGCGGGCGCCGGCTCCTGGGCGGGCCCGTCGGCCTTGTCCTCCTCCGCCTCCTCCTGGTCGCTCCGCAGGATGTCGGGGGCCAGGATGCTGGTAGCCACAGCCAGGAAGGCCACGGGCCCGCAGTGACCGTTGAGCGAGACCATGCCTTTCCCTGCAGGAAACGGACGACGGAGAGGGGGGCGCGGGGCCTTAAGGGACGGCCCCCAGGGCTCCCCGGCAGAACTCCCGGGGCGGATGGTGGGGGGGTGTTCACTGCCCCAGCGGAAGGCCCTGAGCGGGAGCAGGCGCGGCCTCACCGCCCATCACGGCCCCTCCGCGGGAGATGCCTTTGCCGCAGCTGTGGCCTCTGCCCCGGAAAGTCCTTCTCTGAGCCTCTAACTCCTCCTCAAGGCAGCTCCAGCTCTCCCCTCCTCCCCCCACGCCGGAGCTGCTCACCCCCATCCTGCCCCGTCTTCCATGGAGCACCTGCCCCACGGGACCCGCAGCTGTTGGAGGCAAGGGCTCTGCCCTATCCGTCCCTGTGTCCCTGGGCCCTCCACACAGGCCCCCCGGAGAAGCAAAACGCCCTATGTGATAAACTGTGCAAGCAGGTCCCTGGGGACTCGGAAGAGCACTGGGGCCCACGGTCTGGCCGCGGCCGATGCACCCCGCTCTCTGGCGGCAGCCGCAGGAGGCCCTCTGTGGTCGCCGTCAGGTGGAAGTGGACAGGAGCCAAGGCTCCAGATGCCCAGGGACCTCCTGAGCCTGGCCCTGCCCCCTGGTCCCTGTGGGGCAGGCGGAGCAGAACCCCTCTCACCCAGGCACCCCATTTGCCCAGGAACCCAGAGGGGCCCAGCTCCGTCCCAGGAGCCCTCAGTGGTTCCTATCCCTGGGGCCTGGACATTTTGAAACTGGGCGGGGGAAGCAGAAGGTGGCAGCCGAGCCTCTGCCGCCGGTCAGGCATCTGCGCCAGGGTCGGATCACCCATTGGCCAGATGAGGAAAATGAGGCTCGGGGCAGGAGACTGTGGGGCTGGGACGATTTCACTCCACTGTGCCACCGTGCCGGGGCGTCACTAAGACGGGAAGAAGATGGAGACGGGACCCCGGGACCCTCCCACCCCACCCCAAAGCAGAAGGGACCCTGACCACCCAGGCACAAGCCCCCCGGCCCAGCCCTGCACCTGCAGGACCTCACCTGTGATCTTGGGGATGCCCTCCAGCCGCGGCACGGGCAGCAGGACGAGGACGCCCTGGTCGGTGCCCACCCAGAGCAGACCCTGGCAGATCAGGAGGCTGGTGACGCACAGGTGCTTCTGGCCTGCAGGGAGAGAGGCCCGTGTGAGCAGCGCCCTCCTGGGGGGGGCCGCAGTGGGCGGCGTGGCAGGGGCCGGGCTGGGCGCCGGGCGGTGCTGAGGTCAGGAGCTGGGACTTGGGGGCTGGCCTGGCTGGGATCTGGCCCAGGACCCCCCAACTGCGTGCTCCCCCACTTAGCCTCAGTTTCCCCTTGTGTGAGGTGGGAGAGGATGCAGTGAGGTGACACCGCAGGGCACGGCCGCCTGGCCCGTGACGGTCAGCCGTGGCAGCTCCCCTGGCTCCCGCCTTTCCCGGCCTCCCTCCTCCTGGCCCAGATCCTTCTGTGCTCCGAGAGGGGCCCTTCTCCCCGCAAAGGAAATTCAGATTGAAGCCGCGATATCCACGACGCGAGGCGCAGGGCGCGGATCCTCCACCCTGGGCTTGCATCAGCCTCAGTGCTGACCACGCAGAGCCCACGCAGGGCACAGGCTGCGCGCTGGAAAGCCCCTGGGTCACACTGAGGCTGCCGTCCGGGGCCTCCGTTTCCAAAGCCTCGTTCACCTGCTCTGACCCGACACGCGCCTGGCCACGGCGGGGACGGGCGCAGGACGCCAGGCTCCTCCCATTCTGCAGAGGAGTATTAAGGTCGTAGAGGTGGGGGAGCCACGGTCTGTGGCTTAGGGCTGCCTGACTGCAAGCCCCTCCCCCATCACGCGGCTCCCAGCAACGCCCCGGGCATCTGCTGTGAACCTGGCTCCAGAGGAGCAGACACTCTAGAACCTTCTAGAACTTCCTGTGATGATGGCAGCGTTCACAGCCACGCTGCCCCCAGTTCAGTAGCCACGACCTGCCCGTGGCTGCCGAGTCCCACAAGTGCGGCCGCGGAGTCTAAGGGGCTGAATCGCTCACTACTTCACAGCAGTAATGGCTATCGAACGAGATGACTCGGGCCTGGAGAAGGCAAACGGGCAACAAAGACCAAACTGGAACACAGATCGTAGGCAGAGGACGAAGGGGCGGGGCGTGGGTGTTAGGGTTCCCATGCCTCACGCTGCTCCCCAGGAAGGTGGGGAGGCCCCAGAGCCAGCACGTGCAAAGGCCCTGTGGCAGGCACAGCCAGTCGGGGGACAGAAGCCAGCAGGCTCACGAGGACGGGAGGGCGGGGGAAGACGGACGGTCAGGGTGAGGGCAGGACAGGGAGGCCGCCCCAGGGTAGTGGAGCGTTCTAGGGCGCGCTGGGGCGGGAGAGGCTCCCTAAGCTGCTGGGCACAGATGGCGGCAGAGACTGGGCGGTGGCAGTGGACGATGGGAGCCGACAGGATGAAGGATGACGCAGAGCGACAGACCTGCTGAGGGACCCAGGACGGTGCCAAGGCTCCTCTGCTGCTTGGGCAGCCGCTGGGCACCAGTGCTGGCCTCGACAGACATGGAGAGGGTGCAGGTTCGAGAGCTGTGGTCAGAGCTCCCGACTGGACGTGTGGCTTGAGAGGCAGATCGGACAGCCACAGGCAGCGGGACCGACGCCACAAACTCAGAAAGTCACGGGCACGGGCTGCATTCCGTGCGCCGCGCAACCCATCCCGGAAGAAAGCCTGGGAGGGCTTAGGACTTGGCAGGGGCTGCTGCACCAACGGGGGTGGGGTCGGTGGAGCGGGGCCTGAGTGGCCGCCCCGGCATCAACGCCACAGCAGCCCCGGGGCCAGAGTGGGCCCCCCGGCCTCCACCGAGCTGGCCGGCGAGTGAGGTCCAGGCCGCGAGCCGCCACCCTCACCACCTGGCTTCTCTCCTTGGCGCAGGTCAAGGTCTGTGCTCACCTAACTGCGCCGTACGCGCTGTCCCCTTCCCAGATGCAAACTTTATGCAGGCGACAGCTCACCTGTGCGTCGGGATCCAGTCCCCAGCTCCCAGCCACGACGGGGAGCGCACGGGTGGACGGGGGGGGGGGGGGCGAGTGCACGGGTGGACGGGGGGGGGTGTGGATGGGCGAGTGCACGGATGGCCGGGGGGTTGTGGATGGGCGAGTGCACGGGTGGACGGGGCGGGGTGTGGATGGGCGAGTGCACGGATGGACGGGGGGGGGTGGATGGGCGAGTGCACGGATGGACGGGGGGGGGGTGGATGGGCGAGTGCACGGATGGACGGGGGGGGGTGGATGGGCGAGTGCACGGATGGACGGGGGGGGGTGGATGGGCGAGTGCACGGATGGACGGGTGGGGGGGTGGATGGGCAAGTGCACGGATGGACGGGGGGGGGTGGATGGGCAAGTGCACGGATGGACGGGTGTGAGGGTGTGGATGGGAGAGTGCACGGATGGATGGGTGGGTGAGCAGTCGGATGCACAGAAGGAGGGAGGGGAGGGGGGTTGGGTAGATGGATGGGTGAGTGGACGGATGGTTAAGTGGACCGTTGCATAGGTGGATGGATGGATGGACGGGTGGACAGGTGGGTACATGGGCGGATGGGTGGGTGGATGAGTGAGTGGTCGGATAGATGGGTGAGTGGACAGGTGAATGAAAGGAGGGAGGGAAGGGAGGATGGACGGATGGGTGAGTGGACAGATGGATGGTTGGGTGAGTGGACGGATGCACAGGTGGACAGGTTGGTGGATGGACGGATGCAGGGCAGATGGATGGGTGGACAGGTCGGTGAATGGATGGATGAGTGGACAGATGGGTGGATGGTTGCATGGTGGATGGCTGGCTGGATGAGTGGACGGATGTGTGCATGGACACAAGGGAATGAACGGGAACCGGCTGCTGCCATCCCTTACTGGCTGTGTGAACTTGGACAAGCCACGTCCCCTCGTCAATCGGTGAGTATCACAAGTCTGCCTTACTCGGTTTTGTGATTATCAGCATTCTCTGCGGGGGGTACTTCACGGGAAACAGAATGAAAAGACAACTTGGTGCAAACTGTTCCTGAAGCCCACGCCCGGCTTCTCCTAACGCACATTGCCCACGCGCTCCTTGCAGCACCCACGCAGGCGCACGAGAGCACGCACATCCTAACACCTGCACACGGCCCGGAGCCGGAGGCCGTGGGGGCGAGGTCTACGAGGACCACGAGGACCTAGACGACAGCTGCGCCAGGCCGCAAGCCCACGGAGACAGCAACGCCTGAGAAGCAGTGGCCGCCTCCCCACCCCCGCACCGCCCCTGGGGCCTGGAGACCGGCAGGCGACCGCCTCCCCACGGCCCTGGGTCTCCGCAGCCCCAGGAACCCGACCCACGCAGGGAGGCGAGCCAGGGATCCACGGAGGCTCAGGCTCGGTGCAGGGGCCTTCCTCCCGCCCCGCCGCCTCCGGGAAGAGTGAGGCACTTCACACACCGACCGGAGAAGAAAAATCTAATGGTGGATAAATATTTTATCACAGAGACTTAGTGTAGCAGCGCGCGACTCGGCGCGGCCGTCTATCTGGAGATATACAACTTGAAAAAGCTCAGCTCTCGGAGAACATTTTATTAATGACCTGTCTAGTTAAAAGGAGGAGGGAGTTTAGGTTAAAAAATACATTAATACCAGCTGGGGACTCCAGTGGAGGAGAGGGGTCGGGGGAAGGCAGCGTGATAAATTTTTAACGCGCCCTAAAAAAACCCCCACGCTTAGCAGAGGAACAAATTTATTACTAATTATACAATTATTTCATTTTGCGGCGTTGGGGGGAAATGCTTAGACGCCTTTTAAAAATATCTCTAATAAAGGATGTAAGAATCCTGCTTTGCTGAGATCCCGCGAGGGTAGGACGAGCAGCGGGGTCTGAAGCCGGCCTCCCCCTCAGCTCCGGCTCGGCTCGGGGCTCGGGGCTCGGGGCGCCCCTCCCCGGAGTGAGGGGCCAGGCACGGCACGGGGGAGGCAAGGGGCCTGCAGGAAGGGCCACACCCAGGAACCTGCTGTTTCCTCAGACCTGCAGGGCCCGCGGAGGTGGCAAGGAGCCCCCCTGGGCGCCGCCCAGCCGGCAGAGCTGGTGTGAGGGGGCGTGGCCAGGGGCGTGGTGAAGATGGAGGCGGGGACAGGGTGAGAAGCCTGGCCCAGGCAGGTGGCCGCGCCTGCCCTGCCAGGCACTGGATGGCAGCCTGGCCAGGATTGCAGCGAGAGCCCCAACTCAGGCGTGCTCACGCTCGGACAGCGTCCCTGGCTGCTGAGTGGACAGACGGGGAAAAGAGGCGCGGGACAGGGCAGCAGCACAGGCTGATCAGAGCCCACGTCCGGCCTGACCGGCCTCAGAGGCCGCTCCATGGCCTCCCGGCCTCAGTTTACCTGGCTCTGAGATAACTGCCGCCATCACCGCGACCATGGTGCTCCCTGACCCGAGAGCAGCCGCAGAGAACGGGAAAGCCACAGCGAGGGGGCGGCGCCGGGGCCGAGCCGCCCGCAGATCTGGCCCCGTCACTGCAGACGCTCAGCCCTTCCTCTCCTCTGCCCTCCCGAGATGAGACTGCAGACTTCAAAAGGCCCACGAGATTACCCATTTGCCCGTTGTTCCATTATCTTGAGATAATTTAGCTGTCAGCATAAAGGTGGAAATATTTTTGTGAGACAGGGAAATTTTGATTGTAGTGGAAATGGATGGAACTTGTAAAACGCCTCAAGATTGTGAAATACAAAAACCTAAGGGGCCCAAGAAAGAAAGAGGAGGAGGGAAGACCCCCGGCACAGGCCCCAGGGAGGGCAGGGAAGGGCTGGCTCCCACCCAGCACCTGCATGCTCCATCTCACAGCGGGACCAGGGCTCCAGCGAAGGGACCCCCCAGAGACCACACGGGGCCGGCGGGACTCAGGGACACTCTGCAGCACGTGGCACCCAGGGCGGCAGGAGGTGGATCCACGCTCGGTGGGACTCGGGGCCTACCTGGGGCTGACCTGCCGGGCGACACGGCGACAGCCCCCTCCTCACAGGGCTACGGTGAATGAGACCTGTGCGTGGAACACGTGGCCCCTCGCTGTCACCTGGGTGACACCCACTGGCTTGGGCCTGACTGTTGGGAACCACCAGAGGCACGCACACCAGGACAGTCAGACCAGCCAGGAGGACTCGGGAGCCTGGGTGTTTCTGGGTGCCCTTGTGAGAGGCAGGGACCAGGCCCTGGGGGAGGACGTGGGCCCCGTGCCTGCCCTAGGCCAGCAAAGCTCGGTCCAGCTCCGCGGGGGCCCTTGGCCGGCTCCCCGCAGCGGGCAAATAGCTCCAGGCCACGCCCACCACACAGGCGGCTTCCCAGGCCCTGGCGGCTGACCCAGCCCTGCCGGGAGTGCTGGGCCTGGACCCAGCGGCTGTGTCCTCCACACCGGCCGGGGGCCAGTCTATTGCCGGACGCCGGCTGCAGCAGGGGAGTGAGGGGAGCCGGTAGCAGCCAGCTCCGGAGGTGAGAACTGACCAGAGGCAGGTGTCTGCCCTGGATCCCCACCCCCGACACAGCCCCTGAGATCCGGGCAGCAGACGGTGAGTGGGGGGCAGAGGGCAGGGACTCCTGTCTGAACCCTTCACCATTGTCCCCCACATGGCCCGCGGGAACCGGGGTGGGGGGAAGCAGCGGCCACAGGTGGTGCCATTAAACCCCTCTGCCTCCAAACCAGCGACCGGCACCCCGGTGGGACGGCGCCCCTGTTGGAAAAGCCAAAGGAAGGGCCCCTCCCGGCGTCCCCACCTGCCCTGCACTGCCCTCTGCAGGGCATCAGAGGCGCAGCTGGGTTTTGGTGGAGCCACCGGACCTGGCTTGGTCTCTGTTTTTCTGGCAGCTCCCGACCTGGGGAGTCCCCTGGCGCACAGCCCACTTCCCGAGGGCCCGGCTGCCAGGCCGCAGGGCAGGCAGCGCCCCCTCACCTGGCAGCAGGAAGGTGGTCCTGGTGGCGATGTTGATTTCCTGCAGGTGCTCCAGTGTCTCGGTGTGGAAGAGGCGGATGGAGGAGCCGGAGGAGAAGGCCATCCAGACGCCGCTGCCCGCTCTCACCATGTGCGTCACGCTCACCGCCTCGTCCTGGTGCGCCTCAAAGCTTTGCTGCGGCACAGACAGGGCCGTCGGGGCTGGGCCGGGGCCTCCAGCGCAGCCCCCACTCCCCGGCACCAGCCACGCTCACGCCAAGATCCCGCAACGCGCACTAACCCGGCCTCTGCCCGAACCAGAGCCGGGGACTGGGCAGGCCCGGGGCGGTGCTGAGCGAGGAGCCCGGAAGGACACGCTCAGCCCCCATGCTCACCGCGGGCAGCAGGACCAGGTGCAGGCGCCCACCGCAGGGAAGTGGACCGGAGGGAGGACCCGCCAGAAAGTAGCAAAGAAGACAGGCAAGACCCCAGAGGAGGGGGGCAGGGGCGGGGCCAAAGCGTCCCTTTCCATGGCAGGGAGCCCACAGACGGCAACCGTGGCGCGGCAGGAAGCAGCGGAGTCGATGAATCAGAGGCACAAGGAGGTGCCGGGCGGGCGAAAGACGGGGCCCTTCCAGGGCGCGGGCCGGGGCCAGGGACAGAGACGGGGAAAGGCCTTTGGGGACAAGCCACTCCATGTCGTGTTTTTCCCTTACAGGGACAGGTGTGTGGGGTCAGGCTTCCCAGGTTCTGCCCCCACCTGCACTGTTCTTGCTCTCCACCCTCCAGGTCGGCCAAAGCCTGGGCCTGACCCACACTCGGGAGGCACGGAGCCACGCCCCTGCCCTCGAGGTGACCTGTCCACAGCACGCATCACCCACTGCTGCCCCCAACAGCTGAGGGCTCCAGGTCCACGAAGTCTCCCCGAATACCCACGACCCAGCCACATTCTTCCCAATAGCATCAGCTGCTGTCCAGCCCATGGACACCTACCCTGCTCCGCGGACACCCATCCTGCTCCACAGACACCCACCCTGCTCCGTGGACACCGACCCCACTCCACGGACACCCACCCTGCTCCACGGACAATCACCTCACTCTGTGGACACCCACCCTGCTCTGTGAACACCCACCCGGCTCTGTGGACACCCACCCTGCTCCATAAACACCCACCACACTCCATGGCTCTTCTCGGCCATTTACCCCAGACTCAGACTCAGGTCCTCTGAGGGTCCCCAGCGTGGGCCAAAGAAGGGTGGGAGGAGCCCGCGAACTCCATCTGACACCCGGCTGTGACTCAGACAAACTCCAGCTCTGTGCACTACAGGTGGCCCCAGTGCCTGACCGTGGGGACAGGCAGGGAACTGCGCAGTATCCCACACCCCTCAAGGTCACGGCTGCAGACGCCGCTGGGTGAACACAGGAGACGCGAGTGAGTGCCGGAGCAGCAGGTGCAACACCCGCCCACCACCCCCAAAACCACATCCGATACGGGAAAGACGCTGGGCAGGGGAGGCGAGCCCCACGGGCCGAGGACTGTGCGGGGACGGGACCTGGCCTTGGTCCTGCCCAGGGCTCTGGGCTTTCTGCTTTTTTCTATAAAGAACGTGTTTCAGGCAAAAGCCCAAGACTTCAGGAAGACATGACAGACACTCCTCCTCTAAAATGTACTCGGCAGCTTCACAGGCTGGGCCTCAGTTTCCCCACTGTAAGTGGAGGTTGTCACGAGGTCATAGAGACCTGTGCTACGGTGAGGTTTTGTTTGCTTGTTTTAAGGTTTATTTCATTGAAAGGTAAAGTGTCCCAGATGGAGAGAAAGGGAGAGAGAGAGAAAGGTAGAGAGAGAGGAAGGGAGAGAGGTCTTTCATCCACTGGTTCACTCCCCAGATGGCCACAATGGCCAGGGCTGGGCCAGACTGGGCCTCCCACGTGGGTGCAGGGCCCAAGGCCTGGGGCCTCCTCCACTGCCTTCCCAGGCACATTAGCAGGGAGCTGGGTCGGACATGGAGCAGCCGGGACTTGAATGGGCGCTCTGGCCTGGGAGCTGGCAACACGGGCAGCAGCCAGACGCCAGCCCCAGGTGCGAGGTCTGAAGGGATCTGTCTCCGAGCTCACCCAGGAGCTCAGCGCCCGGGGTCATAGGTTAATGAGGCTAAGACAGTGGAAACCTCAGTTAGAGACGGGACCTCCGGAGAGTGATGGGATGGGATGAGGTCATGGGGGCAGAGCCTAACAAGGAAGCAGGGAGAGACCCCAGAGGCACAAACACACACACACGGTCTCCCGCCACGCGCCGCTCTGTGCCGCCTCGGGACTCTGCCAGGAGACCACCACCGCCATATGAGGCTCCGGGAACCGTGGACCCCAATCAGCCTCTGCTCTGTCACTCGGGCTGCCTCGGCTGCTCCATCAGGGCAACAAAAACCCGACCGACACAACCCGGGGACAGCAGGATCTCACTTGTTCAGCAGACAACCTCGAGTCCCCGCCGTGTGCCTGGCGAGGGTCCACGTGACGTGGGCATACGGCAGTGGACAGAGGACCGCGGGGCCTGCTCCTGTGGAGCACAAGACAGGAAAGCAAAGGTGTCTGCTGTCGGTGGTAACTGCCACACGCCGGAAATGGTGAGAGCGGTGAGGCTGGGGGTCAGGGAGCGTCTCTCCAGGAGAGGGAAGGGACAGCGCTGGGACGATCGGGAAGAGGGTGGCGAGAACACTCCAGGCGGCGGGCACAGCAAGTGCAAAGGCCCCAAGGCAGGGATGAGAGACAGGTTCCGTGTGGGCAGCACAGTGGTGACTAGGAGCCGGGAGAGGGGGCAGAGGCCGCCCACCCTGCAGTCCAGGGTGAAGAATTCAGCTTTGATCTGTGTGCTCAAGTAGGGTCGAGCTCCTCCCAGATATGGCCAGATCTGCTTTTGCAAAAGTCCCATCTGGGCTGGCGCAGGGCACAGTGGGCTATGCCTCCACCTGCGGCTCCGGTATCCCATATGCATGTCCTGGCCACTCCTCTTCTGATCCAGCTCTCTGCTATGGCCTGGGAAAGCAGAAGATGGCCCAAGTGCTTGGGCCCCTGCACCCGCATGGGAGACCCAGAAGAAACTCCTGGTTCCTGGCTTTGGATCAGAGCAGCTCTGGCCACTGTGGCCATCTGGGGAGTAAACCAGTGGATGGAAGACCTCTCTCTCTCTCTCGCTCTCTCGCTCTCTCTGATTCTATCTTTCAAATAAGTAAATAAGTAAATAAATAATCTAAAAAAAACTTTAAAAAGGGGGGTTGGGGGGACCCTGGCGAGGCCCTGGCCTGGATCATCCCGACAACGTGGAGGCCAGAGAGGACTCCTGCAATGCCAGGGGCCACGAGCAGATGGACAAATGGACAGGGTGGCAGGGCAGCAGGAGACCCCCATATGCTTTTCCGCAGAGTTGTCCCAAACACAGCGTGCACATCCTCGCACGGGAAGGCAGGCACACGTGCACACCCACAGGGGGCGCCCACGTGGCCACCTCCCCCAGGGCGGTCACCGCACGTCCTGCCTCTGAAAACGCCAGGTGCACTGGCGGGGAGGCTGGGGACCGTGGGGAGCCGGCCCGAGTCTGCAGCCCGGCAGCTAATTAACAGGGAAGTCGGCAGTGGAAATCCAGGCTCATTTCTGCAGGGGCAACCAGCCTGAACCCGGGCTCAAGGCACCGTGTCCACAGCTTGTGCAGACCTGCCAAGCCCGCAGGGGCAGCGCGGGCAGGGGAAGGCCTCGACGAATGGGGCCCCCACCCCAGCCCCAGCCCTCAAGCGTCAGTTTCCACTGGGGTCCCCTCCTCACGCTAGGAGCTGGAAGCTGGGAGCCAGGTCTGGCCTCCTGGGCCCGAAGGGCAGGAAGTGGGAGGAGCCAGAGGAGCAGGCTGGCCTCTCAGCGCCCAGGGTCCAGGGAGCTGGGCTGGCAAAACACACGGCTGCTTTGGTTTCCAAGTGCCTGGTGTCAGCTTACCCAGAGGGGCTCAGCACCCCCTGCCGGGGTCGGCTGCACCCTCACCATGGTGTCTGCAATCCCAGGCCAACCTCCGGACTGGGCCCCTGCCACCCATGAGGGGCACCTGGACGGAGCTCCAGCCTGGCCCTGCCCCTGCTACTGCGGGCATTTGTGGAGTGAACCCGCAGATGGAAGCTCGCTCTCTCGCTCTCTCTCTCTGCCTTTCAAATAAATTAAAATTTTATTTTAAAAAATCATGCTATCCCTGGATGATAGCACACTGGGTTTTTAAAGGACTCTAGGGATTTGTGCTGATAGTAAAGGGGGTGGGGGTGAGAGTGGGGGTGGGAGGGTGGGAAGTCAAGTGAGCACTGGCACGGGTGGGAGGAACGGGTGACGGGGACGGCGGGCAGCTGCGGGCGCGGTGCTAACCCCCAGGTGCTCCCAGACACCAGAACCAGCAGCTGCACCAGGGAGCCCGGGCGGGCCCCACCTCGACAAGGGGGCGGGGCAGCCGGCCAGACGCAGCCTCCTCCTGGGGAGGGGACACGGAGATTCTTCCAGCCGGAAGGGCCACGCAGAGCCCGGATCCTGAGTGTGGCTGGGGAAGAGCCACGGAAGACACTTTGGGGAGGGTCGGGGAAAATGCGCATCCAGGCAGGTGCCAGGGGGTCATGGCCAAGGCCAGTGCGTGGGGAGGGGCCTGTGTAAGGGGGCGGCGACTAGAGGACGGTTAGCAGCTGGCAGCCCGGTGAGGCATGTGTGTGTTCCTGGTGTTTTCCTTTCAACTTTCCTGCAGTTTGGAATTTTTCAGGATAAGTAGCCGTGGGGTAAAGGGCAGTTACTGGAATTTTTAAAAGGTTGGCGGCGCAGGGAAGCGCCCGGGTGCGACTCGGCTCCAGCGCCTCTCTGCCAAGTGACCCTGTCTCCTGCTCCCCTGCCACGGGGTGGGGGTGGGGGCTGGGAGGACTGAGGTCTCCAGGTGAGCTGGCTGCAGCCGGGCTGCTGAGTGCTGGGAGCTGGGGGCCCCGTCCTGCCCCCAGCCCGGGCACCCACCCTGCTGGAGGCTCCGCACCAGGCTTCAGGTGAGCGAGCCTGCTCCAAACAGTGCTGACACAGCCCAGCCTCCACTCGTACAATATTTATGTGCCCCCGGGTGTGCATGGCTTCTGTAAATTCCCAGGGCAAGCACACACAGACACTAGAGCTGAGAGGAGCCCAAGGAGCCGGCAGCAGTGTTGGGCCAGGCGCGGGTGTGCTCGCAGGGCTCCGGGAGTTCCTCCCGGGCACCTGCTGTGTGCCAGGCTTTCCCACGCCCCGCCGGGCACCTCACCGGCACAGAGCCTCTGGGAAAGGCGGGCACAGGCCGGGAAGGGGGACTTGAGGAGCGAGGTGGCCCGGCTGAGCAGGGGCAGAGCGGGCGGAGCCTCAGCCGTGTGACCCGGGCTCACGTGCTGTCCTGCGGGGGTCTCGGGCCCAGCAGCCTGAGGGCGGGACAGGGCTCTTGCCCCACAGACACAGGCCCGGGGTCACGGCCGAGCTCCAGCCGGCTCCTCACCAACTCCACCTCCCTGTCACCACCGAGGAACCAGCCGGGGAGGTGGACCCCCGTCTGCAGGGCAGCATGCGGCTCGGGACTTGTCCCAGCATGCCCAGTTCTAACCACGCTGTGGCGCTGGGTCCCAACCCCAGGACATCCCTTGGTCCTAGGTGACAGTGGCCCGCTGGTCACTCCACTTGGACACCAACGCCCACACTGCCTCCGAGCCACAGACGGACGGACACCTCTCTGTGGCTCTGTGTGATGCCCCCACACGCCTGCCTTCAGTCTGGCCAGGTCAAGGCCAAGGGGCTCGTGGCTGCAGGTCTCCCAGGAGGCTGCTCCTGTCTAACAGGACACCAGGGGCTCCTAGCTCCAGGCCTCCCACATGGTGGCTGGGGCCCGAGCCAGCGCCTGCTGCCTCCCAGGGCGCACGGTAGCAGGAAGCTGGGCTAGAACCAGGCCCCCCCATAAGGGGTGACTTAGTGACCAGGCGCAACGCCCTAAAATAAACGCCACCGGAGCAGCTGCCGCAGGGGGAGCGGAACCCAGAACGCATCTCGAAGTGCGGCCCCTGACATTCTCCCCGCTGGTCGTCTTTAATTTCCTTTAGTTTTCTGCAGTTAGGAGAGCTGGCTAGCGTTTCCCCTCCAGCAGGGAGGGCCGGGCTGCCGGCCGCCTGGGGCCACCCAGCGCCGTGACCCTGAGCCTCACCCTTGGCGGCTGCTCCGGGCTTGCTCTGCTCGAGAGCCAGGGCTGAGCCAGGCTGCCTGGTGCCTGCTAACACCTGGCCGCCACGGGGCCCAGCAGGACCTGGAGGTTACAGAGGGGGACAGGTGTCTTCCCGCCCCGTGCCTGTCCAGCCGGTCCAGTCACCTCCCCCTCCCTGCAGGCAGGAGGCAGGACGGACCCCCCGGCCTCTGGTCAGCCGAGCAGGCGAGGACGCGAGGCCCAGCAGGCAGGGACCCTCTGCGGAGTGGCGCTCCCGTGGCCCGAGATGATCACGTTTCTGTTCGTTACTTGAGAGAAGCAACAAGGCCCGGCCTGGCAGCCAGGTGTGGGCTCAGGTCCCGACCCCAGCACTTCCTGCCTCCGTTTCTTCCACTCTAAAATGGGGGAGGGACAAGGGTGTGGCAAAGATGACAGGAGTTGCCCTTGCAAGGAAGAGCCTCCGGGGCAGCCTCTGGCGGCCTGTGAGGGGGGCAGGCCCGCGAGGGTGGAGGCCGCTCCGGGCCCAGCTCTGCCCCTGGGCCGCCAGAGGGGCTTGGAAGGCAGAATGGGCACAGGGCAGGCACCTGCTGAGGCAGGGACCGATTCAGAGACGGACAGGGAGACAGGAAGTGAGATCCACAGGGGAACACACACAGCCCAGGCACTGGAGACGCTCGCGACTGCTGGGAGAGATCTCCCCAAGACGCGAGAGACTGGAAGACAGCGGGCAGCCAGAAGAGGCCGAGAAAGGAACACGTGTGCAGTGCGTGAGGCAGCACGCGTGTGGGGGTGCGGGGGTCACTGCTCTGAGTACAGTCAGCATCCAGAAAACAAAGCCCCAAACCGGGCTCCGGCTGGGCCCCAGCACCCAGCAGGAGTTTAATACATACAGCCCACGGGGAGTGGCTTCCCGTTCCCCGCCGACTGCTGGCCCGTGCTCTCTCCTTCCCCTTCATCGGGTCTCAATGGCTCACAGAGCAAACCTCGCGGGGCACGGCCCACGCCACGTGGCTGCAGGGAAGCCGCTCAGAGCCCGGCCCAGGAGCAGCGAGGACTCTGGGGACCACAGGAGACGCCCGCAGGGAACTGGTGGGAGGCGGGGAGTCCAAGCGACCAGTAAGAGTTCACCAAATGGGAAGAGGGGCGGGGCTTCCTGCTGAGTGGGCACTGGGGGGCGCGGCGAGTTAGGCTGACACCTGGGACTCTGGCACCCGTCTGGGCCTAGCGGTTCCTGTCTGGCTCCTCTGCTTCCAATCCAGCTCCCTGCCAGTGCGCCTGGGAAGGTGGTAGAGGATGGCCCAAGTGCTTGGGTCCCTGCCGCCCCCATGGGAGACCCGGACGGAGTTCCAGGCTCCTGGCTTCAGCCGGGCACTTACTGCCCTCATGTCAATTTGCATACCATTACCCAAGAAGCCCTGCGCCCGGATTCCGCTTTTGCAAATTCCCACCCGTTTCGTGTCATAAATAAGACAGGAGACAGAAAACTAATACAGCCCTGTGATGCATTATTCATGCCGTGTCACACTGCCGTGATAGATTTACAACAGCTAATACATGCAAACTGAGTTTGTGCACTAAATGTGAAAATTAAGGGTGTGGGGGGGTACGCATGGGGGGGCGGGGAAACTCGAGGGGCTGCTGGTGGCCAGAAGTTTCTTCCCTGTCGCACTTAGTGACCAAAAGCAGCAGTCCCGTACCAGAGGCCGTGTCAGGCGCCGGCCGGAGGCACCGGAGTTGGCCACAGGGCAGGCGCCTTGGCCGCCACGTTACAATCAAGCCCTCCGCTAACTGCTCTGCAGGGCCCCTGCCCACTTCCTCCTCCCGCTGAGGGAAACAGCACAGCCGTGGCCCTGGCCCCGCTGCCCCGGGGCTGCCCTGCTGGCCTGAACAGCTCCTTTCTGAGAACCTGCTGGGTTCACAGCCACAGACGCCACGGCACAGGGGAAGCCAGCCAGCTTCGGTCTGGTTAATCCTGTCCGCCCCATAACTGGCCCCAGGACACCAGCACAGGGTTGTGGCGTGAACTATGGCTACGCTCACAGGGGGAGACCCCATGCACGGCCCCGACAGGCTTCTCTGAGGATAGCGCAGCCAGGGTCTAATGGAAGAGGAGCTGCCCAGGTTAGCCCTCCCCCAACAGCCAGTGGCAGCTGGGGCCGCACCCTTGCCCCCAGTTCCATGGACTCCAGACAGGGCCGAGAGCCTCATCCCCGGCCCATGCTTCTGCAACCTCGCTAGGGCTGAGCCCTGGGGGAAGGGTTGCCATGGAAACACAGCAAGGCCGCTTTGGGCCATCAAGAGGTGCGACTGGGCCCTCCAATGATACAGCTGTCCCTCTGTACCCTGTCCCTGCCTGAAGCAGACAAGAGCCATGCCTAAGCCCTTCCCACCTTCTCCTGGTGTGGCCTCCCCCCGACCCACCTCCTGGCAGGCACAGTCCTCCTAGGACACCGCCCCAGGCGGCCCCAGAGCACCCAAGCCTCCCCCAACTCAGAGAGCACTCACTCCCATGCCCCACGAGTGCCCTCCAGAGGCGGCTCCTCGGGGAAGGAGGAGGGTGCCCGGCCTGGGATGCAGGCCAGGGCCTGCTCACACACGTGGCCCACCAGGGGTAAGACAGACAGCATCTCGGAGCACCAGTGCTGTGATGACAAAAGCCAGGCTGATGTAGTGAGGGCAGGGCTGATGCGGCTGAAGGGGTTAAGCGGAGGCCTCAGAGATGGAGAAGGAGCCGCACGCAATGGGAACAGCATTGCCGGCACAAGCCGCAGGCAGGGGCCCGGGTCTGGTGGTGGATGGAGCACGTGCCTTCCGAGACCAGCTGGGGGCCAGCACAGCTGTGGCCTGCACGTCCACCTGCTCACCCGTAAAATGGGCCGAGCTGATGGCTCCTGGCTCGCGAGCATCCCATGGCACAGCCCGGCCGGGACTCTACCGCCCCTCCCCCCTCCCTCCCAGGGACCGGGGTGCCGGGGGAGCAGCTTGCCCTGCACCCCAAGCACCGCAGCTGGGCAGCTGGCACCCTGAGCGCAGCGGGCCTCCTGCCAGCCTGCCCCCGCGAAGTTTCTCTAAATTAAGATGCAGCCATCTCCCGCGGCGGCTTCCCCCTCGAGCGATCGGTGCAAATGAACTCCAGACGACTGGATTAGGCTTTGAAGGTGGCGACGGGGATAATGAACAGGGACGATGCGGTGTTGACACAGGCCCTGGTGAGCGACATTATTATTTAACAGCCTCGCTCTGCCTCCGCAGGGATCAAGGAGCCCAACGAGCAGTGGGTGAGCGTAAAACCGCAGGACAGACCAGGCGTCAGCTCCGCGGGCGACGGGACGAGCAAGGTCAGGGCGCCCGACTAGGCGGGGCCAGCTGGGCAGGGGCAGCGGGGGCCAAATGGGCCTGGGGGAGCCAAGTGGGCCTGCGGGGGCCAGTGCCAGCCCAGAGCCCCTCCTCCCAGGAGGACGTGGCACGCGCACAGACTGGACTCAGCTCCTCATGCCACTTCCCCCTCTGCCACACCCACTGCCCTTCCTCCTCCACCCCTGCCTCCAGCCGGGGCTGGCACCCCCTTCTCCTCCCCTGGGTCCCCGCGACACCTGCGCTTGTCCCCTCCCGGGCCTCACCACGCTGGGCCCAGGCTGACAGCCCTGAGTGTCTCTCCAGACAGGACCCCGATCCCCCCCCCCCCACCGCAGCACCTTACACTCGGGGCCCTGGGACCAGGAACCACCCAGCACCCTGTCCTCCTGCCAGGGCACGACACGTACCCTGTGCCTGCAGTGAGCAAGACACAGAGGCGATGCCTGGGCCAGACGCCCTGCAGGTGGTAACAAACGGGGGCTCCCCAGAACAGAAGACGGAGGCTGGGCCTCCTGCCTGCCGGGCCAGCGGGCACGGAGCTCGCCACTCAAATCCCAGCTCCGCCTCTCCCTGGCTGTGTGACCTCGGGTGGGGACTTACCCTCTCTGTGCCCGTTTCCTTCCCCTCTCCTCCTCTTGCAGGGCGCCTTGGGCAGTAAACGCGTTCACCCAGGCCTCCCTCCATGAAGCACTGGGTACGGGCAGGCTATTATGACCTCCTAGGGAGGGAGGGGTCGGAAGAGGCTCCTTGGGATGGGCACAAGGCCTGGATCAACCCGGAGGTCTTCACTGTGGGGCCTGGGCACACTGCCCACAGCCTCAGCCTACGGCACACGCGCGGGCCTCCAGGCCCAGAGCAGGGACCGGCTCTAGGTCTCCCAAAGCCCCCCATGGCGCTGTCCAAGCTGGGGGAGGCCCTGCTCCGCGTGGCGCTGCTCACGGCGCAAGGCTGTTCACGGTGGGCATCACAGCCAAGGCCCAGCCCTCCCTGCAGGTGCAGAGCCCAGGCGCGCACACGGCTCCGCGACCGGAAGTGAGTGACCGACGGCAGCCCCGGGCCCGGCCAGTGAGCGACGGCAGCCCCGTGCCCGGCCGGCTCCTCCAGACCCCGCAATGAGTGGCGGGCCCGGAGCAGGCTGGGCGGTCACTGGCGGAGCCACTTCGAGAGCCCCTGCAGCACAGCAGGCGGAGCGCGGCTCAGCTAAACACGCAGGGCACTCAGCCCCTTGGAAGGGGAGCCTCCTGCTGCAGAAACTTCTCAATCCCTCTGGCTGCGCCTGGGGCGCGGGGTCCCTGGCCACCGCCTCCCCCTCCCCCACGGTCTGCAGAGTGGGTGAAAGGCAATACTGACCCTCCCTCAAGAGCTGGTCCGGAACTAACCTTCAATCCTAGGAGCTGGAGCCTGGTGGCCGCTGGGGCTGCATGGGCGTGGCTGGCGAGGGCCAGGCAGGGCCACCTGGGCCCTGTGTGTCCCTCTGCCCACCTGAGCGCCCCGCACCCCGGGGCCTTTCTTCCAGGGAACCGGGCAGGGGCTGCGAGGCGGGGGTGGTGCCCCCCGCCCCCCACCTGACTTTCCCAAACCAGCTACAGGTCAGGTGGGCTCTCGGAGGCAGCCCTTCTCCGGAACATCCCTCTCGCGCCCCACCCCCGGGAACTCTCCATGGTACTCATAGCATCCGATCCCGCAGGTGAAGGGACGGAGGCCGACAGGGCTCAGTTACCTGTCCCAGGTTGCACCGAGGGGCGGGGCAGAGCCTTGGTCACCCGAGTGGGCGTGGCCAGGGTAAGGGTGGGGGCGTGGCTGCCTTTGCCTCCCCTTCTTCCTCCCTCAAACGTCTCCAGGGCGCCTGCTGGGAGCCGGGTGGGCCCTACTGCTCACACTCTCCCCAAGCGTGGGCAGCCTCTGCCCGTGTGGTCAGCAAGCCTCTCCGGGCCTGCGGACCCCTCCCCTGAAGCCCCTTCCCTGGAGACCGCCCTCCAGGGCACCCCTGCCTCCCACGTCTCCCAGCTGTCCCCCCCACCACGCACAGCCCTGAGGACATCCGGACTCCCCTTCCCATCTGCTCTGTTCCCCTTCCTCCTGCCTCAGGCCCACCTCCCCCACAGGGGGCAGACGCTGGGGGCTCCCAAGGGCAGGGCCGGCCAGGTCTGCCGTCCCCGCCCCACAGACGCCCTGTCCTGTGGCTGCAGACTGAACACCTCTGCTCCCCCGCTGAGTCACTTGTGGGACGCCCTTGGGGAGGGGGCCGCGGGGGGCAGACTGAGCACCACCCTTCTCGTCAAATGATCTGAGACCCAGGCAGGTTGTGTCCCTGAGGAACCTGGGAAAGTGGCTCAGCCTCCGCCTCCCCCTCCCCACAACCTCAGAGGCCGAGGTGAGGCCCTGGGAGGCAAATGACAGGGCAGGGCTGGGGGTTTCCGGGAAGCCCCCCAAAGTGAACCAGGGCTACCCCCCCAGGAGAAACGGGACTCAAACATTGAGACGCTGGGGTGACTCCCTGGCCCCTCCCCACAGCCCACGCCAACCAGCCTAGCCCAGAGGCACGAGGAGGTCACAGGTCTCAGGCAGCCCCAAGGGGGCAGCCTGCAGGACACACGGCCCGGCCCTCTTCTCCCCAGAGGACAATCCTAGCTCAAACCCCAGCGCTGCCTCCCACCCCTGCTGGGAGGGGCTTCGGTAACCCCCTCCCCGCTGCGCAGACATCTCATCTCGCTCCAGGCAGCCGCGTTCCCGGCCCACCCGACTGGTCCACGACGCCCAGAGGTGGGAGGGGATGCTGGGTGTGTCCGGACGAGACTGGCGGCCTAGGGACAGCAGAGGGCCCTCGCCGTGCGCGTGGCCAGGAAGGGTGCACCTGTTCTCTCCGCCTGCCTTCCCTGGGGCTGGGACGTGAGCGCTCTCCCCCGCCCAGGAAACCGGACTGGCTCTCGGGCTCTCGGGCTCTCGGGCTGCCCACTTTCCCACTGGAACTTGCACCGTGGGTGCCTGCGGTTCCCGGGCTTCCGTCCTCAGAAGGGATCACACCGTCAGGTCCCGGCTTGCCGACCACGGCGCCTCCCTACCCGCACAGTGGACTCTTAGTAACAACTTCCTTCGGCTGGTGTGGGGGCTCAGCCTGGGGCAGTTCCACCCGGGAGAGTCCTCGCACGCGCACGCGCGCACACGGCACACACAGAACAGGCAGCGGCTGCAGCGGCTCCCACCTGGGGCCACGTGGGGCTGAGCCGGGAGGTGTGGGAGGCCGGTGGACTCAGGCACTTGCAACTTAGGATGGCTCCCATCGCAAGCCAAGAGCGCCTGCGCCCCCCTCGGCAAGCGTGCGTGCGCACACACACTGGGTCCCGTCTGCTGAACCCCGACTGACACGACGGGGCCCCTTCTTCCCTCGCAGACAGCCTGGCAGCCGGGGAGCTGAACCGCACACAGCGCAGGGCACGGCTCCTGAGACGGCACCTCTGTGCTCCGGCCAAACCAGGACAGCAAGCTGGCAGAGGGGTGGCCGCGGCCCCCGGCCCACTGCAGCTGCCTATGCCTCAGTTTCCCCACTTATCAGGGGAAGACGGAAGCCCTGAGCAGCTGTGCCCCGCCCATCGCAGGACAGCGCCGGTGCTCCCGCCGGGCTCGTGGGCAGCTGCTTCATAGCCACGTGGGCCAGGGCCAACAGGAAGCACTCCTGGGGAGCCAGCCAGTTCCGACCCACGGCCACGCGCCAACCCGCGGCCACGTGCTGGGCTGCACTCTGCACCGCCAAATTCATGACCCAGACACAGTGGTGCCGGCAAACGCCAGTGCATCGAGGCCCAGAGCCACGCCCAAGTCTCCCAAGAGGCGGCATCGTGGGAGGGGCTGTGGGCGGGGCACGGAGAGGCGGGTGAGTGGTGCCCTCAGGCCCAGGCCCAGGCAGGGAGCAGCCTGCAGGGCCAGGCCCTCATCCCGGGGCCGAGGCACGGGCAGTGCTCGTGAGGGGGCAACACAGGGCCCCAGCGGCCTCCACCTCCGTGCATCTGAAAGAACCCAGCCTCCAAGATGCCGTGTCCACACGGGCCACTTCCACAGCTCTGCGGAACCGCGTGCATCCAAGTCTAGGGTGCCAGTCCCGGGACAGAGACCCCAGCCCGGGTGGTCAGGACCCGCCCCCTCCCAACAGTACGGTAGGTCAGAGGTCAGAGCCCAGCAGGGAGCTGGGCCCCCTCGGCTTCCCTGCTGTCTGGCTCCAATGTCCCCTCCGAACCCCCGATGGGAGGAGGAGGCCATACGGTCTCGGCGCAGGCCCGCAGGCCAGCATGCTGGGCTCCTGATAAAATCGCGTCCCGGTGTGGCCCCCAGCACTGAGTCATGGCAACACAGCCCATAAGCACCCGGCGTGGGGCACACAGGCCCCCAAGATGCAGCCGGGAGCCCAGGCTGAGGGCCCGCGGACGGGGTCAGTACCTGGGTCTGCAGGCTGCTGGCGTCCAGGACGGTGACCCGGGCCCCACAGCTGGCCCACACGGCGTCCCCCAGGCTCAGCAGGGTGCGGATAGGCCCGGGGCCCACGGTCAGGCACGTGGGAGGGCTCTCCAGGTCCCACAGGGCGCCTCCTGCAGGCAGAGGACGGAGGCAGGTTAGCAGGGGCCCCGCCGGGCTCCGCACACCCCTCCCCATGGTGGCCGCTCCCCTCCGCCCCCAGCACCTGGGCCACACTCGCCAACTCCTCCCTCCACTTCCCCTCCCATTCGCTCAGCTCTGTCCACACCTACTGCCGCCCAGGGAAACAGAGACAAAGCAGACACAGGCCCTGCCTTCAAGGAAACTCCACTGGTAAAACAACCCACGGGCTCATCGAGTGACCGCACAAGGTGGCCGGCACTAGCGGGCATGCGCACAGGGGATCTTGAGATCTGCTGATGTGGGAGGAGCTAATGCTGCACGGGGGGAAATCCAGGGGGGCTTCTCAGGAGAGGCGACACCCACACCAGGCCCCGCCAAGGAGGCAGCGTGGTATGGCAGAGAGCGCCCTGGAGGCAGAGTCGAGAAACGTGGGCTCTGGGCCTGTTCTGCCGCCAGCCCCCGAAGGACCCGGAGAACACCCACCCCTTCTCAAGGCCTCAGTTTCCCCACCCGCAAAATGGGAGGTGCGAAGCCAACAAGACTGTCTCTGGGGGCCCTCCCAACACTGCGGCTCACCAGACTGAATCTCGACCTTGAACGACCTTCCTGCGGCTCGAGGCACTTCCACTGTGCTAAGCTCTCACCCCACCTGAGGCTGTGACACCACACAGAAGGACCTGGCCCGCCTGACACCCACCCTCCAGGCGCCCAGCGTGTGTTCAGTCCCACCAGGGGCCAGGTGCGTGGGGTGGGGGCTGGGGAGGAAGCTGGGGCCTGGCCTGGGGCAGCCCGGGCAGCGGCACCCCCCCCCAGAGGGCAGGCCTCAGGGCCTGGGGTGTGGCAGGAGTGCAGAGCTGCTGCTGGGGGGGGGGGGGGGACAGCTGTCACCAAAGCTGGAGAGGCCACCAGGGCACATGGCGGAAGCTGCCGCCACCTGACCTGGGTGTGGGGGGGGGGGAGCTGGGCCAGACGTGAGTCCCCTGCCCCGTCGCTGAGAGGCCTGGGCCCAGTCTTCCTCTCCTTGTGCCCTGCCCCCACCTCATGCCAGGTCCCCTTGTGCCCTATTTAAAGCAAGCAGGCTCCCAGCTCAGCTAAGCCCGGGCAGCTGAGGGTCCACGCCCACCACGGGCCCTTTGAAGCCCATGAGCGTGGCTGTGGGGAGCAGGCTGGGCCAGGGCAGCCCTGCAGTCCTTGGTTGCATGACCATGGCCGGGGACTCTCACCTCGCTGAACCTCAGCTTGCTCGTCTGTAAAATGGGCGTGATAAGCCACCTCCAGCTCTGGGAGGCCGCGGGGCATCCATGAAGTCCAGCAGAAAGTCCAGCCTGGGGCTGAGCCCGCAGGCGGAGCTGTGACAGCTGCTGCCACGTGCTGCCCACGCCCTGCACCAGGGACTGGCTTTTGAGAATTTTTTCCTTAAGGTGCTGTCAGGACACTGTTTTCCTGCTTTGTGTTTTTAAAAGATCTACTTATTTGAAAGGCAGAGTTACAGAGAGAAGGTGTGTGTGTGTGTGGGAGAGAGAGAGAGAGAGAGAGAAAGAGAGAGAGAGAGAGAGAGGTCTTCCATCTGCTGGTTCACTCCCCAAATGGCCACAACTCTGAGCTGAGCAGGACAAAGCCAGGAGCCAGGAACTCCATCCCTGCCCTCCCACGTGGTGCCATCTTCCGCCAGGTGCATTGGCAGGGAGCTGGGTCGGAAGTGGAGCAGCTGGGATTTGAACCGGTGTCCATATGGGATGCCGGCACCACAGGCAGTGGCTTTACTGGCTACGCCACAGTGCTGGCCCTGCTCCTGTTTTTTGACTAAGGTCGCAGAGACCCGAGGAGTTTCCGAGACCACCCTGAGTCACTGAGCTCCTGAGGGGTCCGTGAGCGCTGGGTCCTCGCCGGCTGCTGTCACTGGCATCCAACTGCACAGAGGCAGCAGCTGGGAGCTCAGAACCCGCGCGGGGGCACGCGAGGGGCGCGGGGCCGGGCAGGACTGGAACGCCTCCCTGGAGACTGGTGCTCGCCTCCTCGCCCCTGCTGCCTCCGCAGGTTCCTGAGGGCCCCGTAGCCGGGACTGGCGTCCAGGAGCACAGGGCCCCCACCAGGACCCGGCAGCCGCAGAAACGCCGGCCTCCGAGCGCCCCCCAGTGGCCGGAGGTGAGCAGTGTTCGTGGCCAGAAGCTGGAGCTGGCCCAGGGAAGAGACAGACAGGGAGGCCGAGAGATGGGGTCACAGAGGACCCCACGAACGGCGCCCCCTCCACTGCCGCGAGCTGGGAGTCTCCGGAATCCCCCACGAAGGCCAGACGCCGGGACAGAAGATGAACCAGGAGAAACCTGAATGACGCCGGTGCCGTGAGAGCCGAGGGACTCAGGGCAGGTGGCCTTGATGAGGTTGGGGGCCCTGGCCGAGCGGCTTCCCCTGCGGCTAAGCAGCCGCCCACAGCGCCGGCATCCCACGTGGAGCACCAGTGGCAGCCCAGCGGCTCCACTTCTGAGCCAGCTCCCTGCTAACGCGCCTGGGAGAGCAGTGGACGATGCCCAAGTATTGGACCCTGCCACCCGTGTGTGAGACCTGGAGGGATCTCCTGGCTCCTGGCTTCGGCCTGCTACAGCCCTGATGGTGGCAGCCATTTGGGAAGTGAACCAGCAGCTGGAAGATGTCTATCTGTGTCTGTCTCTCTCTCTCTTGCTCTTTCAAATAAATAAATCAGTATTTAAAGGGGGGAAGAGGCTTCCTCTCGCTGGCCCTGGGTTTCCCCAGGAGCACCGCACGGGGGCAGACGTCTGTCCACGGTTCCTGCCGGCCCTCCGCGCCGCGCCGTGTCTCCGAGACCAGAAACGCAGCCACTGTGCGTCCTGCTGGGGGCTGGGGCCTCCCTGCCCATGTCCACCCCCCTCCTCCAGGGGCTGTGGTGAGTGTGCACGTGCCAGGACATAGTTCACACACACAGCCCCGCCCCCGTGTGACAGCCTGCTCAGGAGGCCACCACAGGTCCCCCTCCCCGGAGGCCGGCGGCCCGCTCTCCACCACAGGTCCCCCTCCCGGGAAGCTGGTGGCCCGCTCCCCCCGGGTACCCCACAGGGGCCAGTGGCCCACTCCTCCTGGTCCCCCTGGAGGCCGACAGAGGGAGAGTCGTCACCGAGGCGGGTAATGATGAGAGGCAGCAGTCACAGTGGTACCCCAGGATCAGCACACGCGACCCCCACAAAATTCTAGGCATGCCCATTTCACAGGTAAGCAAACGGAGGCTCAGAGGCCCATGGAGCCATCCCACGGCAGGGCCTCGATCCCAGCCCATCCCCTCATCCCTGATGCCGTCTGCCTCCTCAACAGGGTGACCCTGACCCACATTCCTGCCCCCACCCAGGCCCTGGCAAGGCAGCAGAGGGGGCGGGGGCGGGGGCAGGGGCGGGGACAGGACAGCACCCAGGTGGGGCCGCCTGGCTCAGCCCAGGCGCTCGATGTGTATTTGCTGAGTGAGTGAATGAATGAATGCAGATGAGCAGAGGCTCCCGCAGGCAGCAGCGCCCTCGGCCACGCGCCCCCGGCCGCACTTCCCTGTCTGTCGGCTGCAGGCTGGACTCGACCCCTTGGCTCTGCAGTCCAGGCTCCCCGGGGCCCACCAATGTGGGGACCCACAGGCCGACCGTGGGGCGTTCTGCACACAGGTTCTCAGGGCAGAGCCAGCTCCCCAGGTGGGCTTCTGTTCTGCTCACCACGTCAGCGCGGGCCAGGAAGGCGGTCTTACCTGGGCATGGCCCCCGGCAAACCCTGCAAACCCTTGCAATCCCTGCTCTCAGGCCAGCAGGGGGCACCAGAGCCTGGCGGTGGACCGGGGAGCGGAGCAGCTGCGGTGGGGTGGGGACCCAGGCGGTGTCTGAGACCTGGGAGAATTCGGGGACAGCAACACTGATGCCAGCCCCCCGCAGGTCACAGGCCACTTTCTGATCCCAGAAGCAGCCACACAGGGCCCGGGTGAAGGGTGACAAGGAGATGCCCTCCCCCTCCCCCTCCCCCACCCCGATCCCGTGTGGCCTCTGAAGGACACTGTGGGGAGAGGGGGAGGGGCCCCCGGTGGGAGGCCACAGCCAATGGGACAGCCAGGGAGTCAGTCTGGCCCAGACCTGGTCGGGGTGCCCCGTGCCCCTCTGGGGTCCTCACTGCCTCCACCACTCTCCTGCCCCGGCCTCTGCACCTGCTGTCCCCTCTCCCAAGCACCTCCTCGCCTGCCTGGGCCCTGCTCCCGCCACTCTGAGCTCCAGGATCGCCGCGGGGGAGGCCCTTGCCAGCCCCCCCCCAGGCCTCCACCCAGGCACCCCCCAGGCCCCCCGCCCAGGCCCCCCGCCCAGGCCCCCCGCGCGGCAGACAACCTGAGGCTCCCCCTATCATCTGCCGGGGCAGGAGCCATGTTTCGCTCACCACCGTATGCACGGCGCTAGTGGGTGCGCAGCATGATCGGGGCAGGTGTCTGAAAGGCCTCCCCAGGCCTGGGGGCGTCTCCCCCCCCCCAAGCCCGAGCTCCAGCTCTGCTGGGACGAGCCGAGGCCCCACCCAGGCAGTCCCCTCCCAGCAGGATGGCGAGGGCGGGGGGCTCAGGGGCCCCCAGGGGCTCTCGGGTCCTGACACCCCACGCTGGGTGGAACTGTGTCCCCAGACCCACACGCTGAGTCCGAACTCCCCGCCTCAGACCTGGCCTGCCCTGGAAACCGGCCACTGCGGGTGTCGTTAGTGAGGATAACGTCACCCTGGCGACCCCAGGCCCGAGTGACCAACGTTCCTAAGGTCGGGAAGTGGGGCCCCAAACAGCACAGGGGACAGCTGGGGACGATGGGAGACACTGCCAGGAGCCCAGTGGTCACCTCCCAACCCAGCGCCCAAGCCGATGAGTGGGAACCAGGAGCAAGGGCCACAGCCGACCTGGCCGGGGCTGTGAGGTCCTGGGGGTGCTGGGGGCAGGGGCCTGAAGCAGCCCCCGCCTCCTCCGGCTCCCCACACCTGAGCCCGGGCTACATCTACTCGCACGTTCCGTCTGACGGCGAAAGCGGTTTTTTCCCTCCTTCTTCCCCCTTTAATTAAAAACTATAAATGCCTTATCAAGAGCTAATTAAAAACACCAACACAGTGCCGAGTGGCAAAAAAAAAAAAAAAAAAAAAAGGCTCAGTGCAAATATCCGTTTAAAACCCCGCAACGCACGTGCAGGGCGGGCGGGCGGGCGGGCGGGGGCCGTGCCCACCAGCGTGGCTGACAGGCCCAGCTGTCCCCTGGGCGGCCACACGGGCAGCTCAGGCCTCCTCCCCTGCTGGAGGCTGCGTGTGCCGCGAGCGCACCGGGACCACGGCACTCACGCGGCTGTGTGTGTGCTCACCACGCCCCACCCCGGGTCTCAGCCTCAAGCCCACAGAGCGGCCTCAAAGGCTGTGGCGAGAGTGAAGACGACGCAGGTTCCTTCGGCTCGGGAAAGGGACAGGGCGTGGCTGCAGGCATCCACTGGGGACACACGACGCCCGCCCTGCGCTCGCTGGCCTCCAGGGAGCTGCTGAGGCCCTGGGGCCCCGGGGGTGGGTGCTGCTATCATGCCCATTTTACAGAAGGGAAGCCCGAGGCTCCCAGACAAGAAGCTCTCACTAAGGGACACTAAGAGGTTCCGGGGCAGGCCCTGCCCCTGGGGCAGGGTGGGGAGGGACAGCCCCCACCCCCACCCCCCCACCCCACCCCCCACAGTCTCCTGGCCAGCAGCTTCAGTGCCCGAGACTCAGCTGGGACTGCTGTGCAGGTTTGCACGGAGACCCCCCCCCCGCCCCCACCCCCCCACCGCCGCCTGCGCCCACTCCCACTCCCGCCCGGGCGCCCGCCCCCGCCCCGCCTCACCACTGCTCCGAGGGTAGGCGGCCAGGGTCCCGTCCTGCAGGCCAGCGAGCAGGTGGCAGGGGCTGTGGCGCAGGCAGAGCACGGGCTGCAGGCCGGGGCTCTTGCAGGTCGCCAGGCACTGGGTGCCGGTGTCCACGCTGCCATAGAGCAGGATGCTGTGGGCAGAGGCCGAGGCCACGGTGACTCCCGGAGCTCCCCCGCCGCCCCGCGCGCCCAGCCGCCCAGCTGGGTGGCCGGGCCATGGCTCCATCTCATAGGAGCTCCCTTTTCCGTAGACGGCACCCGCCCTGGCTCCTGTCGCGAGGACAACTCAGGGACTCCAGGGGCAGCACCAAAAGGTGCCCAGGTTGCTGTTGGCGGAGCCGTACAGAGTTCGAATCTCGCTGCTGACTGGCCCCAGGCTGCTGGGCCTCAGCTCTCGCCACGAAGTGGGGCTGCGGTGCCCGCTCCAGGGCCACCAAAGGAACGCAAGGACAGGGCCCAGCCGACACACACAGAGCGCACGCTGCCACGCCCACGGACCACTCCAGAGGCAGAAGGCAGGGGCGTGGCGGGAGGGGAAGGCAGTGACCACGCAATGCAATGGCTAAGTGGCTTTTTGGGGAGTAGTGGGAATGTTCTGGAACCAGACGGTGGGCACTGGAAGCTACGGGATTGCACACTTTAAAATGGCTGACATGGTAACTTTCATGTTACAAGAATTTTATCTGGGCGTCAAAATAAACGGAGCTCACCAGGCCCCCGAGGGCCCGGGCCGCGGCTGGGCTCCCGGCCACAGGCCTGGCCCACAGGTCACAGCGCTCAGGGCGGCTCCTGCTGGCTGGGCTTACAGGGGGGGCCTTCGCTCCTCCCTGGTCTCTCAGAAGGGGACAGCGGAGCGGGGGAGAAGCTGCCACCCAGGCACAGGACGCAGCACCCAGTAGGTGCTCAGGAAACCAGCTGTCTCCCTGCCCCGCCTTCCCTGCCCAGGACAGGGCGCAGAGTGCACCGGACCCGGCAGTGCCAGGCCGCAGACTCGCCGGAGCGGGACCGGCGCAGGGTCTTCACGAGGTCTCCGCGGGCCCGGGGGCTGCGGCTCTGGCGCATCCTACATGAGAGGACCCCTCTGCCGACAGGGACCTCCTGGCCAGGGAAGGCCCCGGGACCCTGCCCCAGCCAGCAGGGATCTGGGGCCGATGGCAGCTCGCGGACTGGACTCACAGCAGGTGAGAAACTGAGGTTCCAGAGCTAAATGGTGGCCCAGGACACTCGGCGAGGACGTGGGGAGCCAAGATTCGAACCCAGATTCGGCGGACCCCAAGGCCAGCACCTCACTCACCGAGCCACGGTGCGGGGCCCGAGGCTATGGCTCCCACACTGGGGGTCTCTGGTCCCCACCTTCCCAGGGAGGGATGGCCCCACCCCCCGCTCTGCACCACACGGCGCCCCTCCCCCCTCCTTAGGCCCGAACCTGCCGTCCTGCAGCCCGAGGCAGATGGTGGGACGCACTGCAGCGGAGGGGTCGGCCGCCGGCGCCCCCTCATCCCCGCTCTCTTCCTCCTCCTCCGGCTCGGGAACGTACTCCATGCAGAGCACGGGAGCGGCCAGCGGGAAGGACTTGACGGTGCGGGGCGAGGGCCGGTTCAGGGAGAAGATCTCCACCTGCCCGCCGGCGCCCTCCTGCCCTCCTCCGACCTGGGGACAGGGACAGAGGCGCTCAGGTGGAGCCCAGCCCGCCCTCCCACTGGCCAGTGGTGCTGGACGAGAGGGGCCTCCCTTCTGCCCGCCCCAGCCGATGTACAGGGGGCGCCCTGTCCCTCTAAACACCCTGCTCCGTCTCCACCACTCCTCCCCGTGCCTAGCACGTGCGACCACTCCACACGTGACGGATGGAGGGACAGACGGGGGGAGGAGGAGGAGGAGGGCGGGCAGGGATGAAGGAGCAGGCACAGCACAGGCCAGGTCGGGGGGGGGGGGGGACGAGTCACTGGCAGAGGGACGGTGGGGCCGAGCTCTGAGGGGGAGGTTAGAGTTCCCCTCCCCCTGGAGACAGCGATGAGCAGGACAGTCTGGGGACAGCTGAGGGGCGGACGGTGAGGCTGGAACCCCAGGGCCAGGAGGGCGGGGGTGGGCTGGGGGCGGGGCAGGGACATCTCATTTGAATAAAGCCAGCCCGGTAGGATCTTGGGGAGAGGGGGCTGGTTAAAAAGTGGGGAATCTCTGCAGGAGGTGGGCATTAGCAACCCGACCCCTGTGACCCACCCACCCGCTCATGCCCCTCCCAGCACCCCGGCCACGTGCAGGAGGCACGCCCTCTCATCCCCTCCCTGGCTCTGCTGCCCCCATGAGGCGGTGACTTCCCACCCTGAGTTTCCCAGGGAGACCCTGCAGGATGAAGCTGCCTGGGACAGGTGCCCCCTGCCCTGCTCCCGCGCGAGGCCAGAATCCCCGGCTGGGTGTGGGCGTGGCGTGGTGTGGGCGTGGGGGTCACTCACCCAGAGGTAGCCCTGTGGAAGGGAGGTGCTGACCGCGGAGAAGCCAAGCAGGGGACAGCTGACAGGACTGTGGACCAGGGCCCCGAGCTGCAGAGACAGACAGACGCGCCTGTGCGGTTAGTCGTTCAGGTGCCGAGACGCGAATGTTCCAGCTCCCAGGACGAGAAGCCCTGCGGGTGGGGCCCGGGCCTCCAGCCAGCTCCCAACACTCCTGTTTGATCGTCGCTCTCTGAGAACTTTCTGGCTAGAAGGAGCCTGAGCGAGGCTCTCTATCAGCCCAGGGTCTCCCAAACCAGGCTCCTCCAGGTTTGCTGCAAACACTAATGCCCACCCCCTTCCTACACAGAGCAAACAGGGTCCACAGAGGGGACTGCCCCGGGCCACGGAGCGGCGAGTGACAGGACCCGCCCTGCACCTGCCTCCCCCCTGCGTTCCTCCACACCCTGCCCCACTCAGCAGACCCTCTCTGCACCTGAGCCCTTCAGGGCCAGGGACTGGGCAGCTGGTGAGGCCTGCACGCAGGTCCAGGGGCTCCATCTTGTCTCCGGATGTCACCAAGAGTCAGTAGCTGCTGGCTCCTCCTCCTGCACCTGCTGCCCTGAACCCCACACGGGGTGGCTTCTCAGAGGCCCATTTCCTCGCTCCACCTGGCCTGCCCGTCCCTCTGGCCAGGGGACAGAGCGTGACAGGGCAGGAGGGGCATGGAGCCGGCTCAAGGCCCTTTCCTAGGCACGTGCTGCCCTCTGCTGGTGCTGATGGCCTCAGCAGGCTGGCCCTGCAGGAACATTCTAACAAAATCCCCACCACCACCACCGTGGGGTGGGGAGGGGGTGCACGGAGTACCCTCAGCCTCTTCCTGTAGCAGTGGCCAACCCTGGGACTGGCCTAGGGCCACACAGCAAGTTAGTGCCAGGGTCGGGGCTGGAATTTGGGCTCCCCGTGCTCCGAGCAGGAGGGCTCCCCAGGCCTGGTGCCTCCTGGCGGCCACCATGAGGAGGGAGGGGGCCACCGCGGGCAGCCCTGGCTCGGGCATTTCCATGGCAACCCCAGTGGGCCTGGATGTCTGCTGAATCAACAGAGCCCGACCAAGAGGATGCCAAGAACCCAAAGGGCTCCTCGGCGGGCTCCTTCCCTGGCCCGCGAAGTCTCGCCCACGCCAGGCAGCCAGGCGGGCCGCGCAGAGCAGGGGTGGGGGCAGGAGGCCGGGGAAAGGCAGAGCCCCGGATGCAGCATAGCCGGGCACCAAGCCCAGCTCGGGGACCGCCCTGTCGACACAGCCGGGGCCCCGGCACCTCCTCAGTCGGTCACGGGGACTGCGGCGGGCAGGCGGAAGCCCTTAGCATGGGGCGGGGCACCTGCTGGGGGGCAGCCCTGGAGGCAGGGGCTTCTGGGGACAGCCTGTCCCTCAGAGAGGCCGCAGCCACGCTGCCGGGCGGAGGCTACACCGGCGGGACCGGCAGCAGCTCCTGCTCAGAGGCCAAGGTCAGGAGGGAGGCCGCCCTGGGAGCCTGGCTGCTCCCTCCCCTGGCGTAGCTGGTGCTTACCAGAGCCTCAGAGCCAGCAGCGCCCCCACCTGGCCCCCAGGCGGGCCGGGAGACCCCCTCGTCCCCTGGGGTTGGGTGTGTGCCGAGCCCGCCCCTTGCCCACCGGTGGCCCCTCCAGGACTGGCCTCTCCACTGGGGCCGCGCATCGCAACGTTAGGCCACCAGGGAAGGCCCACACGGACCCCCTGGCCCCTCCCCGAGCTCTGACATGCTCTGGGACGCTTGCTCCCAGCTCCTGAACCCGGCACGCACCCTGCGCAGCGGGCTTGGCACTGGCTCAACAGGATGGCTTCATCCTCACGGTGACCCCCCTCAGAGAGGCCCTGGGATCACCCCCCGGAGACACAGCTGGGACGCGCCAGGCCTGAGAAGTGTTCCTGACGTCACACAGCAGGACCTGCGGGGCTGGGGTCCGGCCGGGGCAGGTGGCTCCCACTCGACGCCTCCCCTGTGAGTCACAGGCCTGGGGTGGCTCGGTGCGGGCAGGGGCCACCGGTCAGCACGCACAGAGACCTGCTCCCGCCTCCCACCCGTGGCCCCCGCGTTCCTTTGTTCCCTGGAGGGGCACAGCCACACACACCCTCACCCAACCGGCAAACGCGCAGTTCCCACCAGGTTGGGGGTGGGAGCCAGCCATTCCCCAGCGAGCCCCAGCCCTCCCCGGAGAAGCAGCTAGGTTCTGGCTGCCCACGGAGACAGCGGGGGGCTGGGGGAGGCGAGGCGGCGGCCCACGCGCTCACATCTGTTCCCACAGTGATTGCACAAGGCCCTGGCTCTCCAAGACTCTTGTCATCTGACAGCTGGCACAGCGCTGATGGGGCGCATCTGTCGGCTGGGGTGGGAGGCAGGCGTGGGCACAGCGGGAAGGGCAGCTCGGACCCCACAAACGCGGCTGCCCAGGCAGGGGGCAGCCCCCCGGGGCTCTGCAGGCCCATTACACACAGGGGGGCGCTCACGGTCCCCTCGCCGGCACACGGAGCTGCTCAGGAGACTGCGTGGGCCCAGACAGCTCCAAATGGGGGACGCACGGGCCCTCATCTCCTAGGGGCGAGGGAGCCAACAGCACCACCCTGGGGGAGGGGCTCTCTCAGGGAGGCCCTGGAGGCAGCAGGCAGCCAGTGATGTCACCACCAGGGCCACCTGCCTGTGACGTCACCACCCGAGCCCACCTGCTATGACATCACCACCTGGGGCCACCTGCCTGTGACACCAGCAACCAGGGCCCACCTATCAAGGCTGGGTCAGGGTCCTGTGTGCCCAGGAGACCCAAGGCCCTGGGAACACAGGGACCCCCATTCCCCACCAGAATCAGCCCGGGGTCAGCCTCCCCCCGGGTTCCGTGAAGGCCGGGTGGACCCTAACAATCCTCTCTCCACAGCCTCTGGCCTCCACCCCAAGGTCCACGGTGACCCCACCTTGGGCACCCGCTGTCAGCAGCTCAGCCAGCGCTGCCCTGACTCACACAGCCCCCGTGCGTCCCCATCTCCCCTCCCCCACCACGGGGCTGGGGCCAAGGCGAGGGGGCAGGGCACTCGGCTCACGCGGAAACATGAGTGGGCACCCGGGAACCACTCACAGGAAACTTCCAAAATCAGAGCTGATGCGAAAGCGACCACGTGAGCAGTGCCTGAAGTTTAAACACAGACAGAGCCCAGCCTGCGCGCTGGCCCACGGGCCTCTCGCGTGCCCGGCCTTCTGTCCACCGGACCAAGCAGTCAGACCGCGCGTGTGCCGGCGGAGGGTGTGTGGCTGCGCCCCTGCGGGGAACAGCTCCGTCCCAGTCCTGCGTTCATCGTGATCATCGGGACCTCAGGGCTTCCATTCTGCACCAGGTGAGGCCTGGTCCTTCCCCCGGTCCCAGCCGGCGCCTTTGCCTGCACCAGGGCCCCTGTGTCCAGCAGGACCCGCGCCGAGCTCCGAACGGCCCCTCGGAAGCCATCCCGCCCCGTCTGTCCAAGGCTCCATCCCACGGAACAGCCGGAAGCCAAAACAAAGTCAGACCAGGGCTCCGCTCCACCCAGTGTGAAATCTGACCTCGACCCAGCCTGGCACGGCGGCCCCGCCGTGGAAATTTCCCTGCCATTGCCGCAGCATGAGGCGGTGACGGTGAGGTCACGAGGGCCTTGGCCACGGCTGCTGCGGGAGCGGGTCAGTTATCGCGGGAACCGCTTCCTGGGCTCGCACACCCACTTGCCCTTCTGCTGTCCGCCACAGGATGGCGCAAGAGAGCCAGTCCAGGGTCCCCTGTCCCAGGGAAGATGACCCCCGCCCACCCTTCAGCCGGTGAGCGGCAACCACACAGGGCGTCCTGGCTGCGGCTCCTCGGGCCCTCATGGGGCTGGATGCTGCCTGCCAATCGGGCTTGGGTTTCAACGTCACCTCCTCCAAGAGGCCCTCCTGGAACTCCCCAGCCTGGGCCCCCCCCTAAGGACGTGCTGCATCACTGAGCCACTGTCTGCCTCACAGCCGCTCTCTGCCGCTTTCTTAGGAGGCCGGGGCCTCGGCGTCTGGGTCACCGCTGAATGCACGGTGAGCGTGCATAAAAATAAAAAAACCCCGGGAGCTGTGACCAAGCAGGGCAAGCTCCTAAGGCCGGGGCCGCCCCCTCCCGGCTGCGCCCCCTCCCAGCTGCGCCCCCTCCTGGCTGCACCCCCTCCCGGCTGGGCCCCCTCCCGGCTGCGTGGTTGTTGGAAACCACACCTCCCGGCCAGGCCTCAGCTTCCTAATCTGAGAGGGACCTGTGCTCACAAATATTCACAAAGGGCGGGACAGGCACCGGGGAGCAGACAGCACCCCCAGTGAGGGCGGCCCCGCGCTCAGCCAGCTCCCACCTGGCGGCACCAGCAAGAGTCCAGGCCACGACGCCTGGCACAGCCGCCACGCCAGCACAGGCTGGGGCCGGGCCATCAGCAGAGGAGATCACCGCTGTTATGCAAAATGAAGGGATTTTCCACTCACTTGCCCCCGGGGCCACGCACCCCCGTCCTGCCGGAAACCCGACTCCTGGAGCGGCAGAGGCTCAGACGCCCGCAGCTGGAGCCGGAGTTGAGGGCGGCCCTGCCGCGAGCGCCCCCACCTCTGAGGTCCGCTCACCTGCAGGCTCAGGGCCCGGGAGGAGAAGGCGGGGACGCAGCAGGCCAGGATCGGGCACCAGAACGGGGCTTTGCTCTTCTTGTCCTCGTCCGGACACAGCCAGCCCGGCTGGTTCTCCTCCCCTGCGGGAGAGAAGGGGGCAGAGGGAAGCTGCTCAGAGTCCCGGGCCAGCAGGGCAGTGGGCAGCCCCCGGGCCCAGGGGAGCCAGCACGGGCCAGGCCTGGCTCAGCCAGCTGAGAGGAAGCCCAGCTCCGTTCTGTGGACGTGGACGTGGACGTGGACGAGGTGTGGGTCCCAGCAGGGAGTCGGGAGCCCCAAGGCTGGAGTTCCTGCTCGCCCTGCCCCGCCCCCTGCTGGCCGTCCTGTGCACAACACCCCAACGCTGAGCCTGTTTCTTCATTACAAAAAGGGGACTCTTCGCCCTGCGGTGGGTGTGAGAGGGGACACGATGATGGGCGTGAAGGGGCCTCAAGGCTCAGACGCTAACGAGCCCCAGCCCCCCGTGGCCCTGAGTGAACGTTCCAGAGCGGGAGGTGCACGGGGCCCGGGGAGGCGCCAACATGCTCGTGCTGCCCGGATGGTGACGATGTGGGGAGGAGGAAGAGTCACCCCCTGCCTCCCCCCCACCCTGGAGCTAAAGAAGCCGCCTGCCTCCGGGGACCTGTCACACACAGACCCAGGAGGCCACCGGCTAAGAGCCCCTGCTAGACCTCACTCTCCGCAGCAGCTCCTGAGGTCCAAGCTCCGCTCAAAGTCCTCCTCCGAGAAGCCCTCCCTGACCAGCGGCTCTAAGGGAGACCCCCTTTCACTTCCCCAACAGCCTTCGGCGTACTTGTTTGGGGTCTGATTCCACGTCCCTAGGTTCTAAGGTGTGGTCGGCAGGGGCCTTTGTCCCCGTGAGCCCCGGCACCCGACCTGGCGCACAGGCTGGGGGGAGGCGAGACTCGGCCCCACCCGCTCCAGAGGCCCCTCCCGCCGAGGCGCACAGGCTGGGGGGAGGCGAGACTCGGCCCCACCTGTCCCAGAGGCCCCTCCCGCCGAGGTGCACAGGCTGGGGGGAGGCGAGACTCAGCCCCACCCGCCCCGAGGCCCCTCCCGCCGAGGCGCCCTTCCTTGGTCACGCGGGCAGCTCCGCGCACAGAGGCAGCGACTGCGGATCAGAAACACTTGAGAGCTGCATCTGGACTGAACGGGGCAGAGCTTTCCCGCCTCCCTCCCCGTGGCACTGTTCTCGTGGCTCTGCCAGGGACCCCAGGTTACCAGGGGCGGCACGGAGGACTGGGGAGTGCGCGTGGGCTCTGTGCGAACACGATGCCACGCTCCACACAGGCCCGGAGCACCTGCGGGGGTCGGGAACGAGTCCCCTGCAGACACGGAGGGCACCTGAGTGCGGCTGGCGCCAGGCGGGTGCCCCGGAGCCACCGCTCCACACGCCCCAGCCCCGGCACCCCCGCAGGCGGCAGAGCCCCCCCTCGACTCTCCTCACTAACCCTGAGCACGGAGAGAAGCCTCAGATGGTGAGGCTGGCGCTGAGACTACGAGCCGGACCAGGTCACGGGGACAGCAGGCGCCGGAGCCAGACCGGGACCCAGGCCGCATCACACCCAGGTCACCGAGCCGGGATTCAGTCCCTACACGGGCCTGGGGGTGTTTCCCGTTGGGTCCTCCATCCCACTGAGCCTTGGAATGGTCATAGGAAGCGTCCTTGCCACCAACCTGGCGGGCACCATCGGGCAAGGACAGCTGGGGCCCAGGACGGCGGTGCTGTCACCGCACGTCACAGTTCACACGTGGCAGGTGCGCCCGTCCGCGGGAGTGGGCGCGCCCATTCCCATGCTGCCCCACGGCGGCAGCGCCAGGGAAGCCGAAGGAAGAGCGGAGGCCACAGAGACTAGCCCCTGCCCCTGCACAGCCGGCGCCGGTGTCCCCGGGGGGTGGGGCTCACCTGGCTGCCTCCTGGACGGGCCCCCGCATAGCCAAGACATGGGCCCGGTGTGACAGGCTGTCCTTGCTCTCAGGCACTGGGAACCACGCAGACCCCTGGCCTCTGCCAGGGTCTCCACCCCCGGGTTCCCTCCTCCCGCGGAGGTGGCCTCCAGGAGCAGGCGGGGCTGCAGGCCACAAGGGGGCGCTGCTACCAGGCTCTGCCCTCCCTCTGCCCCTCCTGCCACTGCCCTGCTCCCCGCGCAAAGCCAGAGCGGCCAAGACCGGGGAAGGCCGCTGGGGTGAGTGACGCAAGCACCCGCAGCGGCCGCAAAGCCGGGCTCCCGACTGCTGTTAACTGGGGGCTCATTCAGCACCCGACTGGGTTTGCCAGCAGCACCCACCGGCCTGGAGAGCACCCTCCGGGGTATGGGGGCAGCTCCAGGGTGGGCAGCCCCCTCCCCAGCACTCGGAACAATCCCCCCAATCCACCAGAAGGGTCGCAGGCAAACCCCAGCTCGGCCTCCAGCTCGCTGTGCGACCCAGGGCCGGGTGCCTAACCTCTCTGAGTCCGCTTCACCTAGAAACAGAGGGACAGAGATGCACGTGGCAGAACGCCTAGCACACGCAAGGCACTCGGCAAACAGCGCGGGCTGTGAACGCTGCGGGGCCGGCCCACCCCCCCGCCGCGCTGTGCTCAGCCCCAGCGCCCGTCTCAGCTGTCACCGCGGTCCCCGTGCTGGGTCCTGCTGTTCTTCTCCGGCCTCCCAAACCCCAGGCCACCTCAAGCCCTGCTCCCAGCTCCCCGGCGCCATGGAGGCGCTGCTGGCCACAGCCATCAGGGAGGCCACGCCCCGGCCCTGCTCCTGGAGAGCAGAGCCGCCCACGTCCCGGCGCCGGCTTCGGCAGGAAGACGCAGGCACAAACCGCGGGCCCGGCTGTGCAGGCTACAGGGGGGAGGCTGAGGATGCGCTCGGCACAGACCCTGGGCGGTCGGGAGCCGGGAGCTGGCACCGCCACCTGGGGGACACTGGGGTTACCATGGCGACCGAGGGGGGACTTAAACCACACGGGACGCGGCAGGGGGTCCAGGTCTGGGCTGTGTGGATGCGCCCCTCCCAGGAAGAGCGGGAGGGGCTGGGGGTGCTGGGCTCTGAGAGCCAGGAGGGGGGGTCAGGAGGGGAGGCCAGCGAGCCCCAGCCCCACCCCCTCCTCCCGGGGCTCGGGTCTGCAGCCCTTCTCTCTGCTCTGAAGACCCGGACTCCAGAGGGGTGGGGGGAGTCCTGGGCCCTGCGCACCAGCCTGTGTGTGACCTGGGGCTGCTAATCTCACACTCACAGACACACTCACACACACATACACACACATGTACACTCACACATACACAGGCACTCACACCCATACTCACTCATTCACACATATACACCCACACTCAGACACACACACATACACACTCACACCTTCACACATACGTACTCACACTCGCACATACACACTCACAAATACACACACATTTACACACACATACACATTCATATACACACACCCATACATGCACTCATTCACACATATACACACTCACACACATACATGCTCACATTCACACACACACACCCATACTCATACACTCATTCACACATACACCCACACTCAGACACACACACACTCAGACACACACATACACACACATACCCACACTCAGACACACACACATACACACACATATCCACACTCTCACACATACACACTCACACACACACCCTGGCCCACCACGAGGCCTGTTTTCTGGTGGAAGTTCCCAGGCGAGCCGAGGTTGGACAGTCTGCCGAGCGCTGGCCCCTGAAGCTGGCAGCCCGGCCCCGCGGCGGGCGGTGCTGGGGTCGGCCCGCACCTCCTCTCGGACCCGAGAGCCCCAACGCCACGAGATCTTGTCCAGCTGAGCTCGGGGGCCGCCCGGCCCTCCCCAGGACCACACGCTCGGCAGGGGCCCTGCTCTCCCCCAGGTTTCCAGGACGCCCGGCCCTTCCGAGGGGCAGACAGACCCCAGATACACTCCCCAGGCTCCGCACCCCACGCCCCTCCTGTTCAGTCTGTAGTGGATTGTGATCCTGGCGCGCGGTGGCCAGGGAGGGAGGAAGGCCCAGGAGAAAAAGGCCAAGACCCTTGGTGAATGTGTCTAGATATTCTACGTCTAACAGGTTCATAGTACAGGGACAGGCACCGCAGATAGGGAAAAAACCCCAACAAAATAAACGGGACAAAGTACTTCAGCCCCAGGGACCGGGCCTTCAAACATTCAAACGACTGCTCCACTGAACTCTGGCTGCAGCGAAACCGTGCTGAAATAAGGCGGCGGCACCCACACCGGCCAGCTGCTCCCCTCCAGCACCAGGCCCACGCAGCACAGCACCTGCGGGCCCAACAGTGCACAAACGGGGCTCCAGCCCCACTGGGAACAGACCCGGGCTGGCCGCTGGGGAAGCTGCCTGGGCCCTTCTGAGGGTTCCAGGAACCCCCAACTTTCCAAGGGACCTCCCCCTACCCCCTAAAGGCCTCCTGGTCCCCGGGAAACCTGCAGCAGAGGCCTGGGCGACACCAGATCCCAGAGGGGACGCGCTGGGTAGAAACTTCTGGTCCCCGCGCCTGCCTGCTGCACACCTGTGCTCCCCCCTCCCCGCCCTCCCCAACAGGCAGAACGCCCGACTGTGACTCTGGACTCCCGGGCTCCCCCTCGCGGCCTCCCCCCCGCCCTCGGAGACCCTGCACCCCGACCCCCATCCCCGCCCCTGCGTTCTGCAGCTCCGGCCACGCTGGGCGTCCTCTCCCCGCCTCAGGCCCTTTGCACCTGCTGCCGGAGCCTGCACGTCTGCACGGCTCCACCCGGCCCCGTCGCAGAGGCCACTCGGGGGCAGCCCGTGCTCGGAGACGCCCAGGCCACCCGCACGGCTCCCGTGGAGCTGCCCCCTAACAAGCATAGCTGCCTTAAGAACAGGGGTCCCCGGCTGCTGGCATTGCCCCTTCTCTCGCCTAAAATCAGAGGCGCAGTAAACAGGGTTGTTTTGGGGTGTTTTAAAACAATAAAAAGCTGGGGCTAGAGTCCTGACTTCTTTCCAGAAATGTTTGTAAAATCTGTTGGAAAAAAATCTCTGCGATGCCATCACACCGGAAACCAAAGCAGAAAAGTAAACAAATCCAAGACAAAGGGCCTCTGTCCCGGCTCTGGCCGGCAAGGACACGAACTCTCCCGGGCAAAGCAAGGACAAGGGAGGCCGCCGCGAGTGTGGCTGGTGGAGAGGCCACCCTCACCGCCCCCGGGAGCAGGACGCTCAGGGGCCACCCGGCACGAGAGTCCCGCGGTGGCACCTTCCTGCTGTGTGGCCTCGGGCGGTCACTGCACCTCTCTGGGCGTTCACAGCCGACCTCCCCCTGAGGACTACGGGTGCCAGCTACTCAGAGGAGGGTCTGCCACACACAAAGCCTCGGGGAGGCTTCTGCTATTATGGGGTGCCCAGGAGGAGAGACCACCGAGGGGTTTTTGGCTGGGGGTCAGCTCGGTCAGCTCCCCAGAGGGATGATCAGGTGAGCCCACACTCTACCCTTTAAAAGCGGCACAGGTGTGCGCCCGTCGCACCCTTGGATTTTATGTCGTCATCACCACCTTCGCCCACGCCAGGAACACCAGAGCCGAGGCCTCCACCGCCCTCCCGTCCCCAGGGCCCCAGCAGTCACTGCCTTCACAGATGGGGAAACCGAGGCTGAGAGAGGAAGTGACTTAGGCCAGGTGGCCAAGCACAAGGTGGTCAGGACCCGGAACTCCGCGCCCCCCGCCCCAGGCGCCCTCCCCGGGGCCGTACTCACGGAGCCCGATCTTGGCCAGGTGCAGCCTGTTGACCCAGGAGATCTTGCTCAGGGGGTTGGGGGTGATGAAGACCACCATGAAGCTGATGGGGCGGCCGGACCTGCAGCGAGAAAGCCCAGGGTGGCCCGAGCCCCCGGCAGCCCCCCAGCTCCTGCTCTGACCCACGCGCCCGGGACGCAGAGGAAGCTCTGCTCAGGGGCCAGACACAGCTCAGGCCCCCGTGGGGGCTGCCTCCCCCCACGCCCCAGCCAGGCCCCCGCGCAGAGCCTCTGCAGGTTGCAGGTTGTGACCCCGGGCCAGCCGGAGGGAGGCAGGGCCTGGCGCGGGGCGGTTCCCACACCTGGCTCAGGCCAGCTGCTCCGTGCACGCTTGCGGAGCGGACGTGCAGGGGAACCAAGAGACAAAGGAGGGGGCTTTAGCGCGGGCACAGGGCAGCGCGAGGTGGCTGCTGTCACCACGCTGTCCCCACACCTCAGTCCTCTGGGGCCGCTTCTCCCCCGTGGGCCAGCCCAGGCCCCTGGGAGGCAGGCAGGGTGGCGTCCCTGACCCCCAGAGGTGCACAGGGAGAATGGGGTGTGCCAGAGGGGCCGGCAGGGGCCGGGGAGTGCAAGCCCGGGCTACAGCCCAAGGCTGACACCCCTCCTGGACCCACGTCCTGCCTCTGACGCAGCCATCACCTGGGAACGCTCAGTCCCCACCTGCCCCATCCTAGAGGCCAGCACCTGGGCCATGACCCCCACCACCACAACACAGCCCAGCCTCCGGGTCCAAGCCCACCAGAACCCAGAGGCTCGCCCTCCACATCTGTAAATGGCGACAATGGGACCCACCCTACGGGTACCTCCCCCGCCCCTCCCAGCCAAGTAGCTGGGGGAGTTGGGGGAGGGGTGAGGCTGACCTCACAGAGAGGAGACCAGGGCATCACGCAGACTCAGGGCCGGGGGGGGGGGGCCGGCAGCAGCAGTGTGGGAGAATCCGAACCCAGCACCGGCCCACCTGGGCTCTGACTCAGGCCTTCGTCCACTGGCTCACTCGGCAAGCACTTCCCCAGCACCCACAATGCCCCAGGTGTGTCCCGGGCACGACCCGCAGGGCCCTGCCAGCCCCCCCCACCCCGCGCCCCTCACTTGTCCGGCTTCCCCGGGAGCAGCAGCCGGAGGCGGCACTTGTTGGCCGAGTGGATCTCCTCCTCCTTCACCCGTAGCAGCCTCTGCAGGGCCAGGCACCAGTCTTGAGCCACGGTCATGTTCAGGTTCTAGGATCGGGGAGGCCGGGAAGGAGGTCACCACACCCACGCCGGCTCCCCGGAGCCCTCAGCAGTCACGACGGCCAGGGAGGGGGGCCGGCAGGAGTCCTGGACCCGCGAGGCGATGCTCTCCTGCGCAGGCGGGGCCGGCCCCTCCTCCAGGGCTCCTCTGCCGGGCAGGCTCAGCCCGGGCGCCGAGGGAGCGCGTACCTGGTAGGTGCCGTGCAGCGTGCTGACGAGCAGTGTGATCTGCTCCACCACGGCCAGGTCCTTCTGCAGGTCCTGCAGCTCCTGGAAGAGGCGTGGGGGGCCGAGGTACACCTTGTCTGGCGGAGAAGAGACCCAGCTCAGCCAGGCGGCGGGGAAGGCACGCGCAAGAAGCCAGCACCTCTCCCAGCAAAGACTAAGAGCCGGCGCCCTGGCGCTTACGGCTCTGGGGTCCAGAAGAGAGGTTTCCAGGCTCTCGCCCTGCCGGAGCTGCCAGTGCAGCCAGGGAGACAGCTCTGCCCACAGGTAAAGTCTGGCACCTGGGATCCGCCCACGGTCAGTCTGCGTAAAGGGTTGGAGGAGGCCGGCTGTGCCCGGCGGTGGGCAAAGGCACTGTGGCTTGAGGCAGCCCCCGACCAGCAAGCTGCTCTGGCCTGCTGAGCCCCGGCTCCGTGTGTTAGAGAGGCAGCGGCAAACAAGACAGGCCGGGCCCCCGGGAGGAGAGCGAGGAAGGAAGTGACCTTCGGCAGACGGCAAAGGTGCTGGGAGAAAGGTGTCAGGGCGGGGAGACAGCGGTGGCCGCGAGGAGGTCTCTGATGAAGACAGAAGCCGGGACCTGGGCACCTTGGCTGCCACGCGGGAGTCTGGGCTGCGGCCCCTCCAGCAGGGGTCTTGGGGGCGCAGAGCGCTGGGGCTCTCTTGAGGTGAGCACCTCAAACACGCGCGCACGCCTGAGTCACCGACTGCCCAGCTGTGGAGCCGCCTTCCGCGGTGCGGTGCGACCAGGCAGGGCACAAGGCGCGGTGCGGGCTTGGGGATGCGATGTGGCCCTCACAGCCCTCTGCAGAGACCCGGATGGGGGGGCGACTGGGAGAGGCAGCCCACTGCAGGGCGTCCCACGGCCCAGGCACGCCCCCCACCCCACCGTGCTGCGCTAACGCTGCTTGTTTGCATTTTATCATTTGATGGCTGAGGTTTGCTCCACTTGGGTCCTGCATTGTTGCTTTTGTGGTTGTTCAAAGGCTGCAGGCTGCAGGCGCCGCAGATCTGCAGGTGTGGCGGGTACAGTGCAGCCGTGTGCCAAGAACGCACCCCGGCCCGCCGGGCGGCATCTCTCCCCTCCCCAGAGTGGGCGTGGCGGGGCGGCCGCTGCGAGGCCAAGGCCGGTGAGGGTGAGTACCATCTGCTCCCCTCCCGATTCAGCTCCCCGCTAAGGCTCCTGGGAAAGCAGTGGAGCGCGGCCCAGGGAAGTGGGCGCCTGCACCCACGCGGGAGACGGGGAGGGGGTTCGGGGCTCCTGGCTTCAGCCCGACAGCCGCAGCCATTTCCAACACTTGGGGAGGGACCTCGAGATGGGAGCAGGCTCCACGTTCTCTCTCTCTCTCTCTCTCTCTGACTCTGCCTTTCAAATAAATAAATAATTTTTAAAAAATACTTTTTTTTTAAATTAAGGGGGCCTGGTAGCAAGGACTCCACTTCTGGGGATGCAGCAGAGACAAACCAGTACACAGGAGGAGGGTCCCAGGGCGAGAGTCCCAGGGCGAGCGCCCACGCGCAGGGAGGGAGAGATGGAGTCAGGTGAGGGCTGAAGGGGCCGCCCGCGGGAGCCAAGGGGCAGAGGGGCCTCCTAGCTCTGCCCGCCTCTCTGGCCTGGGGACAGAGCCGGCACCTGCAACTGGCCCAGCCCCACGGGCGAGAGGAGCTGGTGCAATGGCTCCCTTGGGATTCCCAGCCCGTGTGGCAATCCGGGGTCCAGCAGCGGACAGGGCAGCGGGGGGAGGGGAAGTGAAACCCCAGGGCCTTCCTTCCGCGGGGCGGGGGGGGGGGGGCAGGCGCCTCTGGGCACAGCCGTGCGTTCTGCCAGCGCTGCGATTCTAGGCTTCCTGCTCGGAGGACGCCCCCCACCCCCGGGCTGTGGGCGGGGCCACGGGCAGTCCTCAGAGAGGGCCGCCCTGAGGAAGTGCCCAGGGAGCCGAGAGGGAGCAAACCACACAGCAACGGGCACAGGCGGGCAGAGGGGCGGGGCCGGAGGCAGGCAGGGCGCCCCCAGGACACGCCCGCGGCCCCGATCCTGAGAGCCCTGGAGGCAAATGACACAGCTCCGGGCTTGGTAGATGCCAGGCGGCGATGGCCCGGCAAAGACAGACGGCAGGCAAGGCCACCCTGACTCGGGGGCAGCTCACTGTCGGATGCCGTCCCCTCACTGTCCACCCTGACACAGGGACGCTGTCCCCTCACTGTCCACCCTGACACAGGGACGCCGTCCCCTCACTGTCCACACTGACACAGGGACGCCGTCCCCTCTCCCTCACTGTCCACGGAGTCACAGGGGTACACTCAGGACTGGGCATGGGGCCCAGGCAGAGCCAGATGTCCCCAGGGGGTCCCTGAGGGCTGAGGGGACAGGGTGGGAGTCTCCTGGGCCCCCACTGTGCAAGGGGGAGAACAGGGAGGAGACCGCTGCCTGAGCAGGCAGGCGCCCAAAGGCATGCTGGGAGGGCACGGGGACCCGTGTGCCATGTGTGTCCCAATTTGAGACAGGGACAGGTGTAGACACACAGGGAGACGAGGTAAGACAGGGCCGGCACTCACTCTGGCCTGCCCCGTGGTGTGGGGGGAGGGAGCAGGGTGTGCACACACAGTGAGAAAGGGCTGTGCGTGTCCCAGGGGAGATGGGGCGGGCACTCACTCTGGGCCTGCCCCATGGCAGGGTGGGGGGTGAGGAGCGGGGTTTGCACACACAATGAGATGGGGTGGGGGTTGGGTGTGCACACAGGTGAGACGGGGCAGGGGGGAGGGCGGGCACTCACTCTGGGCCTGCCCCTTGGCGGGGGGTGGGGTTTGCACACACAATGAGATGGGGTGGGGGCCGGGTGTGCACACAGGTGAGATGGGGCAGGGGGCAGGGCGGGCACTCACTCTGGGCCTGCCCCATGGTGGGGGGGGGGGGTTTGCACACACAGTGAGATGGGGTGGGGGCGGGGTTTGCATACACAGGTGAGACAGGGCGGGGAGGGTGGGCACTCACTCTGGGCCTGCCCTGTGGTGGGGGGGGGGTAAGGAGCAGGGTTTGCACACACAGTGAGATGGGTGGGGGCGGGGTGTGCACACAGGTGAGACGGGGCGGGGAGGGCAGGCACTCACTCTGGGCCTGCCCCGCGGGGGGCGGGGTTTGCACACACAGTGAGATGAGGCTGTGCATGTCCCAGGGGAGACGGGGCAGGCACTCACTCTGGGTCTGCCCCATGGCAGGGGGGGCGGGGTTTGCACACACAGTGAGATGGGGTGGGGGCGGGGCTTGCACACAGGTGAGACGGGGCGGGGAGGGCGGGCACTCACTCTGGGCCTGCCCCGCGGGGGGCGCCTTCTTGGCTCCGGCGTGCTGGATGAGGACATTGTCCTTGTCGTAGGCGCCGCCCTCCTGGCCCACCTCCACCACCTGCACCTGGGGCAGCGCCGTGTTCCACTTCACCACGTACTTGGGCCCCAGGGGCACCAGGCTGCTGATCTCCAACTGGCCCCTAGGTGGACAGAGAGGACGAGTCCCACAGAGCCGGCCGCCCGCCCGCCGCCCAGGGCCAGCCCGGAGCGCGCGCTCCGCACGGCACGCCACACGCCAGCTCAGCCAGGCCGACCCCCGCAGCCCAAGCACGAGGCCTCAGGCCACACCAAGCCGGAGCCGAGCGGAGCCCTCGCCGGGGCGGAAGCACCCACGTGCCCAGGCCCGGCCCCAGAGCCAGAATCACACGGCCCGAGCCCCACAACCACCTACCTGTGATGGGCAGGCCTGGGGAAAGACAAGAAACAAGGCTGTCACGGGGGCCAAGCCACATCCACGCGGGCTGAGGCCGCTGGGCGGGGCATCGGGGCGCGAGGAGGGACAGCTCCGGGGGAGCCGTGGCAACGGGCGTGGGCAGAGGGTTCGGCACAGAGGAAGCGTCTCCTCCCCGGGCTGGGCCTGCGCCACCTCAACCTCCCCACCGCTCTGCCAGGTGAGGACGCCAGGTGAGGATGCTCAGCCCCTGTCCCCCACGCTGAACTCCCCCAAACTGGGCCACGGACGCCCCACCCGGCACTGCACGCTAGCCCCTGCACCACGTGAGGGCAGACAGGGTGTCCGTCGCAGCCCCGGCACCTGCCCAGGGCCCAGGGCGTAGACGGGACTGAAGAATCACAGCTGGTGCTGCACGCGGCCTGGGACGCCGGCATCCCACATGAGTGCACTGCAAGTCCCAGCTGCTCGGTTTCTGACCCAGCTGCCTGCTCATGCACCCAGGAAGGCAGCGGGGGACGGCCCGAGTGCTGGGGCCCCTGCCACCCATGTGGGAGACCTGGACGCAGCTCCTGGCTCCTGGCTCCTGGCTTTGGCCTGGCCCAGCCCTAGAGCTGTGGCCATCTGGGGAGTGAACCAGCAAAGGGAAGGTCTCTCTGCCTGTCCCTCTCAATTTGCCCTATCAATCAATCAATCAATCAATCAAGTCTTAAAAGAACCATAGCACCTGAATGAATGACTGAGCCAAGGAATGAGGGAGTGAGTCAGCCGTGAGCACTGCCCGCACCCCATGACACGGGCTCCTGCAGAGGGGAGGGGCTGGGGACAGACTCGGTGGTGAGTGCCGAGGGCCCAGCTGCTCCCCTGCTAGGATGGGGGTTCCGGAACCACAGAGCGCCCTGAAATCAGCACGGCCAGCGCAGAGACGCACGAGCTGACCCTGGCTGCAGAGCCCAAACGAGGCTCCACGTGCACCCCTCAGCCCCGCGGTGGGCGGGCCCGGCTGGACTAACACTCGGGACAGCGCTCCCTCTGGGGTGGCTCCGGGTGCTGGGCCGCGGGTCCTGGGAGCAGTATCTCCCGTGGAGCCGGCTGCAAAGGTCACGGTACGGGTCAGGAAGCATTCGGGGAGGGGTCTGGCATCCCTGGCACCTACGGGACACACGGGGACACCGAGGAACTGCAGGGCAGGGGGCCCGGCTCGTGGCCCTGTGACCGCTGGCCGTGTGAACCTGAACTCCGATCTACGTCTTAGCCTCTGTGCCGCCCCAGTGCCCAGGCCCGAGTCCAGGCAGTGGCCCCCAGCTCTGGGCCCCGCTCTCCCCGGCACAGCCTGGCATCCGGGCTCTGCACATCAGCACAACCTCCAGCCCGGAACCAGGACGCCAGGCTCTACAGACAGAAGATGCCGGGCACCCCGGGAGGGGAGACACGGCCCGAGTGGGAGGAGCAGGGGTCTGGAGTGGACACCGGGAGGAACCTTCTATTTCAAAGCGGTCAAAGGCTCAGAGGCTGCTGGGTCACCCCCTGTGCAAGAGACCCCTGGGTAATGCCCTGCCGTTGGCCCACAGCGGGAGCTGCCCTGTGACTCCTGCCCTGCACTGGGAGCAGGTGGAAGGGGCAGTGAGGAAGGCGGGGTGGGGTGGGGTGGGGGCGGGGTTCTGGGGGCGGGGCCTGCTCACTTGAAGTTGATGTTGGCGCAGACCAGCATGTCATTGAGCAGGAAGACCCTGCGCTCCTTGGACTTGATCAGCTGCCCGCGGTCCCCGTACACCGTCTCCGTCAGCGTCTCGCACAGGAGCAGCTGCCGCTGGCCTGAGGTCAACAGCTGGGGGAGGAGAGAGGGCAGGTCAACTGCGGCAACGCAGCCAGGCAGGCAGCCTCACGGGCCACGCCGAGCGGAGCCGAGGGCCCTGGCCGCCTGCCCACGCACGAGCCGGGCCCTGCAGCCAGCAGCCGCACCACAGCGATCCTGCACCAGCCCGGGAGTCACAGAGAGGACCTCTGACCCTCGACCCTTCACCTCACCCACATCACCTACGTGAGGCTCAGCTTCCACAGGTTGGGGGGACAATAACCTCCAGCACCCAATCCCACAGGGTAGCACACAGGGGACAGACTGGCCACCTCGTTCACAGAGCCCGGTGCGACAGGGAGACACGGGCTCCTGATGGAAAGTTAGCACAGGGCCGGGCTACGCCGCCGTGTGCGACACCGGCATCTCACACAGCACAGCCTGTCCCAGTCCCGGCTGCTCTGCTTCCAGTCCAGCTCCCTGCTAATGCACCCGGGACAGCAGCGGAGGATGGCAGAGCACTTGGGCCCTGCACCCACGTGGGAGACTCAGAAGGAGCTCCTGGCTCCTGGCTTTCGCCTGGCCCAGCTGCAGGCATTTGAGGAGTGAACCAGGAGATGGAAGCTCCCTTTTTTTTTTTTTTTTTTTTAAGATTTGTTTGTTTGTTTGAAAGACAAAGTTACAAAAAGAGGGAGAGAGGCTGGCGCCGCGGCTCACTAGGCTAATCCTCCGCCTAGCGGCGCCGGCACACCGGGTTCTAGTCCCGGTCGGGGCCCCGGATTCTGTCCCGGTTGCCCCTCTTCCAGGCCAGCTCTCTGCTGTGGCCCGCGAGTGCAGTGGAGGATGGCCCAAGTCCTTGGGTCCTGCACCCCATGGGAGACCAGGAGAAGCACCTGGCTCCTGCCATCGGATCAGCGCGGTGCACTGGCCGCGGTAGCCATTGGAGAGTGAACCAACGGCAAAGGAAGACCTTTCTCTCTGTCTCTCCTCTCGCTGTCCACTCTGCCTGTCAAAAGAAAAAAAAAAAAAAAGAGGGAGAGAGACAGAGGTCTTCAATCCACTAGTTCACTCCCCAAATGACCACAATGGTCAAAGCTGGGCCAGACTGAAGCCAGGAGCTTCTTCGGGTCTCCCACATTAATGCCTGGACTCAAGCACTTGGGCCATCTTCCACTGCTGTCCCAGGCACCTTAGCAGGGAGCTGGATAGGAAGTAGAGCAGCTGAGACACGAACTGGTGCCCATATGTAATGCCAGCACTACAGGTGGCAGCTTAACCTGCTACGCCACAGTGCGGGCTCCTCTTTCTCTGTCACTCTTTAAAAATTATTTATTTATTCATTTGAGAGGTAGGGGCCGACACTGTGGCGCAGCAGGTTAACGCCCTCGCCTGAAGCGCCAGCATCCTATATGGGTGCGGGTTCGAGACCCGGCTGCTCCACTTCCGATCCAGCTCTCTGCTATGGCCCAAGTCCTTGAGCCCCTGCACCTGCGTGGGAGACCTGGAGGAGGCTTCTGGCTTCTGGCTCCAGATCGGTGCAGCTCCGGCCATTGCGGCCAATTGGGGAGTGAACCAGCAGATGGAAGACACTTCTCTCTCTCTCTGCCACTCTTTCTCTCTCTCCGTGTAACACTGACTTTCAAATAAATAAATTAAATCTTAGAAAGAAAGAAAGAGAGAGAAAGAAAGAGAAAAGAAAGCAGAGTTACAGAGAGGCAGAGGCAGAGAGAGAGGTCTTCCATCTGCTGGTTCACTCCCCAAAGGCTAAAACAGCCAGATCTGAGCCGATCCAAAGCCAGGAGATTTGAGCTTCATGCAGGTCTCCCACGTGGGTGCAGGGGCCCAGGTAGTTGGGCCATCTTCTGCTGCTTTCCCAGGCTCATTAGCAGGGAGCTGGATCAGAAGTGGAGCAGCCAGGATTCGCACCAGCACCCAAATGGGATGCCAGCGCTGCAGGCACCAGCTTTACCTGCTATGCCACAGCACTGGCCCCTCTCTCTCAGTCATTCTGCCTTTGAAATAAATAAATAAATCTTAAAAAAAAAAAAAAAAAAGTGGGGCCAGCGATGTGGCACAGTGCGGGTTAACGCCCTCGCCTAAAGCGCCAGCATCACATATGGCCGCTGGTTCGAGACCCGGCTGCTCCGCTTCCAATCCAGGTCTCTGCTGTGGCCTGGGAAAGCAGTGGAAGATGGCCCAAGTGCTTGGGCCACTGTACCCACGTGGGAGACCTGGAAGAAGCTCCTGGCTCCTGGCTTCTGATCGGCAGCTCTGGCCGTTGCAGCCAATTGGGGAGTGACCCATCGGATGCAAGACCTCTTTCTCTCCCTCTCTGCCTCTCCTCTCTCTGTAACTCCTTCAGGTAAATAAATAAATCTTTAAAAAAAAAACACACACACACATTAAAACTGTCAAGATGCCACACAGAGGGTTAAGCCAGGTCCAGGGCCTGCTAAGCGCACGTCCTGGGTGTGGCACACAGCAGGACTCCACGGACAGCTGCTGTCCTGTGACTGCCACCCATGGCAGCCTTCACCAAGGGGGGGGGCACAGCCTCAGCAGGGGCCTGGCCTGGAAGTGGTCCCTGGCCGTGCCCAGCCCCACCTCTTGCCCGTCTCGGTACTGGCTCAGACCAGCTCCGCCGGTCAGCCACACCCCACTCCGGGAAGCCAGACTCTGGAGCCCAAGCATCGGAGCAGACTTTTGCTGACCTCGGGCTGCCAGACCCCCGGGGAAATGTCTGTGTTCCTATCAGGGAGCGGGACTGCTCGGCAAAGTTCACTCTCATGACCGTGACCCCGACGAGGCCCATCAGACTCCCGCTTCTGCTCCCTTCTGGCCAGGGAAAGGTCAGGTCACCCCAGAGCACCCCGAGAGGATCCGTCACTCGCCAGAGCTCTGTGCCCCTCAGGTCCATGCACAACCACGAGTCCACGCGGCACCCGGTGCCCGCCGTGTGCCAGGCCCCAAGGGGCGCTCAATGGTGCTCCGCTCACTCAATCGATGCAGGGGTGAAGTGACCGGCAGAGGGCCACTGCCAGCTGACGGACAGGGCAGAGCCGCGTCCCCCGCACTGTGCAGCTGGCACACAATGTGTTTCCGACCCCCAGGCGCTCTTGGGGTCTCCCCAGGCCCCCCATGGCTGCTGAAGCCGGCCCTGCACCACCATGCCTCGGCCTCCGAGGACAGCAGGGCACCGCGGCAGAGCTGGGAGGAGGAAAGTCCCTGCCAGCAGCCCCTCCCGGCCTCCCAGACAGATTTCTAAGGAGCAGAAGGAAAACGCAGCGTTGCACAAATGTCCCTGGAAGACGCCTGAGTCGGCTGTTTTGAAGAGTGGGCACCGGTTCCCTCTCGGCCACACCCAGTTTCGTTTCCGCTTCTTCCTGGGTGACGGCGGGAGGGAAACCAGTGTATGGCTCTCCAAATGGCCGTGAGGTCCAGGGAGGGCCCTGGCGGGGCAGGCGCGGTGGGCGGCCACCACACCCCTCACGCCACGTGCATCCAGCTCGATCCTCACTTGACAGCTGGGGAAACTGAGGCTCAAGCGGTCCGTCCCTGCTGGACCTCAAAAGGGTGCCCCTCACCTCAAGCCAGGGCCCAGCACATGCGCTGCCCAGGTCCCCACGGGCACACGCCGGAGGAGAACAGACGGCTTTTCCCGTTGCGGCTGCACAGGTGCACGGACAGGGAAGCCTTGGTCACAGGAAAGAGCTAAAGGCAGGGAGGGGAGGAGCTGCCCAAGCGCTAAGGCCAGCGTGGTGGTCACAGGTGGCCTAGAGCCTTTTCCTCCAGAGATGGCCCCCCAAAACCCCGGCTTGCGTGGAGTGGGAGGCAGGGGCTGGGGCGATGACCCCCACCCCTCACGCCTGCCTGAGTGACCCTGGATGGGGGCAGCCCCACCAGAGAGCACTCCATCCCTGCTGGCCTTTTCCTTCCCTGTTTTATCCTCCTGGGCAGGTGGAGCGAACCCAGATGCCCGTGGGGCCAGCAGGTCACACTGGAGCAAAGCAGCGGCCACCAGCCACGTGGGCAGTGCGCCGGCAAGGGTGGGCAGCAGCTTCTCCACCAAGAAGCCCCGCGAGTCTGATCTTAGGGGACAACGGTTGTCCGCTTTGGCCGGCACTGAGGCTCAGAGGTTTAAAGCCCAACCTGTGGCCCCAGCATCCCCGATGGATACTGGTTCACTCCAGCTCCCTGCTAACGTGCCTGGGAGGGCAGCAGAGGATGGGCCAAGTGCTTGGGACCCCGCACCCATGCAGGAGACTCGGAAGAAGCTCCTGGCTCCTGGCTTCAACCTGGCTCAGCCCCGGCTGATGCAGCCATTTGGGGAGTGAACCAGCAGATGGAAGATCTCTCTCTCTCTCTTTTTCTCTCTCTCTGAGTCTCCTCTCTGCCTTTCAAGTAAATAAATCTTAAAAAAAAAAAAAAAAAAAAAAAAAAAGGGAAGTCGTCAATTACTTCCCTAGAAGCCAAACTTCCCTGAGGCAGGACGACCACGCAGGGCCCACGCACAGCCCACACCGCCAAGTGCCTGCATCCGGGACCACTGGAGCTTCCCCCCGCGCCGCCGTCCTCCCTCCCGGGAGCTGCCAGCCAGCAGCCTCCGTTCTGCGTTCAGGATCCTGCCACGCCCCAGGGGCTCCTGGAGTTCCCCCAGAGGCTACGAACGCCCCCTCCCAACCCCGCACAGGAGCCCCTTCCCCAAGAACGGCCCAGCACCGTGCCTGCGGGGGGCCCCCAGCCCTAGCCCAGCCCCCCCCCATCCGGGCTCGGCGTGGGAGGCCCCTGTGTGTGCGCAGGTGACTCGGCGAGGGGACCTGCGCTCCGCGCTCTCCTTGGCAAGGTCTCCAGGCTTTCCTGCCCGGATGCTCCTAAGCCGCAACCCCAGCGCGCGGCCCGGCCTTTCCATCTCCTTCCGTGAAGGCCTCCTGGAGGCTGCTTTGCCACGGCCTCATTCACGCAGCGGCCCCGGGGACGGGCGGCTCCTGAGCTCACCTCTCATCAGAGGAAGCAAAGGGGCTCAGAGAGGCTGGGCGGGTCCCTGGGGGCCACACAGCGTGCGCCAGGCTCTCCCCAGAGCCCGCGTGATTAACCACGAGGCTCCCGGTGTCTTCACTGGCCGTCACACTGATGATGCACAAAACCAGCTGGGGTCCCAGAACCACCCGAGGAGCAATGCACGTGGGGCTCCAGTCGAGAGCCTAACGCCCAGAGTGAGTCCGGGGGCTCAGGCAGGAAAGCCAGGCGTGGGCTCCCCGGAGAGCGCCGCCACCGGGCAGGCAGCCGGGCAGAGGCAGGCGCCGCCGGCAGGGCAGGCAGGGCAGCCGGGCGGGCAGGGCGGGCAGGGCGGCCGGGGCGGCCGGCGCTCACCTTGCTGAGGCTGCTGCGGTCGCTCACGCTCTTGGTCAGCTGCTGGATCTCGGCCACCTGGTCGGCCAGCCGCTTCTGCTCGTTCAGCTTCTCTGCCAGCGTCTCCAGCTCGGTGAGGGCCAGCTGCAGCGAGAGCCGGTCAGGGTGGCCCCTGGGGGTGTTCTTCAGCATGTCCTGCCAGGGAGAGCCGGGCTGAGGACCCCCCCTCCACAGAGCTGCCCGCTGCACACCTCCTCCTCCACGGACCAGGACTGCAAGAGGCTCAGATGGCGCCACACAGAGGAAGGCCTCTAAAAACCACCGAGTGCAGCCGGCACTGTGGCGTAGTGGGCTAAGCCTCCACCTGCATCGCCAGCATCCATACGGGCGCTGGTTCGAGTCCCGGCTGCTCCACTTCCGATCCAGCTCTCTGCTATGGCCTGAGAAAGCAGTGGAGGATGGCCCAAGTCCTTGGGCCCCTGCACCTACATGGGAGACCTGGAAGAAGCTCCTGGCTCCTGGTTTTAGATCGGCCCAGTTCCAGCCGTTGCAACCATGTAGGGAGTGAACCAACGGATGGAAGACCCCCCCCCCTCCGCCTCTCTGTAACTCTGCCTTTCAAATAAACAAATAAAAGCAAAAAAAAAAAAAAAAAAAAAAAAAAAAAAAAAAAAAACCACTAAATGAGACAAACAAACATGTGGACACCGCATCCCATATGGGAGTCCTGGCTGCTCCACTTCCCATCCACCTCCTTGTTAATGGCCATCTGGGGAGTGAACCAGCAGATGGAATCTCTCTCTTTCTCTCTCCCTCTCTCTCTCTCTGTCTCCCTCCCTCACTCTCTCTCCCTCTCCCTCTAACTCTGCCTTTCTTTTTTTTATTTTTTATTTTTATTTTTTGACAGGCAGAGTGGATAGTGAGAGAGAGACAGAGAGAAAGGTCTTCCTTTTTGCCGTTGGTTCACCCTCCAATGGCTGCTGCGGCTGGCACGCTGCAGCCGGCGCATCGCGCTGATCCAAAGCCAGGAGCCAGGTGCTTCTCCTGGTCTCCCATGGGGTGCAGGGCCCAAGCACTTGGGCCATCCTCCACTGCACTCCCGGGCCATAGCAGAGAGCTGGCCTGGAAGAGGGGCAACTGGGACAGAATCCGGCGCCCCGAACGGGACTACAGCCCGGTGTGCCGGCGCCGCAAGGCGGAGGATTAGCCTAGTGAGCCGCAGTGCCAGCCTAACTCTGCCTTTCAAATAATAAAAGAAATAAATCTCTTTTTTGAAAACGGGTACAATGGTAACGTATCCGTAAGTGCACTGATCAATACTAACTTATCAAGGCTTAGATCGGAACCCATCCACATCTGAGGATAGAAAGAAAAACGCCACTGGGTCCCTGGGCCTGGCAGCCACCCCCTGGCCTCCAGGGAGACAGCCCAGGGACAGGACTGGCTTCACAAGGGAGTGCAGAAGAGGCCACAGCCCCATGACAGGGGCCAGGTTGTGAGAGGGTCCAGGGCCGGCGCCCCTGCCTCCCCCACCGCCCCCACCCCCGCCTGCGCTCCGCGGGCCTCCCGGGGGTACCTGCAGCAGGAGGATGAACTGCGGGAACCTCTGGATGGGCTTCACCATGAGCCCGTAGAGGGTGACCCGGTCCGGGCTGCACACCTGCCGCCGCTGCCGGAGACAAGGCGTGTCACTCGCTGACCCTCTGCACCCGGGTGTGCACAGGGTCCTGACCTGGGCTCCTCTCCCCAGGCTGCTGCTCAGCCCTGGACCCCGAGAGAAGAGCCCAGGCAGGGCCCCGGCTCCACAGCCAAGGATCCCCTCCCCCCCACCGCAGCTCCCACACGCCCCGACCCTCGGGAGACCAGGCAGACAGGGGTCAGACTTCTAGAAGTCGGGACCACCACTCTGTCTGCTTACTGAGCAGACAGCCCGGGGCCCCCGTGAGCAGCAGGGGCCAGGTGGGCTTCCCGTCCTGTCCCTCACACCTGCTCAATCACTCCATGCACACACCTGCTACCCGGGCCCCACACTCACCCCCTGCAGCCCCACGGCTTCTCCACTGGCCCCCACTCCGTGTCTGTCCTAGCTCAAAACTTCTCCATGGTTCCCCACTACCCCAGCCAGAGCTGGGAGGTCCAGAACTCCCCAGATGGACCCCAGCTGCCCCCTGGCTTCAGTGCCCCCTGAATCCACCCCGCCTTGCCCCCTCCTGCCTCTGACCTTTGCCTCTGTCCTTGACCCTGGAACACCCTCTCCTGTGTCTCCGCTCCAGGATCAGGACCTCGTCACCACCTCCTCCCAGGGACGGGGTGGGGATGCCCCAAAGGCCAGAGGAGAGGCGCCCCGCCCAGGCTGCAGCAGCCGAGGCGCTGGTGGGAGGTGGCCCGGGCTGCACGCACCTTGAGGAAGTCGAGGAAGGCGGGCTTGGTGAGACAGGCCTTCTTGATGACGGACATGGCGTTGGTGAAGTTGTTCACGTAGTCGCTGTACACGTCCAACACCATGGACTTGGAGAACTGAATCGAGGCAGGGAGGGGCCCGGCTGAGTGGCTGAGCGGCCGCACCCGCCCCGCCTCCCCCCTCCCTCCCCACCGCGGCCACACGCTGACCCACAGACAGCCCTGCGGAGGAGTGAGCAGGCGAGGCGCCCGGCTCAGAGAGGCCACAGGGCCGTCCCAAAGTCACGGGCAGGACCCGGCAGCCCCAGGAAACAAACGGCCCCTCGCCGGGGCGGTGCGTGGACTGAGCTGAGGGTGGAGACCACACCTGCAGCCCAGGAGCCGGGTTCCTCAGCAGACCCACAGGCGCTGTGGCTCCCCAAAAACCCATTTTGGCTTTCACCAGACCCAGAGGCCTCCGACAGACCAAGGCCAACTCCACTGACTTGAGCCTCCCCTGCCTGGGTGCGCTGGAGGCCACGGACCTGAAACTGACAGGAGACACCCAGGGACCCCCAGCCCTGCCCAAGGCAGCACAATGGGGCCAGACCCCGTCTCCCGGCCCCGATCCTGCACTCCGGCCCCAGCACAGGGGCTTCCCCTCAGGCCAGGATCTGCGCCGCGTTTCTAACGGTTACTCCACAAGGGAGGGAGCTCGTGACCTGCCAGGGGACCGCCCCCAGTGGCAGAGCCAGAACAGGGAGCTGGCAGCAGCGGCCCACAGCCTGGCAGACACTTACAGGGACACGTGGGCACTTCCAGCTGTCACACCCACCCCCGGCCTCCGCCAGACACGCAGGCCCTGCCGCCCTCAGCCCCACCCCGCCCCGGCCTGAACACGGCCAGCAGGCAGAGGCGGGTGGCCAGGCTGGGTGACCCCCAGGGCCAACCCCAGGGGGCCGCACAGAGAGCAGGGTACCCACCGAGGCCACAAAGAGGTCACCGATCTTCTCGGTGGAGTCCCACTCGGCCACGCGGGACGACAGGGCGATCTGGAACATGGAGTGGCAGTGCAGGATCTCCTTGACGCGGAAGAACACGGCCTGGCACTTGCGTGCGCTCAGCGCCTTGGGCTCCATCTCCATCAGGGGGTTGCGGTAGTCCTGCGGGGTGGGCACATGAGGCCACGGCCCCTCCCTCCCGGCCCCCAGGGCCACCCGGACCGGGCAAGGCCGAGCAGAAGCGGGAGGCGCCGGGTAGGCCTTCCTGGAGGAGAGCCCGCGGCCCCTCGCTCTGCCAGCGGTTCCGGAAGGACCTCCGGACACGGCGCTCTCTGCTCCCCCCACCACACACACCCCGTGTGACTGGGTGCTTGGGAGGAACAGGCTCTCCGGCACCAGGGAACTCCGAGGAAGCTCCCCCCGCGGCTCTGCTTGTGGCTGGGCCAGGCTGAGCCCTGAGGTCGCCACAAGCCCCCTCGGCCCCCAGCCCGAGCGCCACGCTGTCCATCAGGCTCGGTCAGAAGCAAGGGGCATTCTCATCTGTGCCTGCCCGATGCCTGGGCTCCCTCTCTCTTCCAAGCTCGGGAGGGGGAGAGCAGGGGGCCTTGGCACCTTCCTCCCCCACAAGTCCCTCCCCAGCGGCCTCACTCCGACAGCCAGGGCTGCCCAGTTGTGCCAGCCCGGGGACTCCGCCTGCGACCAGGTCGGCAGTCCAGGGTCACATCACGCAAGCATCTGAGAGCAATTCCTGGGCATCCTGACGCGAGACCCTGAGCGGCGCCCCCGCCTTGGGAGCCCAGAGAGGACGGGGGGCTCGGCTCCGGCCCTCGGTGCCTCCGAGCACAAAAGGAACCGCATGCCCTCGACCCTACAGGAGAGCACACAGCCACCCCCGGGAACTCTTGGTGTCCCCAGAATGGAGGTGCTGTCCCCACAGAACAGTGCAGGCAGAGCCAGTGCTCCGCGGAGTGGCTGGGACGCCCGGCTTCCACGCTGGAGAGCCTGGCTCCACCTCCTGCTCTGGTTCCTGACCGCTTCCCGCTAACACACACCCCGGAAGGCAGCCCTTCTGTGGCAGGACCTGAGCCCCTGCCACCCACGTGGGAGACCTGCCAGCCCCCGCCATCACAGGTATCTGGGGATTTGGGGGATCCCTCCCTCTACCTCCCCCCACCACACCCTCCACCTCTCAAGTAAATAAATAATACATTTTCTAATTAAAAATAGAAAACCAGCGCCAGCTTTTAAACGCGTCCCCCTTAAAAACGGCCCACGGCCCCCAAGCACGCCTGGTCAAGTGCGCCGCCAGGGTCTTCCCTGCGCTGGCCCAGACGTCCCGACAGCCCCGAGGCCACACCTGGAGTATCCGCTTCAGGGAGTCCACGTAGCTGCCTTCGCTCTGCACGATGGAGCCCAGGATGTGCCTGCGGACCACCTGGCGGGCGACAGCTCAGTCAGCGGGGAGGGGGGCGGGGCAGGAAGGGCGCCGACAACTCCAGGATGGGGTGGGGCAGCGGGCAAGGGGAGGAGCCGCACTGCCTTCCGTGCTGCCCACACTGCCCCGGGGCCAGCCGCGCCGGCCCCTGCTCGCCGCTCCCATGGTGTCGGCGCCCTCGGCCTTTGGACCACTCTAACAGCAAACTCTCAGGCCGAACTGAAGCCCCAGCCCCCAGCATGCACTGCAGATGGACTCCTTAGGCCACTGTCTCCACGAGAAGGTGCCGGGGCCTCCAGCCCACCGGGGTCTCCACTTCAGTCTCTCCCCGTCCCCGTGTGGCCATCGGGGTCTCTCCTCGGCAGGAGAGACCCTCCAGGAGCAGGGCCCACGCTGGGCCCCCAAACCCCAGCCACAGCTGACCAGCACGTGTGACCGGGGCCTCCCTCACCTGGCGGGAGCAGGGGGTGCCAGGTTCCGCTGCACGCTGGGACCACAGTGGGTCTCTAAGACGCACTGTCACCCGGCTCCCACCCCGGGCATCCCGATTTCCTCGGGACTGAGTGTAACCTGGGTTTCAGGGTCTGTGACATCTCCCAGGTCACTGTGGGACAACGCTGGGCCAGCACACAGGGACGGTGTCCCATGTGGGAGGTGGCCAAGGCCTGCACAGAGCGGCACCCAGTGCAGAGTCCCTGTGGACATGATGTTTGGGGTTGAGCCACTTCTCGGTGGGTGCTCCCCATGCCTCTAGCCACCCTGCACCGTGAAGACAAGAAACGTCTCCGGATGCTGCCAGATGTGCCCTGGAGGGCAAAAATCACCCTCAGGTGACAGCTATGGCCAAGGGTAACTGACAAGGCCTGACCCGGGGGTGCAAAGGGCTAGAGTCCCACCGACAGCAGCAGCAGGAGACCTGCACGCACAGCTGTGGCCTGGGGGTGGCACGGGGGCAGGGTGAGGGCGCCTCCATCTCAAATGCTGTGCAGAGGCTGGGCAGACAGATGGCTAAGGGCTGGAGAAGAGCAGGCGTCCCGGGATGGGGGCGCTGCCCCTGGGCTCCGGCCACTGCCGCGGGCAGACCTGCACGCCAGAGCGGCGCCAGCTTCCTGCTCTCTGAGGGCAGCCAGTTGCGGGATGCTCCGCCAACCACACAGTGGGCAGAGCCCTTCCGCTGGGCCAGCTGCCCGACACACCTCCCTCTATCCCCACCCCTGCATGGGGCAGCAGGGATCGGCCGGCAAACCCGGACCGGGAGGGGAAGTGACTCAACCAGGGTCCCTGAGCAAAGCCACTGGGATCTCAGCGTGATGCCCTGGGGGCAGGCAGCCCTCATTCTGTGGCCACGCCGCCATGTGAGGTCAGCGCGGGCACCTGCACCCTGCGGTCTCCCCCAGGACCCTGCTGATCTTGACCGCCCCTCCCTCCAATAGCGCCTGAGCTAGAACAGTTCACTCTGCTTCCACAGTCGGAGGTGGGGAGCCCCTCAAATCCCGGCATGCCCCGCCCCCCACAAGCCAACAGCATGGAGGCCATAGGACCCTGTTTAGAAAGCCTGTGCATCCAGCTAAGACAAGCCAGGCGCCTCCCACCCCGGTGAGGCCCTAAACCTCGCTTCCCCTTCATGAACCAGACCAGAATAGGCACGGGGAGCAGGCTGGGACCCCAGGCCCCTCCCTGCAGACGCCCCCCCAAACCCCTCACCTGCTGAGGGCTCAGGCCATCAGGCATGGGGCCCAGCTCCGGGGCCGGGGGCTTGATGTCCGTCACGGCCACCTCCAGGAGCCCCATGTCTTCCTCCTCCGAGTCACCTGGAAGGTCAAACAGGGCTGATGACACAGCGGGTGGGGACAGCGCACGGCACCCTGTGCAGGCCCCCGGAGCCAAAGGCCACCCCAGACCAGCCCTGGATGGGGTCTCGGGGGAGGAGCAGCCTCTGGTGCCGTGCGGGACCAGAGCTGGGCCGCTGACCGGTTCAAGTGCTCACTGCTCCACCCCGGTCCTGGAAGGGCCGCCAGCAAAGCCGTACACACGTGAGCAAGAGCGCGCGAGAGAGAATGGGCAGGGAGGACAAGGCCGCGTCCGGCAGGGCCCGGGCTCTCAGAATTCACCCGGCCAGGAGCCACTGCCCCTGCCAGCCGCCCACGGCTCCATCCCTAGCCACTAAAAATAGTTTTCTTTTGGACGCTGAAGTGGGTAAGAAAATAAGCCCCGAGAGAAATGGGGCAGTCTGGCTTTGCGATTTCAGTTTTTTATTCAAAAAAGGAGAAGAAAAAAGAATGCAAAGGCCCACGAGAAGAGTTCAACTGGAACGGGACAGGGACTCCCTGGCCCGAGTGGAAGCGGGACCGGCATGGCCCAGGCCAGGCCCGTGAGGGACGGGGAGCCAGGGGAGGCCAGGCGGAGGGAGCCCCGCGAGATGGGCACGGGTGCAGCGAGATGCGACCCCAGCTGCTCCGCAGCAGCTGTGGGCAGCAGGAAGCGGGCGCCGCGGGAAGCTGGGACAAAAGCAGAAGTGGCAGCCACCCCGGGTGCACCGAGGGAGCAGGGACACGGCGGGTGGGGGGGCCCTTACCTGAGCAGGAGACGGAGGAGGAGGAGGAGGGGCAGCGGACGACGGCGTGGGGGTGGGGGTGGGGGTGGGGGTGGCGGAGGCCCTCCTGCCTGGCCCACATGATGCCCCGGGCATCACCGCGCACCCACCCCAGCCGCCGGGCCCGCGGCTTCCTCTTCCCCCACACACCGCCGCCGGGCAGCATTCTTGGCCTGTGATTCGAGCCCGGCTGCGGCTATTAATAACGCCTCGGAGGGAGGGTCACTCCGGGAAAGGCTCCGGGTTCACGGGCGGGGTGGGGAGGGTGACCCACACGCAGTCGCCGGCCAGCTGGCCTGGCTCCTGCCTTGTCGGGGGCCAGTGCTCCCCCAAAGGCAGAGAAGCCTGGAGACTGGCCAAGCACCCCAGGCCCTGCGCCCACTCCCACGGGCGCCCCGAGAGGTGGGGTTTGACCCATTTCACAGAGGGCAGAACTGTGCAAGGTGTCTGGGAGGCCGCAGAGCTGGGCTGGACCACGTCTGCATGATGCCGTCCTGGTCCCCAGGGTCCACTCCGCGGGGCTCCCACCTCGTCTCAGTCGCCCTCGCCAGCCCCAGGGCGCAGAGGCCACCGGCAGCTCCACCATCCAGAGGAGGAAGCTGAGGCACCCAGAGATGGAAACGGGAGCAGGCTCTCTGCGCGCTCCCTGGCCTGTGTAGCCCCTCCCACAGGGCCTCCTGCGACCCGGAGAGCAGTGGCGGCGCCTCACCCAGGACGTCCTTGCGGTGCAGGAAGGAGACTTTGCGCATGACGGCCATCCGCGTCTTCTCCAGCCCATCCTTGGTCCCGCTCTTGGCGGCCTTCATGAGCTGGGTCATCTGAGAAAGGCAGAGGGGCTGCTCAGAGGGGACGTGGGCCACCCACGGCCACCAGCCTCACCCGCTGAGCCTGGCTGCAGACTCGGAACCACCCAGCCCACTCCTGCCCAGGCTGCAGGGCAGCAGAGGCCAGCAGCGCCGGGGGAGGTGAGCAGGTGCACCTGGCCCAGGGGAGCTTCCTGTGGGCAAGCGGAGGTCCTGGCCTGATTTTTCTCTTTGGGACAAACTACGAGACCAGATGACCAAAGAAGGGAATGGTGTGATGGGGGCGGGGGTGCGGGAGGCTGGAGGCTGGGAGTCCTGGACCTGGGTTCAAATCCCAGCTCTGCCTCTCTCCGGGAAGATGACAGGTCACTAACTTCCCGGAGTCTGCTTCCCAGGCACAACTGGTCCCAGCGCCAGCGCCCAGGCCCAGGCAGGCCCTCTGAGCAGCAGGCCTGGTCACTGCAGGGTCTTTGAGGGGCAGCTACGAGGCCGTGAGTGCGGGCCCAGGCAGGGACCCTCCCCCTACCCCCAAACAGTAGGTTCTTCACTGAGCCACGGCCTGGGCAAGGGGGAGGATCCAGAGAGCAGGATGCAGCCTCCCCCAGTGGGCGCTGGCCGAGGGTGCGGGAAGCTGGCCATGGGATAGAGAAGACAGCCGGTGCCCCCTGCGTCCTTCCCCACCCCCAGCCCGGCCCGGGGGTCTTTTGTCCAACACTGCCAGCAGCCCTACCCCGGGAACCTGCCGCAGGGTGGGGAGGGCTCTGGATCCGCCCCACCCATAGGGGAGCCGGCGTGGGAGCCCAAAGTTCATTTTGGTTAATTTCCACAAACAGCCGTGTGGCATCGCAGTGGACAGCGTGGCTCCAGGAAGACGCTCTCCTCCCTGAACTCTGCTGGTGAGGGACACTGATTTCGGGGTCCTCTGGTCTCCATTCTATCACCTCCCCGTGGGGCCCGGACAGGCTTTCGGGAAACGACTGGTCGGGGAGGGAAGTGAGGCCCCAGCACCCCCCCACGTCTCTGTGGTGGATTCTAAGGTAGCATGGGGGGGCATAGACGCCTTTGAGGAGCTAAAGGGGGCCAGGTGTCACCCCAGAAACTGCACACTGATGCTCCTGCTCTTCTGGGGTGGGGGCTGGGAACCTCTGCAGCACAGACCAGTGCCCACCCTGGCATCCATGGGGCTGTCCAGGGAGCCCCTAAACTGCTCTGTGGGGGAGGGGAATCATCTGAGGCCCTTCCCTGGGTCAACCTGCCATGTCCCCGCCCCCAGAGCACCCCATCCTAGGCTCCGCCCCTCACTGGCTCCCTGAGAAGCCACGCCTGCCCCACCCTGGACTGCCGGCCTCTCATGAGTGTCGAAGGGCCTCTGTGCAAACTGTGAAATGTCTCTTCCCTCCTTGGGCACCCGGGTGTGGGTGTGGGTGCCCCGGGTGTGGGTGTGGGTGTGGGTGCCCCGGGTGTGGGTGTGGAAGCCCCGGGTGTGCAGTGTGGGAGCTCCGGGTGTGGGTGTGGGAGCCCCGGGTGTGGTGTGGGAGCCCCGGGTGTGGGGTGTGGGTGCCCCGGGTGTGGGTGTGGGAGCCCCGGGTGTGGATGTGGGAGCCCCGGGTGTGGGTGTGGGAGCCCCGGGTGTGGGTGTGGAAGCCCCGGGTGTGCAGTGTGGGAGCTCCGGGTGTGGGTGTGGGAGCCCCGGGTGTGGTGTGGGAGCCCCGGGTGTGGGTGTGGGAGCCCCGGGTGTGGGTGTGGGTGCCCCGGGTGTGGGTGTGGAAGCCCCGGGTGTGCAGTGTGGGAGCCCCGGGTGTGGTGTGGGAGCCCCGGGTGTGGTGTGGGAGCCCCGGGTGTGGGGTGTGGGAACCCCGGGTGTGGGGTGTGGGGTGTGGGAGCCCCGGGTGTGGTGTGTGGGAGCCCCGGGTGTGGGGTGTGGGAGCCCCGGGTGTGGTGTGGGAGCCCCAGGTGTGGGGTGTGGGAGCCCCAGGTGTGGGGTGTGGGAGCCCCGGGTGTGGGGTGTGGGAGCCCCGGGTGTGGGGTGTGGGAGCCCCGGGTGTGGTGTGGGAGCCCCGGGTGTGGGTGTGGGTGTGGGAGCCCCGGGTGTGGTGTGGGAGCCCCAGGTGTGGGGTGTGGGAGCCCCGGGTGTGGTGTGGGAGCCCCGGGTGTGGGTGTGGGTGTGGGAGCCCCGGGTGTGGTGTGGGAACCCCAGGTGTGCACTGTGGGAGCCCCGGGTGTGCCCTGTGGGAACCCCGGGTGTGCCCTGTGGGAACCCCGGGTGTGTGTTGTGGGAACCCCGGGTGTGCACTGTGGGAGCCCTGGGTAGAAACCACAGCCCGGCTGCTGTCGGCTGCTGTGACCGCCAGCCGGTGACTTTAGCTCACACAGCCTCCCCCCAGGGTGCCTGTGGACAAGCCGGGCAGGCACAGACCGAAGAGCGGCTCTGCTTCCCATCCAGCTCCCTGCTAACGCGCCTGGGAAAAGCAGGGGATGGCCCAAGTACTCAGACCCCTGCACCCACGTGGGAGACCCGGATGAAGCTCCTGGCTTAGGCCTGGTCCAGGGCCGGCCATTGCAGCCATTTGGTGAATGAACCAGCAGATGGAAGACCTCTGACACTCTGCCTTTCAAATAAATAAAAATAAGTCTTAAAAAAAAAAAAAACAACTCCCATCTCACAGGGACAGAAACCAAGGCTCTGGGCCCTGGGGACCCGCCCAGCACCAGAGCGCAGAACTGGAGCCCAGGGCTGCAGGCCTCCACGGCACTTGCTTTTAGCCTTGACACCAGTAGGTGCTCAGTGAGCAGAGGCTCCCATGGTCCACGTCGCCAGCACCCAGCAGCCTGGGCGCGGCGATTTCTCCTACAGACGCCGCCCCTGCCCTGGGCCTCTCTGAACAGCTCCAAGGGGCAGGACTGTCCTCTGCCAAAACCCAAACCCACCCACCACAGCCATCAGCCACAGATTCCCAGGCCTTGCCCCAGACCTATAGGATGGGCGTCCCTGGAGGCAGAGCTCAGGAATCTGCATATTAATGAGGTGGAGCCCCCGGGGACTCTGGGGGACATCGGGGGTTTCCCTGCAGGGTGCGGAGAAGGCAGCAAGAGCGCAGCTGGCGGCACCGACACGGGACTCAGCTGGGTCCCCGTGCGTGCCCACCCTCCTGGGCCCCAGGGCAGCAGGAAAGGCCAAGGCGGCCGCACCTGCCAACGGCCCCCGGCCAGGACGCGGCGGGACGGAGGGACAATACCTTACAATCGCACTTGTGCTTCAGCTCCTGCATGTCTCTCCCCCCAACTCTTAAAGCCAAGATGTCTCTCTTAGTCCTGGAGTATCTCTCCTTTAGCCTAGTCAGGTCTGGAGAAAGCTGGAGCCCCCCAGCGGCCAGGCAGAGGAGAGCAGGCGAGAGGAGCAGGCAGGGCGGGAAGGAGACAAAACACAGACACCAGGAGAAAGGAGACTCAGGTCAAGTGGCGGGCGGCGGCTGGCCGGGCGGGCGGGCGGGTCCCGGGCAGCAGTCTGGCCGGCTCCTGTCGCGAGGGTGCTCCTCCAGCCTCCAACCCAGCACGCCCGGCGGCTGGGGGTGGGGGGAACAAGCCCAGCCCCCCAACCTGGGGGACAGGAGCAATGCTCTGAGGATAAGGACTGTGTCTTCTCCCCATCCCTGGGGTGCAGCACAGGGCCTGGAACACAGCAGGTCCTCAGCAAGTCTAGGTGGTAGGTGGGTGGGTGGGTGGATGGGTGGATGGGTGGGTGGGTGGGTGGATGGGTGGATGGGTGCCTGGATGGGTGGGTGGATGGGTGGATGGGTGGATGGATGGGTGGGTGGATGGGTGGATGGGTGGATGGATGGGTGGAGAGATGGGTGGATGGGTGGATGGATGGGTGGGTGGATGGGTGGATGGGTGGATGGGTGGATGGGTGGGTGGATGGGTGGAGAGATGGGTGCCTGGATGGGTGGATGGATGGAGAGATGGTTGTGTGGGTGGATGGGTGGATGGCAGGTGCCTGGATGGATGATGGGTGGATGGAGAGATGGGTGGATGCGTGGATGAGTGGCAGGCGCCTGGATGGGCAGGACTGGGCGGGGCAAGGGGATAAACGGGCACAGAAAGCTGTGGTAGAGGGATGATGGTTGGACAGGTGACTGATGGATAATCACCAGGTAAGTGGGCAAATGTGCAGGCCATGGCTGGCAGGACAGAAAGGACAAGCAGACAAACAAGTGATGCACTTGATGAGGTGACTCAGAGCCGGGCCAATGGACGGGTGGACGGATGAAGAGAGGTCAGACGGAGGGATAAAGGGATGGTCGGATGGACAGACTCACGGCTCGCTGGACGGACGGAGCCAGTGCTGGGCCGGCAAGCAGGGAACAATCAGTTGTCCGGGAAAGAGCCCGGCTTTGCGCACTGCTGGGACATCAGTGAACGCAGATGTTCAGGAGAAGCACACGACTGGTTCTCGAGTTCTTAACGAGCTAGCACGAGCCGGCTGTGGCACGCCAGGAAAGGACGGGTGGACAGATGACGGAGGGCTGGGTGGTGGGCACAGTGGTGGTGGCTGAGAATGGGAGAGTGACTGGCTTACAGATTATCTGGGGAGATGGACGGCGGATGGGTGGATGGAGGGAGGGACGATGGAGGTGCAAACACGTGACTGGTATCAGCAGCACTGACATGTAGAAGGACACACAGGACCGAGACAGGCAAGCCTCCTCGGGACGCAGACACAGTGGACGGATCGAGCGCGTAAGCTGCGTGGGCGGCAAACCCGGGCTCCCTGCTCGCTAGCTACCGTCTGCTTACCTCTCCGAGGGCAGCGTCCTCGCCGGCAGAGCGGCCAGAGTCATGGCCGCTTCATAGGGTTGTCGGGAAAATTAAACGGACACTACACGTAAAGTGCAGAGCCTGGTGAGCACTCCAGAATTAAAGGCACCGTTATTCCACCTTTCAAGTGCTCAGCACATGCTGGACGGGTCACGGAGGGACTGTCGTCCGTACGTGATGCTGAGCTGCAGCTCCACCACCCTCTGGCTGTGTGGCTGTAGCCACATCACTTAACCTCTCTGAGCTGCGGTCACACGCGGGCCTTCCCATCAGAGACATGGGACCCTTGACGCCAATACTGGCCACTCTCGGGTCTCAGGACGCTCAGCCCAGCTGCTGAAGCCCTCAGGACAGAGTCCCGGTGAGGAACCGCGACTCCTGACACTGGAAGTCGGGCCTCCGCCGAGCCTGACTCTCTAGAACCACCGCCTCCCTGGGCCTCAGGCGTCCTCCGCCTCTCTCAGGGTCTGAAAAACCAGGAGACGTCAGGGTCAGGGGTCAGTGGCGGAGCTGGCCAGATCAGAGCAGGGCCGTGAACAAGGCAGAGGCCAGCTCTGGCACTTCTGTAATGAGCCCACAGCTTCTGCCCGGTCCCCCACCCGGTGGGATCTCAGTGACCTTGACTTTGAAGAGGTCAGAGAGAGGAACCTCTTGGCACACTGGAAAGAAACCTCCCCCGGACCACAGGAAGCAGCCAGCAGGAGAGCTTATGAGCCAAGCAGGACAACGCAGCCGCTTACGCCTGGGACAGATGCTTCTGAGGAGGTCCCTCCAGTCCCCTCGGCCACTTTCGTTGGCAAGAGTCCACCCACCTAGGCTGAGCTCTCCAGACATCTGCCCGAGGAGCTCCATTCACTCTCTTAAGTTGGGCAAGTTGCCAGGGCCACAGTCAGACTCCAAGGACAGGACAAAACTGCCCCACGCCCCACAGCACACACAACACAGCCAGGCAGCGGTGCCGCAAAACACGCAGCAGGCCTGGGAGCAGGTGCACCCTGGGCCACCCAGGTGGGGGAAGCCTCACAGGCCGGGCTCAGCGGGGTCTCCCTAGGCAGAAATGGGCACCAGAGGAGGGGCCCCTCTCTGGCCTCCTGTCTCCCTGCCAGCCCCCTGGCCAGGAAGCAGGCGGGCGCTGGCCCAGGGCCAAAGGAGATGTGCTCGTGGTTGGAAATTCCAAGAACTGTGCCACGTGGCCTGTCGGCTAAGGAAGAGCCCAAGGCTGCCGGCGTGAGGGCGCAGGGGCGAGAGCCCACAGGCAGCCCAGAGATCTGGGGGGCCCAGCCTGCTCCTCAGCGCTCAGCAGCCCCGACAGCACTGGAGGCAGACAGCAGCTGCGAGGCAGCGTTGCTGGGACCCCTGGATCAGTGCAAGGCTGGGGACGGCCCCTGCAGCTCCCTCCGGGGCCCAGCAGGAAGGCGGAGGCCTATGGAAGTGACTGCGGGACAGGGGAGGGGCAGCCTGCGGCCGGCACGCAGAGGCTGGCCCAGGACTCGCGTCCACCTGGTCACCGTGGCCAGAGCAGGGCTGAGATGCGACCTTGGGGCTTGGGGCCTCTCCTCCCCTCTGGAGGGGGCGGCAGGCGCCCGCTGTTACTGGGCTTTCCCTGCCACTCCTCTGTCCTGGGGCACCTCTGCCCCTCCTCTGGCCTCGGAGCTCAGCCCCGACTCACCTCTCTGGACGCCGCCTCGGCTCAGTCGGGCGGGCACGTGGCCAGGCTGGCGTTCTCAAAGGCATTTCTGTCTTGGCTTTAGACAAACTGTTTCATATTCGGTATCTCCTGCTCCACCATGAAGGTTCACAGAGCCGGGCCAGCTCTCCCTGTTCCCAGGCGACCCCGGCCACGGCCGAAGACACAGACTTGGCCCGTGGCCGGTGTCAGAGAGGCTTTGCTTTTCAGCAAGCGAGACGCACGGGCCGCTTTCCGCCGTCCAGCCACAGAGGCGCCCCACCCCCACAACCGAGAAGCCCGGGGCTCAGAGCCCTGCACTGGGGAGCCCGTCTCAGGTTGAGGGAAGACGTGTGGGTGTGGCCAGCACCCCTGTCCTGGAGGGGAGCCCTCCAACTCCTCAATGGGCAGCAGGCACCAGGAAAGACCTGGAAGGCCACGCCACCATCGCAGCCCAGCCCGGCCTCTGCGCCCACCCAGCCCTGCCTTCCTAGGACTGCCCAGGGGGCAGGGTCCTCCTGCCGTCTCCAGTTTGTAGGAGGAGACTGAGAGGGGCCTGAGGCTGCTAACATGGCCAGGTGGCCACCTTCTGGGCGCTTCTACAGGGGACAATATGCGAGGAGCAAGGCTGTCACGGGAAAGGGAAAGCAGGGGCGGACGGTCTGTCTGCCTCGGGCTGCAGGGACTCAGGACGTCTTCCAGGCGGCCCTGACAGTCATGGCAGCCCCCAGGGCAGGGAGGGCCGGGCTGGAGATGAAGTTGACCGGGTCAAGCGCCAGCTCCAACCAGCTGGTTGGGGTCCCTGGGGCACTGTGTTGAGAATGATTCTGAAGTCCAATCTGGGCCGTGAACATCATGATCCCTTGACTGGGTCTGCCACGGCCTGGGGCGGGGGGAGCTCCTGTGCCAGCTACAAACCACGCCCCTCCCAGGTCCAGGGCTCTCTCTGCACAGCCAAACAGCAAGGCCTGTAGGTGAGCTCCTTTCTCAGATGGCCTGGGCAGCAGGTCCCTCTCTCACCACACCCTCCTGGGAACCGCTGACAGCCAGACCTGAGCGCCAGGCCCGGCTCTCAGCACTCCACACACCTCCCCCCGACCCCACCCCACCCCACCGTGGGGTCTCAGCGCCCAGCTCCTCACCTTGGGCTGGAAGGACACGCGGTGCTTGGTGGGCTCTGCCTCCGGCCTGGCCTCCTCCCCGGAGCCCTCGCTGTAGCTCTCAAACTCGCTGGAGCTCCAGCCTAGGTCCTCGGCCTCCCGGGGCGCTCCGTCCCGGTGCACGTCTTCGTAGAGCAGGCCCCTGTCCACCCCTGCAGGCCAAGGGACAGGGCAGGTGAGCCGGAGCCCTAGGCCCAACTCAGGCCCATTCCGAGCCCAGGCGGGAGGGGTGGGGCTGGCGAGGGGGGCCCTGGCCCTGGGCCCTGCGCCCCGGCTCCGGCTCCATTCCCCAGCTGTGAAGAGGCGACGCCCAGACCTCTGCCCCTCAGGGTGCAGGAAGAAGCACAAGAAATGGTCAGACCCACAGCGGCTCAACAGTTCCTTCAGGGGCCGGCGCTGTGGCATTGTGGGTACACTCCAGGCTAAGCCTGGCCTGAGGCGCCAGCATCCCATCTGGGCAACAGTTCGAGTCCCGGCTGCTCCACTTACGATCCAGCTCTCTGCTATGACCTGGGAAAGCAGTAGCCCAAGCACTTGAGCCCCTGCACCAGTGTGGGAGACCTGGAAGAAGCTCCTGGCTTCGGATCAGTGCAGCTCCGGCCGTTGTGGCCATCTGGGGAGTGAACCAGTGGATAGAAAATCCTTCTCTCTGTCTGTAACTCTGCATCTCAAATAAATAAATAAATCTTTCAAAAAGAGCAGTAATAATTCTCCTAGTACCAGCCTTGCTGTCCTGCGGCCTCAGGGCTCAGCCTGGGCCTCCTCAGCCATTTTCAGAAGAACAAAGAAGGCCTGGGTCAGGCCTGACCAGGGCCGCGGCCTGGCGGGTGGGGGGTGACAATGGAGCTGGGGCAGGGTTGAGATGGCACAGAAGGGGCTCCATGCGGGCCCAGCACGGTCCACTAGGGGGCGCGCCTGACCCGGAGTCCAGGAGCCGGCCCTTTCCTGCCAGAGCCCCCTAGGAAATGCCCCACAGCAAGGGACTGAGACCCTGGGGACAAGGAGCCGGGTCCTCTGGCCTGGACGGGCGGGGCCTGACAGGAGCAGGGCACTCGGGCCCTGGGCAACATGGCTGCGAGCTGCCTGCCGGCCTGTGGGGACCCCACAGGAGACCCAAAACAGAGCCACAGATCACTGCTTCCCTGACCAGCAAAGGAGGTGAACTGTGGAAACTCCACAGAGAAGCCTTGAGTCAAAAACCACCACCGCCCACAGAGTGAAAGCAAGAAAAATGGAGTCACTCACATCAAGCCAGAGATGATGACATCACACATGCTGAGCCAGAAACTGATGACATCACTCATGCAGAGCCAAAGATGATGACATCATTCATGCTGAGCCAGAGATGATGACATCACTCATGCAGAGCCAGAGACTGATGACATCACTCATGTCAAGCCAGAGACTGATGACATCACTCATGTCAAACCAGAGATGATGACATCACTCATGCTGAGCCAGAGACTGATGACATCACTCATGTCAAACCAGAGACTGATGACATCACTCATGTCAAGCCAGAAACTGATGACATCACTCATGCTGAGCCAAAGACTGATGACATCACACATGTCAAACCAGAGACTGATGACATCACTCATGTCAAGCCAGAAACTGATGACATCACTCATGCTGAGCCAAAGACTGATGACATCACACATGCTGAGCCAGAGACTGATGACATCACTCATGTCAAGCCAGAGACTGATGACATCACTCATGCTGAGCCAAAGACTGATGACATCACACATGTCAAACCAGAGACTGATGACATCACTCATGTCAAGCCAGAAACTGATGACATCACTCATGCTGAGCCAAAGACTGATGACATCACACATGCTGAGCCAGAGACTGATGACATCACTTATGCTGAGCCAGAGATGATGACATCACTTATGTCAAGCCAGAGACTGATGACATCACTCATGCAGAGCCAGAGATGATGACATCACTCATGCTGAGCCAGAGATGATGACATCACTTACGTCAAGCCAGAGACTGATGACATCACTCATGCTGAGCCAGAGACTGATGACATCACTCATGCTGAGCCAGACTGATGACATCACTCATGTCAAATCAGAGATGATGTCATCACTCATGTCAAACCAGAGATGATGACATCACTCATGCTGAGCCAGAGACTGATGACATCACTCATGTCAAGCCAGACTGATGTCATCACTCATGTCAAACCAGAGATGATGACATCACTCATGCTGAGCCAGAGACTGATGACATCACACATGCTGAGCCAGAGACTGATGACATCACTCATGTCAAGCCAGAGACTGATGACATCACTCATGCTGAGCCAGACTGATGACAACACTCATGTCAAGCTCAGCGCTTGCTAGAAAGATACTCCTCATCAGACCGAACAGACACCCCGGGCAGTCCGATGACGTGTGTGCTATAGACGACAACCTCGAGTTACCTTCCTACTCGCTCCCCGAGAGTGAGCGGGAGACACCCTGGCCTAGGCATTGGACTGGCGGCACCCGGGAAACTCCAAGAGGGAGCACAACTGATGGGTGACACGCAGGCCTCCACGGAGACGCCCCCCAGAGTGGCCTTTCCCACCACTCTCCCTCCTCTCAGGGATCATGGCCCGGTGTGTGTGAACCTCTGGATCTCCACACATCTGGAGCTGAAGAGGCAGCCCGCTACTCTGCACGGAGCAGGTAGCGGCACAAGCTGACCATGGATCAAGGGCCCGGTGCGTGTGAACCTCTGGGTCTCCTTGCACTTGGCGCTGAAGAGCCAGCTCGCTAGCCCCTTGCTAAGCGACACAAAGTGACTACGGAATCAAACTCCAGCAGAGGGGCCGCCGCGCTGCCTGGCCTGGACATTTCATCAGCCTGCTGCCAGAGCTGACCCCAGAGCCGGCCAGGCCTCTCAGCAGGGGACCTCTCCAACCCCTCACCTTGCTGTCCGCCTGGGAACTCCGAGCCCACTGCCCAGAGTGGCAGCCACCCCATGACTCCCTGCCTGTAAGTGACTGATCCGAGCCCACCGCCCAGAATGGCAGCCACCCCACGACTCCCTGCCTGTGAGTGACTGACCCGAGCCCACCGCCCAGAGTGGCAGCCACCCCACGACTCCCTGCCTGTGAGTGACTGACCCGAGCCCACCGCCCAGAGTGGCAGCCACCCCGACTCCCTGCCTGTAAGTGGCTGATCCGAGATCCATCTCTGCCGAGACGTCGAGCTCCGGACCTTAAACACTGACTCTTTGCGTGACCGCGATACGAACCCTGAGAATACAGTCTTTGGAAGTCACATCAGCCATGTGTTGTAGGAATATGCTTTGACCCTGAGACTGAAAATAATGTTAGACACCTTGCTGTGCGTATACTACTGCCCTCGAAGCTACTTTAACACTGTAGGCTGTGGTCTGTGGATTAATGAATAAGCTCAAGTAGTATTACTGATATTGATATTCATTAGTGCTAAGAGTTCGTTCCAGTAATTCTTTAGTCTTGCCGTTAATGGAACAGTGTTGTAACACTGGAGTTACGCTGTTAAGTGCTAGCAGCTGAGTGTTCTAAGTACACGGTTAGTGATAGGCACGTAGATACTGCGGGGTGTGTCAACAGTGATGCTGGTCAGGGTTTGACCTTAGGGAGCACACTGATGAGTAGTGAGATACAAGCCCTGGTGTGGGAGCAGGGAGGTCTCTCACTGGGAAGGCAGTCTGTGTCCCCGTGTTCCTTTCTTCCCGCGCTCTGACACGTCGCCCTTAAGCCCTGTCGAGCTGTGTGACAGCTGGCGCTGGCGACATGGCCCAAAGCCCCAAAGCCTGTCCTGGGGTGGGCGGGAACAGAGGGCCCAGCCCCGGCTCTGTCACCTGGAGGTCGGGCGTGAGCCCGCGGGGTCAGACAGACAGCGCGCAGGGAGCTGGGCACGGGCGAGGGGTGAGAGAGGAGGGGCCTGGAGACGTCCCCCAAGGCTGCTGACCACCAGCTGACAGCCGAGCCAACGGAACACGGACAGGAGACCCCAGGCAAGCCTCCAACAGGGGCAGTTGCCCGCCAGGCCTGACGGCCCCCGGGAGGGCTTGGGCACCGTCGGCCCCTGCTGCACCCCACGGGAAAGCTGGGGCGGGGGTTGGGGGGGCGGCTACTGAAGAACATGCAGGGAGCTCAGCAGGAGACTCAGGTTCCAGGACCAGGAAGGGCCATGAGGTTATTTTTAAGCAAAAATAATAGAGCCCGCTGTCCCCAGAGATGGGGCGGCTGGCACACAGGCTATGACCATAGAAGGCTGCACTGCTGTCCTTTGGCCGCAGTGGACGCCCCGTGAGCGGCAACCACAGAGCTCTCACGGGCACCCGAAGGGAGCCACAGAGCACCTGGGAGGTCTGTGCTTCCATGGGGTGAACCACGGCTGCCCGCCTGCCTCCTCGTCACGCGCGACATCTCCCAGCAGCCCTGGGGCGTGCAGGGTGCAAGGTAGCACCCCTCCTATTGGATGAGAAATGGGGCCTAGAGAAGCGACGGGGCTGGTGATGGGCAGACAGCGAGCGGGGCTGGGGCCCATCAGGCCGCCAACCGTCGCGCTGCCCCAGGGGCCACCCCGCCCCCACAGCGGGAGACAGGTGACAAGATCCCTGGACCAAGTGTGAACCCCTCGGCCTCCAGGGAACTCACAGTGGCGCCCCGCTTCTGCTGCCGGGGGCTTCGCTGAGGCTCAAGATGGCCACCCCTTCCCAGGCGTTCGCTGCCGCCCGCTCAGTGGCCCACGTGGAATCCGTACCACTCCCTGGGGGCGGGGCCGTGACGGGTCCCATTTTACAGATGGCCCAACGGAGGCCCTGGGAGACGAAGGGGCTCTCTGTGCAGCCCTCCACAAAGGCCTATGCGCTCAGGACGATGTTTTAACTTGATATGGAGGAGCCAAGACCCAGCGGCAGCGGCAGGACATGAACCCAGGCCTGCGCGAGGCCGCTGGCACCTGCAGCTCGCACCACGGCTGAGAACCTCCTCTCCGCACCCCTCTCAGCCCTTGGGCCCGGGCCGGCCGGTGCTGGGGCCCTCGGCACTGACAGCGCTGCCTAGAGCGGCCCTGTGACTCTGGCGCCCTGAGCCCAGCTCTTCGCAGCCTGGTCTCACCTAAGCCTCCGCAGCCGGCAAGCAAGGGTCAAGGGCCTAGGGACCGTGGTCACGAATGTGCACCCCAGGCCACCTGCTCCTAACCACCTCAAGGCAGAGCTCCAGACGGGCCACGTCCTCCCAGGCCCTGAGGACGCCACGTTGTGTCTCCCACGGGACGGGAGCCCCTGAAGACAGGAGGGCAGTGCGGCAGAAAAGGCAGGGCTGCGGCTGCGTGTCCTGGGCGGGGGAGCCGAGCGGCCTGCCCTGCCAACCTCGCGGGGTCGGAGGATGCGCAGCGGGAACCAAGCTGCTTCACCGGCCGAGAAGGTCCCCCAGAGCCCCCTGGGGTGGGCGACAGAGAACGGGAGTCAGAGGGAGCAGGTGCCAGCCCAGTGCTGCCTCAAGTTCCTGTCTGCAGTGAGGACCCAACCCAGCAAACACTGCAGGAGTCGCTGGCCTCAGAGGTCGGCACACAGGGCTCTCCGGCTGCCCTGACCCACTGTCCCTGTTCCCTCCCTTCGGGCGTCTGCAGCAGGACTGCCCCACCACCACCACCACTGCTTTCCGACCCAGGGGTCCTGGGGACTGTAGGGGCTTTCTGCTTTCTCCTGCAGCCTAACAAACCCAGACTCCTGCCCCATTTCCATGAGAGAGGAAGCAAGGCGGGTGGGGTGAAATGATCCACTGATCCCACTCACAGCTGGAAGTCGCCCAGCCAGGCCCCCAAAGCCAGCCCAGCCTGGCCACGCCCCCGGCGGCCCCAGGCTCCTCGGCCTGGATGACCACAGTGGTTTTCAAATGCAAGACGGAAAGGCACTGGGCTGGGAGGGAGGGAAGGAACCGGAAGGAGAAACTGGTTCCCAGTCCCTCCCGCTGCCCCTCCCCGGCCCCCGCCCCCACCGCACCGAAGCAGGACTCGGGAAGAGGCCGTACCGGGCTGATGGGCATCTGGGCTCTCGCAGGGGACGTCGTCGTAGATCACATCTTCTTCCAGGGCGGGGAAAGTGAACCGCTCGACTGCGAGTGGAGAGAGCGCTCGTGGGCTGTGGCGGCCCAGCGGGGACTGCAGCAGCTGGCGGCTGGCCGCGTCCTGGCCGCTCGGCCGCCCGGCTCTCAGGGGATGCTGGTTCCCAGCGTCTCCCCGCCCCCAGCCTCTCCAAGGCGCCTGCCAGTGACCGCAGACCCCCGCCCGCCGCCTGCCCATCCGGCTGCCACAGCAGCTGTCCGGGCACCTGCAGGGAGCACGCGCAGCCCCCGCACCTGCACGCTGGCCCCAGGCAGCCTCAGTCACCCAGGCCTGGCTGGGTAGAGCCGGGATTTGGGAAAGCAGCCCCCACCCCTCCCCCACCCCCACGGGAGCCTGTCCTCAGGCAGGAAGAAGCAGCCCCCTGCTGAGGCTTCCTTGGGAATCTGCCACAGCCTCAACCTCCTGCCCTGCAGATGCTGCCAGGGGCCCTCAGCCTCCCTCCCCCGGGGGCCCAGGACAGCCCTCCCCAGCCTGCGGTCCACCCAGCAAAGGGACCCAAAGCCAACTGGGGCCATGTCACTGGCCCTCCATGGCCCCTGGGCGTGGCCCCCAGCAGCGGCCAGGTCACAGCCTCCCCTGGCCCAGTTGAGCCCCTAACACCCCCACGCCCAGACAGAGCCCCTGCTGCTTACCCAGGTGCACAGCCCACCCTCTGCCCGGGACCTCTCTCCCTAACCTGCTACCTCTCTCTCTCTGCACTCAGGGCTGCCCCCAGCCCTGCCCCTGCCTGCCTCTGTGTGGTTGTGTGCCCAGAGGGACCTGGTCAGGGCCACCAGCGTAGCCCCCCACCCCCAGCCCTGCTCTGTCCCCAGGCGAGGAACACGAGGCTGGCTACCTGTGTGATCTCTTCCCGGATCCCAGCTCCCCCTGGGAGCAGCTGCCCTCAAACAGAGGGTGTTCGCCGGCCGGGAGGACACTCTGAGATACCCTGCCCTCCCCGGTGGGCACACCGGCCGGTGCAGGGGGCACTTACTGCGACGGGAGCTCTTCCGCTTCCAGCTGGAGCGCCGGCCCCCCGCGAGAGCTGCGTCCACGGCCTCCCCATTGCTCAACGCAGCTGGCACCCTGCGGGCCGAGAGACGGCGCCGTGAGCCACAGGGAAAGGCACGGCAGGCCCCTCAAAGCCTCGGGCAGCCCCTCACCACGTGGGCAGGACAAGAGCCAGCGGCAGCAGGTGGAAGGCCTATGGCCGGGCTGGCCCTTGGCAACACCCGTCCCGTTAGGCCTGGCCTGGTACTTGATGAGACCACGAACATCAAATGCCTTCACCGTGACAGGCACCCGCACCCCGCACCAGCGGCCCGGCCCCCCTGCGGCGCGGACCCAAGGGAAAGCTGCCCCTCTACTCTCCCACGTGCTCAGGACGAGCGGGCTGGGGGCCCCTGCTTCCCGCAAAGCTTCAAAAGCCCACGCATGGTGAGAGAGGGCTCCCCCCACCCCTGCAAACACACAACACGCCCTTGGGGAGGGGCTGTGCAGATATGCGACTGGGACACGTCCGAGAAACCCGGCCACTGCCGCCTGACGCCACAGACCCCTGATGCGACGTCCTGACCAGGGCACCACACCCCCGTGCTGCTTCCGCCCAAAACCCGTGAGCGGGTGCAGAGCACTGCCCAGTACTCCCCAATGCCCCCTCAAAGCCACGGAAGCCACGGAAGTCCAGACCAGGAAACGGACGTGGGCCAGAGGTGAGAAGCAGAGAGCTGCCACGGCTGCCACGGCTGCCACGGCCACCGCCCCACGGCGCTGCTGAGCTCTCGAGAGACGGCTACCGCGGCGAAGACACCTGCTTTCATCTGTCATTGTCAGGCAATTCACCCTCGACAGCCACCGGCCTTGCCTTGGTCACTGTGGGGGAAGCTGGTCTTGGAAGCCAGCAGCGCCGGCCTGGGGCAAGGCAGACGCTCATTCCGGCCCCAGGGTGAGGCTTCCCACTGCCGGGTGGTGAAGGCCAAGGGGAACCCCCAGGCCCCTCTTTCCAACTGCTGCTTCCTTGAGCCAACACCTCCCGACCCGGAGACATGGCGAAGGCGCTGAGCGCCCGGAAACACGCAGACGCGACCAACCGCTCCAGCCTGAGTCACAGAGCCTCCGGGGGCCGGCCTGACCCCCACTCCCGAGTCCAGCTTCCTGCTAGTGAGCACCCTGGGAGGCAGCGGTGATGGCTCAAGTCCCTGGGTCCCCGCCAGCCACGCGGGAGACCTGATGGAGCTCCTGGCTCCCAGCTTTGGCCTGGCCCAGCGCCCAGCGGTAACAGGTATTTGCAGAGTGAACCAGCAGATGAGAGATTTCTCTCTTTCTCTCTTGGCTTCTCAAATAGATGAAATAAACAATCTAAATATTTGCCTCACAGACTCCTGTGTCAAGGTCGCCTATTTTGCCTGTTAAGCCACTGGGGTATTTTTTTTTCTGATAAAGAAAAAAAATTTATCATTTATTAGTTTGAAAGTCAGAGTTATACATATATAGAGAGATCTTCCATCCACTCATTCACTCCCTGAAGGCCACAATGTCCACGGCTGGGCCAGACCAAAGCCAGGAACCAGGAGCTTCATCCAGGTCTCCCGTGCGGCCCAGGGACCCAAGCACTCGGGCCGTCTTCCACTGCTTTCCCAGGCTACTGCATAGATCTCAAAAATAAAGGAGAGAAACAGCATTCCACGTAGATTCCACGTAGATTCCACGTAGAGCCACAGACCCAAGTTCAAGGCTCTGACTGCCTGCGTCCCCCCCAGCCCCGGTGTTGCTGTCCCGATTCCCAGGGTGGCATCAGGAGGCGGGATTTTCTGGAAGTGACTGGGTCATGAGGGTGGGGCCCTCACGAATGGGGTTAGCGCCCTCCTAAAACAGAGCCCAGAGATCTCCCTCAGCCCTGCCACTGCACGAGGGCACAGCGAGAGGACAGACGGCCGCCTGGGGACCAGGAGAGGAACCCTCACTGGACCACTGAGTCTGCTGGTGGCGCCCTTACCCAGGACGTCCCAGCCTAAGGCACCACGAAGCCCACAGTCCCCGGCAGCCCCAGCGACCCCGTCCGAGAGAAGCTGTCCTGGCCGGCTCCAAGGCTGCAGTGCAGCGTGACCCAGAGAACACCCAGAAGGCCCTGCGTGAGCTCTGGAGACATCGAGGCAGGGCTGGGCGTTACCGGGAGAGGCCAGGCAGGTTTAGGAGGGAGCAGGAAACCCCGCAGGAGCATCCGAAAGCCGGGGAGGGGGGGGCTGCGCTCTGAGCCTCTGAGTGCAGATCCCCAGAGCACAGCCAGCAGCCGGCCCAGCTTCCGGTCCTGGCCTCCCGGCCTGGACAGCAAGCTCCGCACAGCACACCGAAGGCACCTTCTCGCCCACCCCTCCGGCAAGTCACCAGGCCAGCAAGAGGCAGGGCTCCAGTCTGCACCGAGATCTGCCCCTGCCCCGTCTGCACAGCCTTGCTCGCCAGGCCAGCCCTGCTGCCCCAGACTGGAGCAGGCATCGCCCAGCAGGACTGCGAGGGAAAGGAGGGAAACGGGCAGGAGCCCTCGGCACACGCCCACCTTCAGGTAGGGGTGCAAGGAGCGAACCTGCCGGGGGTGCCACTCCCCGCTCCCTGCAGCCCCTGCGCCCACCTGCTCCCAGCTGAAGCCACACAGGGCCCTGCCCAGCTGGGAAGTCCAACTCCCTCCTTCTGGGTCCTCCTCCAAGGCTCCAGATAGTGAAAGAGCCATAAAACCCACTCAGAGGCCACTTATCACAGCCTTATCTGAACTGCCACTGCCTCTGGGAGATAACACCCAGGCCTGCAAGGTGAGGCCACCACTGCCCCGCCCTCTAGAGGGGAGGGACTCGATGGGGACCGGGACAGGACAAGAAGGACCGGGACAGGACGAGGAGCCCGAGCAGAGGGAGGCAGGCAAGCAGGCAGGGGACGGACAAGAGGACCGCTCCGACGCCTCCAACAACCAGTGCTCGCCGTGGGCCAGACACCGGGAGGCCTCCTGGTCTGTGTCCAGCCCCCAGAGCTCCCGCTGCCCCCATGCGCCACCTGCTCTCTCTCCAGGGGGAGAGCGGAGAGAACGCCTCATGACAGCAGGGACCTGCTCCGTCCCGGCGGCCCCGGCACGTGGTCGGCGCTCGGCGATGGCGAAGGCCGTCCAGCCCGCTACAATGATCAGCAGCTCCTCCGAGGACAGCAGCGCCCCAGCCTGCACCCTGAGGCTGCCACGGGGCCACGGTCTCTCAGGGGGCCTCCATGGGCCACACGCCCCACAGGGTCCCTTCCCAGAGCTTATGCAGTGTGGGTGGTCCAGCAAGAAGACCCCCAAAACCAGTCTGACCTAAGGACTCCTGGCCGGCTGGGTCTACACAGCGCATTTCAGGCCAAGGCACAGGATGTGGGAAACAAAGAATCCCCACGGGGGCAGGGAGGGGGACCAGCACCTGCCTCAGCCGGAGCCCCGATGCCGAGGGGCAGGCTTCACCCTGGGCAGGGCAGCAGCACCCCACCAGCCCAGGCCCAAAGCCAGGCGACACGAAACGCCGAGCTCGGGCCAGGCCTGCCGCCGGTTTCTTTTCAGCCCTGGCTGCTTTCTGGTTGGTACAACGTAAGGGCCTTAAAGACGCCCTGAAGGAGACGGTTTTAGACCTCCCAGAGGCTCATGGGCTTCAGGGGAGAAATGACCCGTCAGAGCCCCTGGGCTGTGTGTGGGGATGAGCAGCTTAGTTCAGAGCCAGGTGAATTACCACTTCCACTTCCTGCTGTGAGGACTAAATGAGGAAACCCAGGGAAAGCACGTGGCACTGCTGTGTGCCTCGGTTTCCACATCTGTTAAATGGGCACGGTAACGCCCTCTTAGGGTTCTGGCTGGCAAGGCAGCAGTCCCCACCTGCGCCCCTTCCCTTCGCCACCTCTCCCCCGGGTACAGCGTCCCTCGATGGCCGGCACCCTAACACCGACCCCACTGTCCCCCCAGGGAAGCCACGGCACAGGTGGATGGCATGCACAACGCCCCTCCATGACAGATCGGGGGCCCTGGGCTCAGCGGCCAGACTGCGAGGGGCTCTGCACCCCAGCAGTAAGTGACTGGGAGCCCTAGGGGGTGTTCAGGCAGAGAGCAATCCCCTCGGGGGAAAACGCTCACTAAATGCTATTAGATAAAAAAAAACAAGTTAGCTACCTCGCAGCAGCCTGGGCACTAAGGGAGCACACAGCTCCTTTAAAAACGTAGGAACGCAGGGCCGGCGCTGTGGCGCAGCAGGTAAAGCCGTCACCTGCAGTGCTGGCATCCCATATGAGCGCCGGTTCAAGTAGCGGCTGCTCCACTTCCAATCCAGCTCTCTGCTGTGGCCTGGGAAAGCAGTGGAAGTTGGCCCAAGTGCTTGGGCCCCAGCACCTGCAGGGGAGACCTGGAGGAAGCTCCTGGCTCCTGCCTTCAGTCTGGTTCAGCCCTGCTGGTTGCAACCATCTGGGGAAGGAACCAGCAGATGGCAGATTCTCTCCCTCTGCCTCTCCTTCTCTTTCTGTGTAACTCTGACTTTCAAATAAATAAATAAATCTTAAAAAACAAACATGTCTGCTTGTATGGTTGCATGCACAGCAAAGAGGCAATACTGAGACACACAGTGATGTCTTTTTCTGCACTTCCTGACTTTTTTTTTTTTTTAAATGACAGAATTACAGAGAGAGGTAGAGACAGAGAGAGAGGTAGGTCTTCCATCCTCTGGTTCACTCCCCAGATGGCTGCAACGGCCGGAGCTGCGCCAATCAGAAACCAGGAGCCAGGAGCTTCTTCCGGGTCTCCCACTAGGGTACAGGGGCCCAAGGACTTGGGCCATCTTCTACTGCTATATCAGGCCATAGCAGAGAGCTGGATCAGAAGTGGCACAGCCAGGATTAGAACCTGCACCCACATGGGATGCTGGGGCTTCAGGCCAGGGCTTTAACCCGCTGAGCCACAGCGCCGGCCCCTGCACTTCCTGATTTTTTTAAACATGTATGACTTACACAGAAAGGCAGAAGGCAGGAGGGTGCCCTAGGTCCCTCGTGCCCTGCAGTCTGCCCTGCTCTGGGGACAGTGACACCAGCAGCTCACTGAGCAGGCATCCGATCCTCCATATCCCATTTCAGCCACCCGGGGGCCCTGTCAGCCGGGCCTCATCACCCCGCTTTACAGAGAGGACCCCCAGGGTTAGGTCCGGGTCACTGGCTGCTGTGTAGCGGGCTCTGACCCACATCTCCGTGGGAGCGGGCGGGGCTGGAGGAGTGGGAACAGAGGGCGTGGAACCGAACAGTTAACCCTGGCTCCGTCCTCATGCTCACTGCGCGGGTCTGCATCCGTGTGGAGGAGGTCAGGGTGGTGCCTGCCACAGGAGAGGGTCCCGGGGACTGGTGAGACAAGAGGCATCAAGCCCCCAGGACAGGGCCTGGCGTGGAGTAAGTGCCCAGCACACACGAGCCAGACACACAGAACAACACAGCCTGGGCAGAACGCCAGCCCCGTGAGAAAGACGCGCTGGCTGGCGGGAGGGGGACAGGGATGAGGGGCAGGGGAGCCCAGGCAGGCAGTGGGCACTGCCTGGACACTCGGGGGGCATGGGAGGAGGAGCCCCACCTCACCTTAGGAGCCCTCGGACGAGCGAGTCCACCTGGCGGGACCTACAAAAGGGGCCCCACGCTCACGTCCTCTTGCCCCAGGGCTGCTGCTGTGGACAAGTTACCAAACCCGGTGCCCAAAACCCGGACTTATCATCTCAGTGGTGTCGGGGTCAAAGCCGAAAGCAAGGACCTGCGTTGCGGCGCGGCGGGTTAAGCCCTGGCCCGAGACGCTGGCGTCCCATATGGGCACCGGGAGACTCAAACGCTCCAGAGTCGTGAACCAGCAGGTAAGACAAGCCTGGGCTTCCAAGCAAACCCAGAGGAGGTCTGCAACAGTCCAGAAAACCTGGAGAATCCCCCCCAGGAGCTCGGGGGGCCCACGGACTCGCTGACCCACCCCCGCCCCCCACGAGCCCCGGACTCCCCACACCCAGCAGAATCAGAAGCCGCAAGGCCAGGGTCCAGCGGCAGGCGGAACGCCCAGCGCCCGGGTTAAACCCTGCTTCACTCAGCCTGGCCACCTCTCTGCCTGACCCCCCACCCCCCCGCCGCTCCTGCTATGTCCCAGGAGGCGGGGGTCTGACGGCGCCAGGCCCAGGTGAGCGCCTCCAGCCAGCGGGCAGCACAGTTGTGTTGTCCAGGCCCTAGGAAGAGAGGACAGGAACCTCCAGGGAACCAATTAGAGACCCCAAGGCTGGCGCTGGGAGTCAAAACCCTGCCCTACTAGGAAACACTGACCCAGGGCCCCTGGGGACAGAAGCGAAACCAGGCAAGGACAAGCAAACTGCGGCAGAGGGGGCGGGACACTCAGGTGAGAGGTGTGGGCCTGCGGCCAGGAACAACCTGGGAAGCTCAGGGTTCCTGGCTCCCACGGGACGCCAGGGGCTGCTCCCAGCCAGGGGCCACGAAGTCCACAGGGAAGGCAAACCCCGTGGTGGCTTTGGGAGAAGCCGGACCTCGTCCTGCGACCCTGGGAGACGCCAGTCAATCCTCTGAGCCCCAGCGGCTCGTCTGCGACGTCCCCGTCCCCTGGGGCTCCTGGTGGTTCCAGCACCAAAGTGATGGACACGACGCACTTCACCCGCATGCGGCTCTGCCAGCGGCCCTGACACTGTCAACAGCACTGGGGTCGGGTGACCACTCCGCCACTGCAAGCCCCGCCCCCAGCCCTCCAAACTCCATCCAGAGCCTGGCTCCGTGCTAGGCAGCCGTGAGGATGCGGCTGCAAGCAACAACCCCCCCAAACAGGAAGTGACCTGGGGGTGGGTGGGAGACCCCCCCCCCGACTCTTCCACACTCACAAACCTTCCTGTGGTGGGGAGAGCTGCCTCTGTTCCAATTTCAAGGGGCTTCGCCCAGAAGCACACACCTGGCAGTGCTGAGGCTCCCCAAGTGTGTGGGGGGGGGTCTGGAACATTCCACGGCCTGCCTGGAAGCCACTATCCCAAGAGCACAGGGACCCTCCCTTAGCAGGCACAATCCCGACCCCAATCAGCACAGGCACATGGGATGGCACATACAGAGCCGGCCCCACCCACCCTCCCTCCGGGAACCAAAGGACGGGTTCCGGGAGGCAGGTGGCACCGAGGTCGACCACGGGCCTCCAAGTCCAAGGGCCTGGGTTCTAGTCCCTGCTCTGAATGCACTGAGCCACCCCCTACTTCCTGGGGCCTCCATTTCCTCATCTATGTAACGGGCAACGACAGTGTCTACTTCCTAGAGACATGGACAGTGAGCGGCCCTGGGCATTTAGCCCTGTGCCCAGGAAACAGTGACACCATCGTCTGTGTCACGGTCACTGCTGGATGCTGTTATCTGCCCACAGGTGTGACCTTCACCAGTTAGCGGAGCCCCCAGCTCCCCTTGGGCCTGCTGAAGAGGGTGGCCCAACCTCAGATCTGCCCCAGTACACACCCAGAGACACCTGCAGTTCTGTTTACCCCCACAGCCACCTGGCTGCCTCCCCTCAGGCACCCAGCCAAGCATCAGAAGACGAGGAGGTCCACGCAGGCTCCAGGCCAGGGCGCCTTCAGCAGGTGCAGCTGCCTGCCAAGGTCACTGCCTGCCAAGCAGCGTCAGTCACCCTCAGAACCACCTGCTGGGCCGGCCACGTCCCACAGCCAGTAGCAGGGGCTGGATGCCACCAGGCTGCCTCCCAGGGCTGCAGGGCCCCCAGCTCTACAACAGCCACAGTGAACACCCTAGAGCAGCTAGCCGTGCTGGCCAGACGGACGCTCACTGAGCTTTGCAAGGCCTGCTGCCCCACTGTGCGATCAAGCCAGCAAGGCCGAGGCCAGGAAGCAGCTCCACGTGGCTCTGAGCCCCCAGGCCCCGGAAGCCCCTGGCTCCCCCAGGTCTCACTCCCTGAGCCCCCGGGCCCCGGAAGCCCCTGGCTCCCCCAGGTCTCACTCCCTGAGCCCCCGGGCCCCAGAAGCCCCTCGCTCCCCCAGGTCTCACTCCCTGAGCCCCCAGGCCCTCCAAGCCCCTCACTCCCCCAGGTCTCACTCCCTCAGCCCCCGGGTCCCGGAAGCCCCTCACTCCCCCAGGTCTCACTCCCTGAGCCCCCGGGCCCTCCAAGCCCCTGGCTCCCCCAGGTGTCACTCCCACACACCTGCCTGGGTGACCCCGCAGCTGTGAAGTGGGGCTTAGGACCCAGCCCCACCTCCCTCCTGGCCCCGCCCCCTTTGCCCCCAGCAGAGGATCCAGTGGCCTGAAGGGAGTGAGGTCACTCTGAGACGAAAGCTCAGCCAACCCGGGCGGCTACTCCAACTGTGCCATCAGCAGACCAGGCAGGCGGGCGGGGGGCAGGAGCCGGCCCCACCTGCAAACCTCCCGCAGGGGCCGCGCAGCAAACGCAGGCTCCAGACCTTTGCGGTTTGCGTTGGCAAAGCAGTGTCTGCTGAGTGATCCTCTCTTTGGAAATTTTTTTTTTAATTAAAAAAAAAAAAAAGAAGAAAGAAATTTCCTTTGGATAACAAGGAGGGGGAGAGGGGTCCGAGACTCCGGAGCGGAACATCACCGCTAGGGGACGGCTGGAGCTCCAGGCACAGAGAGCCGGGGGCGGGGGGGCTGGAGCGGCGTGGACAGCACTGGACGGGGTCCTGCCCGGCCTGGGGCCAGTCCTGCCCACCACACCCCCACGTGCCAAATCAAGAGGGCTCTCAGGCTCCCCGTCCTGGTCAGCGCTCTGCAGGGGGCACCTGTCCCAGGAACCCTGTTGGGTAAGCGACAGTAAAAGCCCTGTTGCCTGGTTGAGGGCACTGGAAAGTGATGCTTACTACCACCACTGGCGGGAGCCTGGCCCCCCAAGGAATCCAGGCCCAGCCCGGCACCCGGGGCTCTGGGCACAGACAGGTTCCCCCCACCCCCCACCGAGCTGGACAGGAGGAGGGGCAGGTGCTTCCCCAAGCAGCCTCTCCTACTGCTCCCCTCGCTTCCAGCTGGTGTTATTCTTCCCTCCTAACGGACAGGGAAACTGAGGCACAGAGAGGTCCCGGGGCCCCATGGCACACAGCTAGCGAGGGGCTGGGTGGGGATTTGCATCTTGGAGCTCGCGCCCCGCGGCCTGCAGGAGACGGTGCTCACGCTCACGGGAGCCGGGGGACTAACTTCAGGCAGCGGCGGGTCCAGGGGCGGGCAGAAGGTTAAGGCGGAGGCAGCGCCCGTCCCTACCTGGAAAGCCCAGCCCACTCTGAAGGATCCTAGCGGTCCCATCTCGATGATGAAAACACACCCAGCACTCGCCTCGGTGTGGCGCCAGCCCGACACGGGATCTGGCTGCAGGCTCATCAGGGAGAACCCAGGAGCCAGGTCCCCAGGACAAAGCTGATGGCTCGGCCATGGGGCTTGAAGAGAGAGGGCCGCGGGGAGGGGCCCCACTGCGGCGCTCCTGACCCCTAGCTCAGGGGAGCTGGGGTCTCCAGGGTGCACCTGCTCACTCCCCCAATCCAGCGCCTCTACCCAGGGGCTTCCTCCACATGGACATCACCCTCCCACCTCTCCACCACCCCCACGGCTGAGTTGCTGCTCACGTGCCAGCCAGGACCTGCCCCAGAAGAACCTGGCTGTGGGGCGGGTGTTTAAGCCACTCCTTGGAACACTCGCACCCCATACCGGGGAGCCTGGTTCAAGGCCCAGCTCCACTCCTCATCGCGGCTGCCTGCCTATGTGCACCCTGCGAGGCAGCAGGCGATGGCTCAAGGACTCTGGTCCCTGCAGACCACGTGGGAGACCCAGATGGGCTTCCTGGCTGCTGGCTTCAGCCTGGCCCAGCCCTGGCTCTTGCAGGAATCTGAGGAGTGCACCAACAGATGGAAGATATCTATCTCTTTCTGTCTTCCAAATAAATAAACTAGAAACAGAAAAATAAAAGTATCTCTTAAAAAAAAAAAAAAGAATTCCTCGACACCTCCCACCCCTGTCCCAGAGGCCTGGGGCTACCGGGGCCACTGTGCCGTGCGCAGCTTCCTTCTGGCCACGCTGGGGGCTGGGAGCTCAGAGCCCCCACAGTCCCTCCCCAGGCCAGGTGCAGGAGACCCGCCTGTCCGCAGTCACTTCAGGTCCCTAAGCAGAGGGAGGCTGGCCCCTAACCGTGACTGCCCGGGTCCACGCAGCCGCACAGCGGAAGAGCTGGGTCTGCCGTCTGCGTCTCTGAGGCCTCCTGCCCCGTGCCACCTGCCTGAGTCAGCCACCAGCTCCACTCACCCCAGGAAGACCCAGGGAGGCTCAGCCAGCCCTGCCCCCACCAGCACGGCCAGCACTGAAACCCAAGCCCCCTCGGCCCTGGCCATTAACTCCGCATCTGGACCCTCTGCTTAGGTTCCAAGCGCCCAGGTCCTTGCCGGATACCACAGAGGAAGGGTCATGAAAAGCAATGGCCTGGAAGTGGGAATGCCTGGTTCAAGTCCAGGCTCTGCCGCTTCCATCCCTGCTTCCTGGGAACGCACACCAGGGAGGCAGCAGGCCAGGCTCAAGTCCCGGGGCCCCTGCCACCCACACGCAGGGCCCAGAAGGAGTCTGAGGACCAGCCCTGGCTACTGTAGGCATCTGGGTAGAGGACAGTGGATGGAAAACCTCGCTCTGTCTCTTTCCTTCAATTAAAAGTAAAATAAAATAAATAAAAAGTTTATAAAATAAAAATAAATATTTAAGAAAAATAAAAAAACTGCCTTGACTTGGTGTCTACCTGGAGGCTTTGCCTCTTCCCCAGTGGCCATTTTCCAGATGAGGAAGTCAAGGTGTGGAGGGAACCACAAGGCCTCATGGTGAGTGCGAGGGCTGCAGTTACAACACAAGCAGCGAGGGCCGGCGCTGTGGCGCAGCGGGTAAAGCCGCCTACCGTGCCCGCATCCCATATGGGCGCCAGTTCGAGACCCGGCTGCTCCACTTCCGATCCAGCTCTCTGCTATGGCCTGGGAAGGCAGTGGAAGATGCCCCAAGTCCTTGGGCCCCTGCACCCATGTGGGAGACCCAGAGGAAGCTCCTGGCTCCTGGCTTCAGACTGGCCCAGCTCCAGCCATTGGTGGCCATTTGGGGAGTGAACGAGCAGACAGACCTCTCTCTCTCTCTCTCTTTCTGCCTTTCAAATAATAAAATCTAAACACACGCACACGTATGTCATACACACATCTCACACACAATCACACACACATCACATACATACACACACACCTCACACACGCACGATCACACACATCTCACAAACACACACACATCTCACATACATACACATACATCTCACACACATCTCACATATACACAATCTCACACACATCTCACACGCACACACACAATCTCACACACATCTCACATGCACACACGTGCACACACCTCACACACACATCTCACATACACACACACAATCTCACGCACATCTCACATATACACAATCTCACACACACATCTCACATACATACACACCTCACACACACACATCTCACATATACACAATCTCACACACATCTCACACGCACACACACATCTCACACACATCTCACATGCACACACGTGCACACACACATCTCACATACACACCTCACACACACACATCTCACATACACACACACAATCTCACGCACATCTCACATATACACAATCTCACACACACATCTCACATACATACACACCTCACACACACACATCTCACATATACACAATCTCACACACATCTCACACGCACACACACATCTCACACACATCTCACATGCACACACGTGCACACACACATCTCACATACACACACACAATCTCACGCACATCTCACATACACACACACAATCTCACGCACATCTCACATATACACAATCTCACACACACATCTCACACACACGCGCACACACACATCTCACATACATACACACACATCTCACACACATCTCACATATACACAATCTCACACACACGCGCACACACACATCTCACATACACACCTCACACACACACATCTCACATATACACAATCTCACACACACGCGCGCACACACATCTCACATACACACCTCACACACACACATCTCACATACATACACACACATCTCACACACATCTCACATATACACAATCTCACACACACATATCACACACACGCGCACACACACATCCCACATACATACACACCTCACACACACACATCTCACACGCACACACACAATCTCATGCACACACGCACACACGCACAGCTGCCCCAGCACCCAGGCCCTCCACCTTCAGGCTCCCCTGCCTCTGACAAGCTCCCAGGGACAGCAGTCACGGGTGTGACAGTGGCCCCGGCAAAGACAACCCAGACGCCATCAGCCCGCAAGGGCAGCCCAGCCGAGGCGGCCCCTCCCACAGGCACACACGGACGCCTGTGGGGTCTATGTGACACGGGCGGGGCTGGGGGCCCCCTCTGCTTTCTCAGGCTGTCAGAAGGAAGCCAGAAGTGGGGGTCTCAGCAATGACCTCTCCCCTGGCCCGAGGGTCTTCACGAAACGCTCCGTCCTCAGCTCAGAACCCGGCCGGGCACCTCCAGGCCCCGGCACCGCCACCGCCCCCACCCCCGGCCCCGGCGGCGGAGAGCGAGTTCACTTACTCTGTCTGGGGCGGTCCAGCGGCTGGGTCCAGGTCTGCGGGAGACGCACGGGGAAGAGGCTGTCAGGCGGGAGGCAGCCCTGGGAATGCCCCGCCCCCGCCTCCCCAGGGCCCGGCAGCCAGGTGCCTGTCCTGTCCCTGCCTCCCTGTCCCCAGCTCCGGATTAAGCTCTGGTACCTGTCCTACCTGCACGGCCCGCACCCACCCCCATGCGCTGGTCCCAACTCCAACCAGAACCAGGGCCACACCTGCTGTGGGGGAGGGGCCTGCAGGAAGTTCCGGCTGGTCCAGTCCCCAGGTCTCCCCAGGTGACAGCAGCTAAGAGCCCAAGAGCTGCCAGCCTCCCGGGGCCCTGCTCCCCTGCAGCAGACTGGAGGGGGCCCTGGGGGAGGGGGCTCTAGGGGAGGGGCCCTGGGGGAGGAGGCCCTCGGGGAGGCTCTGGGAGGACTCTGCCAGGGGCGTGTTCTCCAGGAGACACAGCTCTGGGCGGCCACTATCCCCCAGGCACAGCCAGGGCCAGTCATTTCCGTTTACAACCTGCCAGAAGTCACGGGGTGCTGGGGTCCCCACTCCCCAAGGGAAGCCATGAACGCCACTGTCTTTCCCTTCCTGTTTTCTGGGACAACAGGAGCCACCAGGCATCGCTGGGAGCCGGTGCTCTCTCTGCGGCCCCAGAACCCCAGGGTCCCTGACACACGGTACCAGGGATGGGGGCGGAGTCGAAGTGGATCAGCGGGGGGTCAGCGTCCCCCTTGGGAGGAAGGCTGGTGACGCGGTCCAGGCCCGTGCTGGGGTCCTCTTCATCATCACTGTCGTCAAACTCAAAGGCCTCTCCTGGGTCGTCGTCCGCCTCAGGGGAGGGGCCCGGGGCTCCGGAAAGCAGCTGATCTCCTGCAAGAGACAGGCGTGAGCCAGGCTACAGGGTCGAGGGTGCGCCAAGGGCAGGACCGCGGGGTGGGAAGCGTCTGCGGGCGGCCACCGCAGCAGGTCTCAAGGCTGATTCTAACTGGTGGCAGGCTCAGGCCAGGGGGCCTGACTGCACCCTTAGGGTGTGCAGGGGGGAGGCGTGCGGCTGGCCTGGTGACGCAAGGGGTTCTGCCTCTGCTTGCTATGCTGTGGGAGGAGTCAGCCGGGCTACAGGCGTGGGATCTGGGAGGAGTCAGCCGGGCTACAGGGATCCCACACCAGGGCGCAGGTTCCAGTCTCCGCTGCTCTGCTTCAGACCCTGCTCCCTGCTGGTGCACCTGGGAGAGCAGCGGAGGACGACCCAAGTGCGTGGGCCCCTGCACCCACCTGGGGGATCCAGGTGGCAGCTGTGGTCTGGCCCAGGCCGGGCTGTTGCAGCCATTTGGGACGAGAACAGCAGATAGAATCAATCTCTCTCTCTCTCTCTCTCTCTCTCTCTCTCTCTCTCTCTCTCTCTCCTGGGTCACTCTTGTCTCTTCTCTGTTACTCTGCCTTTCAAATAAATAAATAAATCTTCTCTAAAGAAAAACAGGCGCGGGGGTCAGGGCTCTAGCAGGGGGAGCAGAGGGAGCGGAGGGCAGGAGCTCCTGTGGGAGATCCTACGGCCTCTGCCTGTTTCCTGTTTCCCGGTTCTATAAGCCAAAGGGCTTCTGGAAGATTTACTTGCTTGTTATTTATTTGGAAGGCAGTGCATCAGAGAGGGAGAGAGAGGGAGGAGATCTTCCATCTGCTGGTTCCCTTCCCAAATGCCCACAACAGCCAAGCTGGGCCAGGACGAAGCCAGGAGCCGGGAACTCCATCCGGGCCTCCCACACGGCTGACAGGGGCCAAGCACTTGAGCCACCATCTGTTGCTTTCCCAGGCACATTACCAGGAAGCTGGATCAGAGCAGAGCAGCCCAGCATGAACTGGTCCTCGATACGGACGCCGGCATTGCAGGCTGCGGCTCAACCTGTGCCACGCGCCGGCCCCAGAGGGTTTTCTGAAGGCATCTGCGCACGTGCGCGTGGGCACACCCTTCACGTGTGTTTCTGCGTGTGCCTACGTGTTTGTGTGTTTGGTGTCTGTGCAAACGGGCACAGGCAGGCATGGCCTGCACACCGCACATCAGCTGGCCCGCCCGTGCTTCGAGACGAAACGGCGGCCCTGGAAGGCAGAGGCTCCCGGGTGCTGGCACACCCACTGCTGGCAGGGGCAGGGGCTCCGCAGCTCAGCCTCCTCCCCTGCTGGCCAGGGTCCATCCCAGGACAGGGCCCCCCTTCCTGGCCTGTCCGTGTCCTCCCAGCCCCCTCCGTGACCAGCGCTGTGCACTCCCACACACCCCCCCCAGCTCCCGAGCAGCGCGTGTCCCACCCGTCGGCCCCACACACTCAGGTCCTGGCCCGGCTGGCGATGGGAGCCCTGGGAAGCAGCGAGCTCGCAGCTCCACCGTCCTGCAGGGCCTGACAAGCCTTCTCCTCCGGAGCCGCCGCGGCGAGTGAGGGCTCCCCCGTCGTCGGCCGCGGAGACCTCGCTCCCAGAACCACCAGAGTCCCCTCGGTGCCCGTCCGCCCGACAGCAAAGGGCAGTGCAGGCTGCCTCTGAGGGTGTGCAGAGCCAACCGCCCCCACCAGCTGCCCCGCCCACTCCCCTCGAGGTGCGAAGCTCAGAGCCTGCACTCTGGGCCCACCTAGCCCGGCGGCACCCCTTGCTGGCCGTATGGCTCAGGGCAGGTCACCCCACCTGGCTGCACCTCGGTTCCCTCCTCTCCTGTAGAACAAAGACCACGCTGTCCCCACAAGGCTGATGGGACCATCGGCTGGGACACGGGCGAGGGCTGCTCGGGGCCCTTGTCGGAGGGGCTGCCCTGTGCATCATGGGAATGACGGGCAGCAGTCCTGGCCACGTCCCCCTGGAGGCCAGCAGCACCCTCCAGCTGTGACACCCACAAAGGTCCCCAGCCACAGCCTCGAACTGAGAAGCACTGGGGTAGGGGGTCACTGTCAGCGCGGCGCCGACCACAGGGCCATGACAGTTAATACCGGTTCTCACTGCCCCTGCACCCCGGCCTGGCACCCCGGAGGCCCAGGCTGCGAGCCCCGCAGGTGCTCCGGACCTGCTAGAGGTGGATGGAATGGGCGAGGAGGAGGAGGAGGGCATGGATGGACGCAGGGACCAGCAGACGGACAGAGCTACACATCCGATTGCAACAGTCTCTCCGATCCCTCCCCTACAGCGACCAGGAGGCTCCCAGAACAGAACATTCTAGGTGCAAACGTCAGGAACACCTTTGCTGAGCTGCCGGAGAGCAGGGAGGGGCATCACCAACTTCCTCTGGGCTGCGAGGACCACACGGAGGCCACTGGGGGGGGGACCCAGCTCGTCCTCCTGGGAGCACTGGTCGCTTGGGGCGGACACTGGGCAGTGCCTGGGCCACAGCGCCTTACCCACGGGAAGCCTGAGAAGTCCCCCTGGGGCTTCCTGCTGGGGCCTCAGCGCCTCCTCTCTTTACCCGGTGGGGCACGGAGACTTCGAGGGGAGACGCTGCACCCGCGGCCACACAGCCAGAAGCAGGGACTGGGTGTGAACCCAGTGCCGCTCGGGTCTTGCACCCCAGAGGCTAAACCCGGCCACTCTGCCAGCAGCCTGAGCCCTGGGACATTCTGCCCCAGGCTGACCAGGTCACAAGGGGACACGGGGGTGGAGTGGGAAGCTGGGTTTGTGGTTTCCGAATCACAGTTCTCACCCCACGCTGGCTCCTAGAATCGACCACGGGCTCCCGGGCAGCATTTTCCTGTTGGGGCTGCTCATTCTGGACATGGGTTATAATATTAGTAAGACCACAGGTGCTATGATAAAATAAAATACACTTGGCATTGAATTGATTATTTCAGACTTGGGTTTTGTTTGTGAGAAGCAGAGACAGGGAGTGCTTCCATCTGCTGGTTCACTCCCCAGATGCCTGCAACGGAGGGAGCTGGGCCAGGCCAGGAGCCAGAAACTCCAGCTGGGTCACCCACGTGGGGGGCAGGGGCCCAACTACTTAAGTCGTTCCCACAGCCTCCCGGGGCCTGCACAGCAAGACGCTGGAGTCGGGAGCCGAGGCTGGGCCTCGGACACGGGACGTGGGCATTCTACCCTGGGTCTTGACCACGAGGCCAAATGCCCAGCCCTACTCTTGTATTATGATATTACCAAAATTACATTTGGGTTAATTCTGTGACTGTATGGGCCACTGCTGCTTCCGTCATGTCATGGGTATGCAGGGTGTGCACACATGTGCATAGGACACATGCACATAGTACTCACACGTGCACATGCACATGTACACACACATATACATGCGTGCACACATACATACCAAACACACAAACACCAGTTGTGTCTATGGCTTGTGATTTTAAAAGTTTAAGAAATACTGGAACTGCGCACACAGCCCCAGCCTCACTAGCAGGGCCTGCCTGACCCTGCAGTGTCCTCGCTGGGCAGGCTGAGGTGAGCGTTTCCCTTTATCACGTGGGGTCAGCCCACCTGGGTGCCCTCAGCCCCTGCTCTCCCGTGCGCTCACTGTGCAAGTGCCGAGGGGCTGGGCCCTCTAAGGACCCGTCACTGATCTCAGGGCTGTGGGAGGGTGGCGGGGTGGACTAACAGCGTCACACATGAACTCCCTCGGAACTAGCTATTCAGAGGCTGTCGCATCTGCGCACGGCTACTGTCACTGTTACGTCATCATCATCGGAATGACATCACACAATGTAACTGCTGTTGTTACTATTACAGGCCCGTCACAGCCCAGCCCTGGCCAAGAGGGACATGGGCAGTCCGTCCCCGCTCACAGGCCACCCCAAGGCTGTGTGCAGGGACCCAGCTCACTTCCACGCCGCCACCCTTTCAGAGCACGAACAGAGTCAGGACCCCATCAGCAGTCACCCACACTCCCTGGCCCAAGTTGAAAGGGAAGCAGGCGTGGTCCAGGGTGCCTGGGAGCTCACTGCGAGGCGACGGGGGCGGCAAGCCGAGGGACGCCATGCCCCAGGAGGAGCAGGGGCCACGGCTCACTGGAGCTCCAAAAGGCTCCGGGCACGGGCTGCCCTCGGACGCAGCCTCGAAGGACAGGAAAGGCCTGGCAGGTGCGGCTGGGGGCAGGTGGGGGCTCCAGGCTGGGCAGCAGCAAGGCAGGGAGCCAGCAGCAGGTGCCCCAGCAGGGAGGAAGGAGGTCCCCGGGCAGTGGACGAGGTGCTGGGGGGACGCCTCTCTCAGGAAGTGTGACTTGTTTCTAAGACAGCGGGAACCTCTCAAAGCATCAGAACTCGGCAAAGAGTCAGGTCTGGGCGCAGATGGGTGACCGTGGTCAGCAACATGACTTATGCCAGGTGTCCGCTGCTGGCCCTCCTGGTGAGCAGGACAGCAGGGTGCCGGGCAGCAGGGGCCCTAGGGCATGAACCAGGAGATGCCCGTGTCCCCAGCCGCTGCCTCCCTCCGAGCCATGGGGCCTTGTTCCTTATCAGGAGGGAGAATCTGGCCTCCCAGGCCAGGATCATCGGAACCTTTCCCAACATCTGGTCAGGTGGTGTGACCGTGACCGGAGCTGGTCACGCACACCTTCCGCATTCCTGGGCGTGCCCAGGCCTCAGGAAAGCCGACCCATGCGGGCCCAGGGGGCAGGGACCCGGGGTGCCACCTGTCCCCATGCAGCAGGTGCAACTGTTGTGCTGGGCCCCACCCGCGGAGGAGGCTGAGGCTGGGCAGGAGGAGACGCACCCGTCATCCAGCCCCCACCCAGGGCTGCGCACAGCGCACAGTCTCCCGCCGACCCCTCGTGGGGATGACAGCACCCTCCCTGAGAGATCAATGACCACGCGGCCGGGCCTCGCGCAGCAGGGCCCAAGGTGCCATCCCCATTCCCGCACTATGGATGATGGAGCCCGGTCACCTGACCGCGCCTGCAGTGCACGCGGCAGGATCGGCTCACCGGGCTGGCGACAAGGCCCCGGGCTCCTACTCTCCTGCCTCCCCCAAAGCAGGCAGGAGGGCAGGAAGTAGGGCCTGGCGGGTGAACCGGCCTCGGCCAGGTTCCCGGGGGGCGGGGCCTGGATCCCACCTGCTGTGTCCCAGGCCGCACTGTCTGGGATTGCCAAACAAAATACAGGATGTGGGATTGAATTTCAGATAAACCACCAAGAATCTCTGTTGGGATAAGGGTGTATTTTCTTCTCGGTGTTTGTTTTGTTGTTGTCTGGTTGGTTGTTTTCTTGGGTTGACTCCACCACCCACGGCTCAATGGCCTCAGTTTCCCACCCTCTACATCCAGACCCCGCTCTCCAGGGGACGCGAGGCAGGTTAAGAATTAACCCCCACCCAGCGCCTACCCGGGAGGAGGAAAGGAGGAAATCACTTCCATTTTGTGGACACGGCCGAGGCCGAGGGCACAGGCCCAGCAGCCGGCAGGGCCGGGACCCACACCCGCATCAGCCCGCTCCGACACCAGCGCCCACGGCCCCCTGGTGAGCACAGCGGGTGCCCGGGTGCCTACCTACGGCAGGCTGTGGAGGAGGGTTCCAGGAAGCCATCAGACAGTCCAGCTCAGACCAGCGCCGTCCCGCCGCGCGCCTGCGAAAAGAAGGCCACAGTGCAGTTAGCTGGGCTCAAGGCTGCGGGCTCGGGGCCAGGGCGGGACCCCCGGCTCACAACCTGTGCACTCCACTGCGGCCCCAGCGGCTCCACACGCCTTCCTGCCAGCTACAGCGCCCAGGGCAGCCTCAGAAAGGGCCCAGCCTCCACCCAGCGTAATCATTAACCCAGAGAGAGGCCAGCAGCTGTGTGGCTGAAACCGCATCTTCCCAGAAACCCCTGCTGCCACCAAGGCCTCCTGCTTACCCCGTCCTCCGGGGCTCACGGGCGAAGCCGCGGGCGCAGAGCCAGGAGCGCACCTGAACCCTCAGGGATGGGGCCGGACGCTTCCTCCTCCGGCTGCCTGGTCACTGCGGCCTCCCCGGGTCTGGCTGCCCTGCCTGGGCTGCCCCCGTGGCCCCTCTGAAGGCCACTCTGTCTCTCCCTGTCCTGCCCCACGGCACTGGCCACCCGGCCTTGGCACATGAGCGCAGGGAAGGAAAGAGGCTGGCAGCCAGGCTCAGGGCACAATCCCACTGCTCGGGCAGCAGCGGCTTCCCCTCGGCCCCAAGGCGTGGTCATCCAAGGGGGCGCACGTGACCAGGAGGCCCCAGTGGGCCCGGAGCCCTCGGGCAGGCAGCAGGGCCACTCTGAGCGGGGGCTCTGCTCTGCGAGTCCTCCTGCCTGACTGGCCCTGCCACAGACGGCCCCTGGGCTGTGTCTGCCCCGTGGTGGAGCCTGCCGGCGTTCACCGGCTCCCAGGCTGAGCAGACGGCGGGTGCCGGGTACATCTGAAGCTATTCTCAGCCCATTACAGACGTTACAGGCGTGAGCACGTCATTCCAGGTCACCAGTGAGAACACCGGGCCCAGAGTGGGAAAGGAACTTGCCCAGGTCACCCAGCTGGGCAGAGTCAGGGCCGAACAGAAGCCCTGGCTCCTCAAACAGCCCCGGTGCTCCAGGGCCCCCAGGCGTCAACGGGGCGGGTGCTCAGCCTGGTGGCTAAGACGCCCGTGTCCTGGGTCAGAGTACCTGGGTTCTGCTCCCAGCTCCAGCTGCCCACCGATGCGCACCCGGGGTCCCTGCCACCCACGTCGGGGACCAGGACCGAGTCCCAGCCCCTGGCTTCAGCCCCAGCTGGGGTCGTTGCGGAACCAGCACGTGGGAACCTGCTCTCTGTCTCTCTCTCTCTGCCTCTCAAACAACACAACCGAATCAAAAAGGAAACACAGTGAGTGTGCAACAGTGAGCGCCCCACCCCGGTTCCCTAACCCCCCAGAAGCGACCACTGTGACTGTTCTCTGAGGAATCCCTCCAGAACTGAGCGTCTGCATAAAGCAACCCCCATCCCCCACCTGCAATCCTCCCAGCCCGGGTCCCAGAGACCCCAGTCACCCACCATCCAGAGCTCTGGGACCGTCCCGACCCATGACACCGTGTCACCACGCCCCGCAGCTCGGGGCCACCGCGGCCTGTCACCCTGGGGCAGGCAGAGCCAGTCGGGCAAGGCGTGCTGGGACAGAGACCGCACTGACGGCACTGCCACGGCAGGTGCTGCCACCACTGCTCCATGGTATTCCCACCGTCCATCTGCTAAGTTACACTGCACCACAGAAGCTGGGGGTGAGCCTGCTGGTTAAGATGCCCGCGTGCCACCCGGGAGGACCTGGATTCGAGTCCCGCCTTTGCTCCCGACTCTGGCTTCCTGTCAACGCAGACTCTGGACCGCGGCACCTGGGCCTCGTCTCACGCGGGAGGGAGCGCGCAGAGCCCCGGGCTGCAGCTCTCGGTTTTCTAACTTAAACCTCAGCGACGATCTCAGCTCGGCACACGGACATCAACCTCGCTGTTCGGGCGGCATCACAGTTCGTGTGGGATGTGCCGGCATTTGTCTAACTCCACCAACACTCACGGCGGGCCCTCCAGCCCCAGGACCTCACGGAGATGCTGTGTGAGCCGACGGGGCGCGCTCCCAGCCCCAGAGAGGTGCCGGGGGCAAGGAGAGAGACGGCGCCCTTTAGGCAGGATCCCGCGCAGGCTTTGGGAAAGCCACGTGTAAGGTGCCCAGGTCTGTGCAGGCTGCGGGATCCCACAACTGCACGGCCACTCCAGCAGCTCTGGGAGGGAAGGGGCGGCAACACTGAACCCCATTTTGCAGAAGGAAAAAGGGAGGCACCAGCCTCTCGTGCAAACCACTCGTACAAACTTGGTGCTGGGGCCGGCGCTGTGGTGCAGTAGGCTAAGCCTCCGCCCGCCGTGCCGGCATCCCATATGGACACTGGTTCTTGTCCCAGCTGCCCCTCTGCCAATCCGGCTCCCTGCTAATGTGCCTGGGAAAGCAGTGGAAGATGACCCAAGTCCTTGGGCCCTGCACCCATGTGGGAGACTGGAAGAAGCTCCTGGCTCCTGGCTTCAGATCAGCCCAGCTCTGGCCGTTGTGGCCATTTGAGGAGTGAACCAGCGGGTGGAAGACCTCTCCCTCTCTCCTCTCTCTCTCTCTCTCTCTCTCTCTCTCTGTGTGTGTGTGTGTGTGTGTGTGTGTCTCCCTCTGTCTGTTAACTCTGCCTCTCAAATAAATAAATAAAATCCTTAATTCAAAATAAAAACCTCGGTGATACACAGAGGCTGTTACTGCTTCCAGGGGCCAAAACCCAGGCTCCTTCACTTGAGCCATCCCCTCCACCCCACCGCCGGCTTCGGGGCGACTCCCGCCTCGGCTCCAGGCCTCCAGCTCTCCTGGGAGGGGAGAGACGCGCCGTGCACGGGCCTGAACCTTCCTCGCGTTGCTCCACCTCTTCCCGTAACTCCCCATCTTACAGATGCAGAATCAGAGGCTTGGAGAAGTGGCCCAGCCACCGACGCGGGGACGAGGCCAACGCAGGGACTCGAGCCGGGGGTGCCGGCCCCAGAGGCTCGTTGCAGTCCTCCGATGATCTGGCCGGGCTGGACACTGGGGCAGGAATCTGGGGTCCTAACGTCTGTTCTCGGGGGCATGGGAGAGAAGCAGGGGAGATGGCCACCCCAGCAGAGCCTCGCAGACTTAACAGCAGGGAGACCGGACTGCCTGGTTCCACCTGCGGGCTACACAAGAGCCAGGAGGCCTTGGGTGAGTTTCTGCACCTCATCTCTGGACCTCAGTTTACTCATCTGCAAAACGGGCACTAAAGAGTTCTCGCCTCCCAGCAGGGGTAACGAAAGCCACAGTAAATTCCCTAGAGACTCCCAGACGCGCTCCTGGGACACCCTGGTCTGCCACTGTCACCAACGTTCATTCCGCCCAAGCACAGCCAGGCTGTGACGACCACGGCCCCGCCTTGGGGGTCCGCGCCCAGGCAGGGGAGCCGAGTCTCAGGGTCCCCCGGGGTGGCGGGTCCCTGCGCAGGTTGTGCTGGCCTGCCCCTCCACGTGAGCTCCGGCCTCCGGGCTGCTGCGAGCAGGGAGCTGCTCTTCCTGCAAAACCACGGGTGGCCGGCGGCGCTCGGGCCACCTGCGCACGGAGGAGAGGGCGGGCAGGGACCGCGGGACAGCGACCGTGTCAGGCGGGGCCTCTGGCCACAGAGCCGTCCTTCTGCCTGGGCCTCGGTGTCCCGGATCTGCGGGCGCACGAGGAGCAGAAAGAGGGGAACTGGCACCACAGCCTCCCAGCCTCCCTGCACGGACGTGAGACGGGGAGCGAAGGCGGGGCTGGGGCCATGGCTCTGCAGGGGCTGCGCCCGGGACGGTCATGGCTGAAAGGACGGGAGTTGTGGCCACGATGACCTGAGTTCGAATCCCAGCTCTGCTGCCTGCCTGCAGCAACAGGGAGCCTCCCCGCTTCCCCGGTGGGCAGGTACGCGTCCTGTGCGAAGGAGACCGGGAGGAAACCGTGGGTGCGCCGGGCAAGCAGGGATCCCAGCCCTGCGGGGCTCGGGGGGCGGGGTCACAGGAGGCGCTCTTCTCTTGGGGGGGGGGTCACTGTCCATCCCCACAGGCAGTGAGCTCCTCCCCACTGCGCTGTGTGCGCCGGCACCAGGAGGCGGCCCTGCTGGCGGTGCTCAGACAGCAGAGATGCGAGGGAGGCGGCTCTGGCTCCCCGGCCCCGGGCTGAGCTCGCTGACAAATCCCACGGGAGAGCAGCCCGGCCGCAGCCCCTCCCGCCACCTGGCCGCCCTGCTGGCCGCAGCAGGTAGCTAGCTCCATCCGGGGCTCCCACGTGGGCGGCAGAGACCCCAGTGCCTGAGCCACCCCCGCGGCCTCCCAGGGTGCACGTTAGCAGGAAGCTGGATCAGAATCAGAGGGTTAGGGTTAGGGTTAGGGCTAGGGTTAGGGTTAGGGTTAGGGCTAGGGTTAGTGTTAGGGCTAGGGTTAGTGTTAGGGTTAGGGCTAGGGTTAGGGCTAGGGTTAGGGTTAGGGTTAGGGCTAGGGTTAGGGTTAGGGTTATAGTTAGGGTTAGGGCTAGGGTTAGGGCTAGGGTTAGGGCTAGGGCTAGGGTTAGGGCTAGGGCTAGGGCTAGGGTTAGGGCTAGGGCTAGGGCTAGTGTTAGGGTTATGGTTAGGGCTAGGGTTAGGGTTAGGGCTAGGGCTAGGGCTTGGGTTAGGGTTAGGGTTAGGGCTAGGGTTAGGGCTAGGGTTAGGGTTAGGGCTTGGGTTAGGGCTAGGGTTAGGGTTAGGGTTAGGGTTACGGTTAGGGTTAGGGCTAGGGTTAGGGCTAGGGTTAGGGTTAGGTACTCAACCCAGGGCCGAGCCCATCACACAACACCTACACCTCAGGGCTCTGCCACGGCAACCACTGTGCTTAGTTCCTCTATGGTTCCCCCTCCCCTAGGGTGCAAGTCCCCCCAGCCCAGAGGCCCCAGCCTGCTCCTGCCTGCCTCCCACGCTCCCTCTGCCTCTGCCGGCAGGCCTGGGGGCCACCTCCACCCCCACCAACCCAGTGCTGTGAGCCCTCCTCCACCAGGGTGTGTCCTGGACAGACACCCCCCAGGGCCCTGAGAGTGGGGGGCTACCCAAGCCCTGCTAGAAATCTGGGGCAGAGAGGAGGGTCCGTGGTGGGCAGTGGGGGTGCGGGCAGCCCAGAGCCGGGCTGGCAGCTGCTGTCACAGCCAAGCGGGTGGCCTCGCGAGAGGAAGTGGCTGCCACCCAGGCTGGCACAGAGAGCGACAAGGACGAAGCTGGGGTCCAGGCACCCATCTCAGGCTGGGCAGGACCAGCGTCGTCTGAGAAGTCTCCCCGGCGCTTAGCCACGGTGACACCGCACGGCACACCTGCCCGGTGACCCCCGGCTCTGTCATACCCTTGTGAGCACCTGCAGGATGCAGCCAGGCCCTGTGCGAGGACCTCCCAGAACTGCCCCTCCCTCGCTCTCCAGTCTCAGCGGCTCCCCGCCAGGCCCGGAGCTCTGCTCCCGCCCCACAACCCCGCTGGCCTGTTTCCCAGCTCGGGGCCTTGGTTCAGGCTCTGTGTTCCCTCCAATGGAGTTCTTTCTCACAACCAACCAGCAAACTCCTAGTTAACCTTCAAAACCCACACCCGATTTCCCCCATGGATCCTCCCCTGACCCATTTCAGGCACTGTTTCCTAACATACTCATGTTCCAGGCTCCCCCCGACCTGGCTCGGTGGCTCAGGGTGCGGCTGGCCATGGGCCATTTCCAGGGAGCCTAGGAAACCCTGGGGTGCACACCCCACAGTCTGCACACAGCACCAACCCCGGCAGAGCCCAGGGCACACGCGAGAGAACAGACGCTGAACTGCACACAAGAGCCCTGCCAGGAGGGGCCCAGGGCGGCTGCAGGGGTGCGGCTTGGGTCCAGAGGAGAGACCAGACACAAGGAGGGACACAGGCCCTGCTGGGAGCCTGGCCAGGCCGAGAAGGGAACACAGACCGGAAGCCAGGGACCCAGCCACTGGGCACAGGGCGCGGAGTCCCTCGGCACAGGGGCCACCTGGTGAGACTCCGGGGCGGGGGACTCCCAGGGGCTCCAGGGAGGAACGAGCTGCCCTACCCAGGAAAGCCGGGCACAGCTGTGGCCAGAGGAGAGTGGTGGAGGACGGCGTGGACGCTGGACAGGGCCTCGGGCTGCTCCGGTGCTCACCCATCAAGCAGGGACGGGGCAGTGGGTCAGGCCGCTGCCTGCCACGCTGGCACCCACATCACAGCGCAGCTTCTCCGTTCCCAATCCAGCTCCCTGCTAATGCGTCTGGGAAGGCGGCGGACGGTGGCCCAAGTGCTTGGGGCCCTGGCAGACCTGGACGGAGCTCCTGGCTCTCGGCTTCAGCCTGGCCCAGCCACAGCTGCCGTGGTCATTTGGGGAGCGAACCGGCAGATGGAAGCTCTCTCTATCCCTCTCAGTCTGCCTTTCAAATAATACATTGTTAAAATCTTTGAAAAAAACCTTTTTTAAAAATTTTTAAAAGATTTATTTATATGTAAGACAGAGTTAGAGTGATAGAGGTAAAGCCAGAGAGAGAAGTCTTCCATCCGCTGGTTCACTCCCCAATTGGCCACAACGGCCAGAGCTGGGCCAATCTGAAGCCAGGAGCCAGGAGCTTCTTCTGGGTCTCCCACGCGGGTGCAGGGCCCAAGCACTCGGGCCATCTTCCACTGCTTTCCCAGGCCACAGCAGAGAGCCGGATGGAAAGAGGAGCAGCCGGGACTCCCATATGGGATGCCAGTGCTGCAGGCTGGGGCTTTAACCCACTGCGCCACAGCACCGGCCCTTTTTTTTTTTTTTAAATTTGAAAAGCAGTACACAGAAGACGTGTATTATGAAGAAATCAACCAATGGAGAGCAAAATATTTCGCACCAAAACAAACTTATCTTCTAATTCCGTCTTTCCACGCACTCTCTGGTGTCCCTGGGGCGCGAGCGGACACTGGGCTCCGTGGGCGGGTTCTGGACTCAGCACCTGTCCACAGAGTCCCCACCCCTCCTCGGGGAGGGGGGGAGGGGCAGCGTGGTCCCATTTCACGCTCAGTCAAGTCCAGGCCGGACCTACTCCACCAGAAGACCTGCCCCGCCTGAGGTCACAACATCCAAATGCCGGCAGCCCCCAACCCAGAGCCCAGTCACTTAGTTCCCATAGAGTGTGAAAGACGCCCCAAGGCCACACAACCCCGGATGTGGGGGCCTGGGCTGGGGGGGAGGAGCATCGCTCCAGGCCACCACCCCCTCCCAGGGGGCGGAGCCCTGGATCAGCCCCAGCTCCGCCCCTCGCCCACCAGGCACTGGGCCACTCAAAGACTCAGAGGGCTCCAACTTCCTTTCCCCTTCGCAAGCAAGGGGGGCTGCGCGGCTGGCCCAGGCTTGCTCAATGGCCGACCTCGGACAATGCAGGCTTTGTCCCAGGCCCACAGTAGCGCCCTCCCCACTCCTTGACCTCACAGGGCTGCGAGGGTGAGGAGCGGCCTGGCCCCCGGGAGGCCTCCGTGGGAAGGAGCTGCCCACCCTGGCCAACCAGCCAGGACCCCTGGGGCTGTTGCCTGGGAGACCAGACTCAGCCAGGAGAAGCCCCAGCCCCCCAGGCACTTTAACCCTTTGCCCACAGTGAGCCAGCCAGGAAGCAGGACTGGAGTGAGCTGTGCCCCCGGGTTCCCCAGAGGGCTCCAGAGGTCGGCTACATCCTGGGTGGCCGCACACACCTGGCCGGAGACCTCCCTGACCTGAGCCCCCGCTTCCCCACCTGTGAACGTCCCGGGACACAGAGGCGGCGCAGGCAAAGCTGAGGGGTGGGACTTGGCCAAGGCTCAGATGGGCAAAGCATCTGACCCAGATCACCAAGCAAGCAGGGCGGAAGTGGTGGGGGAAGGTCTGACCGATGGGCAGGTAGAGGGAGGGAGGGGGGAAGAGCTGGGGGCTGGGCGAGGGCACCTGCAGGGTAAGTGGGAGCGGAAAGTCAGCACAGAGTGGTCCCACCCCGCCCCGGGGAAACAGGGTCAGGGCCACGGAGGAGCCAGGACCACTCCTTCCACCAGGGGCTCCACGACAGCCCGGAGCCCCCAACACCCCAGGAGCACGGCGGGTCCCTGAGTGGCCTCCGTGAGACCAGGTCACACCTTGTGGGGGAACTCTGGGACTCCAGGGGTTCAATCAGTCTTTGTGCCATCAACACACGGTTCACCGTGTGGCCCGTTCACCCCGTGGCCGGCCAGCTCCCATCTGGGGCTGGAGACAAGGAAACACACCAGGAGAGCAGGTGCAGCCTCCAGCCTTCTCAGGGGGCACAGGCACCGGGGGCGTGGCCCCGGGACAGCCGTGCAGGGTCCAGCTCCACTGCGCTGTGTGAGCAACAGTGCAAGGGGGCAGGGAGGCTCAGGTGCAAGTGAGAGCCGCGGTGAGCCTGGCCTGGCAGCAGGCAGGAAGCCGAGAAGCCAGTGCCGCCCCGCTCACGGACAGCTGGGGTGGGGGGGCACCTGCTCTCTAGCAGGCCCCAGGCAGGAGCGCAGCTGTCTCGGCTCTTCCCCACCTGCACACCGCCCCCCCCCCGCCCCTGCTCGGCAGCAGGCAGGGCACCCTCCCTCTGTGGGCGCCCCTCCCCGCAGCCCTGCGGAGCGCGTGGACTGACTGGGTTTAAGGGCGACGGTCTCGCCCGACTGGATTTCAGAACCTGCCGCCCATCATTCACGGGTGCACCTGCAGCAGTTCCCCAGCCCGTCCCAGCGCAGGCTCCTATCTCGACGGGGCGGCTGGAGGCGCCTCCTCCCCGCCTGGCTTCCATGAGGATGCCGGATGGGGCGGGCCGCGGGGTGTGGAGGGGGAGGAGGGGCGTGTCTCCCTGGGCTGGAGGTGGAGGCCGCCAGGGGACACCTCGGCTCCTCTGGCCTGCATCTTTCCCAGCAAACACAAACACTCTGCCTTGCTGCTCGCCGGGAAACAGACACAGACGGCCCTGATGCCACAGCCCCACCACCGCCCCGCTCCCCTCCGCAAAATTCCTGGAAGAGCTGCCCAGGGTGGGGGCTGCCTCCAGCTCCTCGGCTCCATGTCCTCCACTGCTCTCTGCAGCCAGGAGTCTGCCCCGCGAATCCCTGAGATCCCGTGGACACACTGGGGTCCCCATCTCACCCCACCCAGGCTCTCCTTCCTCCCCAGCCGCTCCCACTCTGCCCCCCTGCCTCCACCTCACCTCCCACCCACACTTTCAGATGCCGGGATGCTCCGCCCACTGCCCTCCCTGGGGGATGCTCCGCCCACTGCCCTCCCTGGGGGATGCTCCGCCCACGGCCCTCCCTGGGCAAGCTGGCCCACTTGCTGGCTCTCAGCATCGTCTGTACCCGGATGCCTCCAGCCTGACCCTGCCCTGACCTCCAGCCCCCAGCCCATCTGCCTGCTTGGCACCTTCCCCCAGGATCCACCGGGCATCTGACACGTCCCTCCCAGACTCCTGGTCACCTCCCCTGCCTTCCTATCTCCCTGCGGGAGCCCCATCCTGCCCACAGCTCAGGTCAAAGCCCCCGGCGTCACCCAGATGCCTCTGTATCACACCTCCACGTCCCAGCCACAGCAACCGCTGTGGTCTCCACCTTCAAAGCACGCAGAGTGTGGCCATATCCCACCACCTCCACGGGGACCACCCTGGTCCTAGCCACCATCACCTCCTGCCTGGCCGACTGGAACAGCCCCGTCCTGGGCCCTGGTCTCCCCTCGGCAGCCAAGCCAGGGTTCTCACTGGGCCTCAAGGCCTCAGCTTCCTACCTATCTCCCCCACACCAGCCTATCTTACCCAGGCCATGACCTTGCAGCTCCTCCATCAACCCACACATGCTCCTACCTCGGGGCCTTTGCACTTGCTGTTCCCACAGACAGCCCCACGGCTGGCTCCCTCACCTATGGGGCTCTGCTCCAAGGTCATGGAACCAGGCCGTCTCCAAACAGCCCACACACGTCCTCCTCAGCCTCTGCCCAACCCCTCTGGCCTTGTCCTGGCAGGACTGAATGCCTCCTGACACGCACACGTTTCAGCTGCTTCTGTCTGCTTCCTCCAGCTGGGACATGGACGCCACAAACCCAAGGGCACGTGTCACACATCGCTGCACCTGCAGCCCTGCAACAGTGCCTGGCCCACAGTCGGCCCCAAGCCACGCTCACTAAACCAAGTCCCACGTCGGCATCCCCCCACCCCAACCCCTGCCCCAGGGGGACCGCCTCTCCTCCAGGCTGCACCCCTCCCAGCCAGGCGGGTGAGCGACACAAACACCCGCACCCAGCTGCACAGGAGGCAGCTCCCCAAAACCAGTGTGGGAAGAGGTCTGGGGCCAGCGCCAGGGAGTGATCAGAAGAGGGGTGGGGCAGGGTGGAGGGAGCGCTGGGGCTATTTTTATAAACCTCACTCCCCCAAAGACTACATTCTTCCCGGGGTGAGTCAGGAGCATGTGGCCAGGCGAGGGGGACAGGACTCCGGGGTTCCGGGGCTGCCGTCAGGCAGGTTCGCGCGCACGCCCAGCTCCCCAGGGGCCCCGGGCCAGCCACGGGGAGTGCAAGGGTCCCATCTGGATGCAGGCTTGCCTCTGTCGGGGAGGGGAGTGGCCAGGCCACTCTGTCCCAGAAGAGAGCTCTGGCCATGAGAGAATTAGCCCTTGCACAACTCAGAGCTAAAAACGGCTAAAACCACCCAACCACGACAGCGAGCCGGCCGAGACGCAGCCCAGCCTGGCTCAGAGCGCCCGGCCCACGACGGCACTGGCTGAACTCAGAGCACCAGAACTTCAGACTCAACCCACTGCCCTCGGGGACACGCTCCCAGCTGCTCTCGGCACCCCAGGAGGTGACGGGCAACCCGCGGGCGCTGACGCTGGCCCAGGTCATGGGCTATCTCAGGGACCTCCTCCAGTCCCCCTGCAAGCCCACCTGGGGCCTGCGTCGTGGCGTAGCCGGTTAGGCCATGGTTTGCAACACTGTTCAAGTCCTGGCTGCTCCACTTCCCATCCAGCTCCCTGCTCGTGAGCCTGGGAAAGTGGCCAGAGACATCGCTGGTGCTCGGGCCCCTGCCACCCACGTGGGAGACCTGGATGGAGCTCCTGGCTTCAGCCTGGCCCAGGACCAGCTGTGTGGCCATCTGGGGGATGAACCAGCAGAAGGAAGCTCTCTCTCCCTCTCTCTCTCTCCCTCTCTCTCCCCTAGTCCCAGCACAGAGCTGAGGGGTTCCACAGCCCCCATCACCACCCTCCAGAGCCTTCCCGGGATAGTCCCCCCCAACCGTGGAGTCTGCCCACACAGAACCCCCGCTGCGGGCAGGCGGTGGCCGCTGGAGTGCCGGGCCTGACCCGAGCTGACCCCCAGCCACGTCAGCTCCCCAGAGCCTCCACCAGCCTCCTCCCCCTCCAAGTCGAGACTCCAGGGAAGGGGTCAGTTGGGATGGGGAGGATCTGAAATAGGACAGCAGGCCGGCTTCCCTACCTGCAGCTAAAGCTCGCAACGACCAAGGCTCTGCACACGGGCCGGAGGCACGGGCCAGCCCCCAGCACCCGTGCGGTCGGCACAGGCGGCACACGCAGCCCTCTGGCTGCACAACTAGCCCGGGAGAGTGACGGGTAACAGAAAGCTTCCACTTCCTCGCTACACTGGAACACGACTGCTAAATTCAGTGAGATTAAACTTAAGGCTCCCGCGACTGCCCCGACACAGGGCACCAGCAGTGCTTGGGCAGGCGGGATGGAGGGCTCCCTCCAGAGGGCTGCTGGCACTCGGCACAGAGGCTCAAACAGGCTGCCCAGCCGAGCCTTCCCCGGGTCCAGCCGAGGTCTGTCCCAGGGTCAGGTTCCCGTCGCAGGATGGCGAGCCGACTCCAGGGTACAACCCGGGAAGGGAGTGACAGTGGTCACATCGGCCACACGTGCCTTCTGGGCTGGAACTGAGGTCTCTGGGTGCCGCCCCCCCCCACTCTGGGGACTTAGGAGGACGACAGGAAAGCCAGTCACCATGTCTCTGGGCCCCTCTGCCACCCCACATGCTGTGGAGCACCCCTGTGCACCAGGCACCAGGAGGGACCCCAGGGACTTGCTGAAGAGCAAGACAACCTCAGTCCCTCGGGGACAGGCGCAATGACCCGAGAGAGGCCCAGGGCTCCACTGAGATGGGGACAGGCGCGATGACCCGAGAGAAGCCCAGGGCTCCACTGAGATGGGGACAGGCGTGATGTCCCGAGAGAGGCCCAGGGCTCCACTGAGATGGGGACAGGCGCAATGACCCGAGAGAGGCCCAGGGCTCCACTGAGATCCGGTGGACAGCTGAACTCGACTCTCCCCGCTCTGAGGCCAGCCCCAAGAACCACCCGTGCCCACCTGATGACCTGCTGCGTTTGCTGAACGTCTCCCAAAAGCCCGTGTGCTAAAGGCTCAGTCCTCGGAAGGCGGCAGAGCCACTGGGAGGTGGTCCTGGAAAGTGGGCGCCCCTGCGACCCCTTGACCAGCTCCGCCAGCGGCCCCTGAGCCTGCAGAACCATCAGCCAAGGCGCACCGCTCTTCTTTATAAAGCCCCGTCTCGGCTAGTCTGTTGCAATAACGGGAAGTTGACTGGAGCAGGGGTTTGGCACGGGGGATAAGCCACCACTTGAGGGACCCCCACCCACTCCAAAGTGGCTAAGGTTTGAGTCCCGACTCTGTCCTCCATTCCAGCTCCCTGCAATGCACACGCCCCCTGGGGGAAGCTGGGCCCCTGCTACCCACACGGGAGACCTGGATGGAGTTTCAGGCTCCCGCCTTTGGCCTGGTCCTGGTATTGTGGGCATTTGGAGAGTGAACCAAGACTGGAGACACATTCTGTGTGTGTGTGTGTGTGTGTGTGTGTGTACGCACACCTGTCTTTCTGGCTAACTTTCAAATAAATAAAAATTGAAGGGGGAAAAAAAACCTACGACACCTGCTCGCCGTTGTACCCACACAGAACACGGGCACGCGCAGACCCGGCAAGGACCCGGGCGGTCCGGCTGTCAGCTGTGCTTCTGGCCTGGGCGGGCTACACAGCTCCTCGAGGGCCCACCCCCTCAGCCCTGGCACACGAGGGGAGTCCGTGACACTCTGGGTTGTCTTGGTGTGTTGTTGTTGTTGTTGTTGTTTGTGGGGGTTTTTGGTTTGGGGGGTTGGTCTGTTTGTTTGTTTGCCTTCTTTGCTTTTCTCGGGCAGGGAAGCGGTAATGGATTTCAGAATTTCCATGCCGCCGCGATACACACAGAGCTTCATGGAGCTGCTGGGGCAGTGGCTCCCAGCTGGGGACGCCTCTGTCCCCAGGACTTCCGGCGCTGTCTGGAGACACACTAGTAGCAGCCCTGGGTGGGGGAGGGGTGGCTAAGCATCCCATAATGGCCCATTACAAAGAGCCACGCAGAAGTCCCCAGTGCCCAGGCGGAGGAACCCAGATGTGAAAGCCTCCAGGCACACACCCTGCTAATGCAGGCGGCGTCACAATGACCCAGTGACCGAGTCTCTGCGCCTCCACCATCGGTGTCACCATGACCAACATCTCTGTGCCTCCACCATCGGTGACCAACATCTCTGCGCCTCCACCATCGGTGTGACCGTGACCGACGTCCCTGAGCCTCCACCATCGGTGTGACCGTGACCGACGTCCCTGCGCCTCCACCATCGGTGTGACCGTGACCGACGTCCCTGCGCCTCCACCATCGGTGTGACCGTGACCGACGTCCCTGCGCCTCCACTATCGGTGTCACCGTGACCGACGTCCCTGCGCCTCCACCATCGGTGTCACCGTGACCGACGTCCCTGCGCCTCCACCATCGGTGTGACCGTGACCGACGTCCCTCCGCCTCCACCATCGGTGTGACCGTGACCGACGTCCCTGCGCCTCCACCATCGGTGTCACCGTGACCGACGTCCCTGCGCCTCCACCATCGGGCCCAGGCCTTTACAGCAGGGACCCCAGCTACACCTCCATGTCCTCTGCCACCAGCACTGTGGCTGGCGCCGAGCAGCTGTTCAGCAAACAACTCTGATGTCAAAGAATCAACAGCCAGACTCAGCGCTGGGGCTGCGGCCCGCACCCTACTGTGCCCCGGCCTGCCCAGTGCACGGCTGGACACTCCCATCCACACACAGGGCACAGGGCCAGGCCCCCGCCCTGAGGCTCAAACCTGGGGGGGCGTGTCCAAGGCCTGGGGCGTGGCTGCTGTGCATCCCCAGTGCCCTTTAAACAAAAGCGCAGCCAGTTCATCTCCGTGACACCCTGGGCATGGCATAGGGCACAGGCGCGCAGGAGACTCGGAGGGCAACGTCGCAGTCCGTGCTGCCACTGAGCCCAGCCGGCAGGGGGCTGGCGTCAGGACGCAGGCCCTTTGGGAGGCAGAGGCCCCTGGATGGGATCAGCGCCCAGGGGGACACAGCAGGGCTCCCGGCCTCCAGGAGTGCGGGGAACAAAGGCCCTGGGGCTGAGAGGGGGCCGAGCCCACCCCGGCCTTTGCTCCCCTCCTCGGGGACCTCCCCGGCCACTCCTTCACTCACCCGGGAGAACCCAGGGCCGATGTGCCATCCCTGCAGCCAAGAGTGAGTCCCGGCATCCTCACACCTTCCGTGTCCCCTTCACACGCCCTGTGCCCCTGGGGTTGCCTTACCCCTCCCACAGGCCTCTGCGAGGGGGCCGCCCACCCTCACCTGCAGATCAGGAGCCAAATGCACGGAGAGGTTCACGGGTCAACAGTTCAAGGTCACACAGGGGCAGAGCAGGGACGAAACCCCAGCCACTGGGCCACCTGGCACATGCCTTGAGCCACTACAGTGTTTAGCTCTCTCTTTTTTTATAGCTTTTATTTAATGAATACAATTTTCACAGGTACAACTTTAGGAATATAGTGGTTCTTCCCCCCATACCCACCCTCCTTCCCCACTCCTGTCCCACCTCCTACTCCCTCTCCCATCCTTGTTTAAATATCATTTTTAATTAACTTTATATACAGAAGACCAACTCTATACTAAGTAAAGATTTCAAAAGTTTGCACCCCCAACACACATAACATATAAAGTACTGTTTGAGAACAAGTTTTGCAGTTAATTCTCATAGTACAACTCATTAAGGACAGAGGTCCTACATGGGGAGCAAGTGCACAGTGACTCCTGTTGTTGATTTAACAATTGACACTCTTATTTATGATGTCAGTGATCACTGAGGCTCTTGTCATGAGCTGCCAAGGCTATGGAAGCCTCTTGAGTTCACAAACTCCAACCTTATTTAGACAAGGCCATAGTCAAAGTGAAAGTTCTCTCCTCCTTCAGAGAAAGGTACCTCCTTCTTTGATGGCCACTTCTTTCCACTGGGGTCTCATTCACAGAGATCTTTCATGTAGGATATTTTTGCCACAGTGTCTTGGCTTTCCATGACTGAAATGCTCTCTTGGGCTTTTTAGCCAGATCCAAATGCCTTAAAGGCTGATTCTGAGGTCAGAGTGTTACTTTAAGCGATTGCTATTCTATGAGTCTGCTGTGTGGACTGCTTCCCATGTTGGGCATTCCCTCCTTTTTCACTTCTGTTTACATCTTAAAACCTCAAGCACTGGGGCTGGCACTGCAGCGTACTGGGCAAAGCTTCGATCTGTCAGTCAGGAGCCAGGAGCTTCTTCTAGGTCTCCCACATGGGGTACTGGGGTCCAAGGACATTGGGCCATCCTCTGCTGCTTTCCCAGCCACATTAGCAGGGAGTTGGATGGGATGTGGAGCAGCCAAGACTCGAACCAGTGCCCGTATGAGATTCTGGCACTGCAGGCTGGGGATTTAACCCGCTGCGCCACAGTGCCTGCACCAGAACCAGTTTTTCCTTACCTGCAACCAAAGTCCACCTTTCTAGAGATGTACTACTGCTTTCTTCCTAAACTATTCACAATCCCATATGGGTGCCCGTCTGGCTGCTCCACTTCAGATCTGCTCTCTGCTATGGACTTGGAAAGCAGTAGAAGACGGTCCAAGTGCTTGGAGCCCTGCACCTGGAAGAAGCTCCTGGATCCTGGCTTGGATCAGTGTGGCTCCGGCCATTGCAACCAACTGGGGAGTGAACCAGCAGATAGAAGACCTCCCTCTCTCCCTCTCTCCCTCCCTCCCTCCCTCCCTCCCTCCCTCTCTCTCTCTCTCTGCACCTCTCCTTCTCTCTCTGCGTAACTCTGCCTTTCAAATAAATAAATAAATCTTTAAAAAAAAGATAAAAGAAAACGGAGGGTCTGAGAGGCAGTAAGCTGCCCAGGGCCACACAGCAAGGGTGGGAGCCAGCCAAGCTTCGGCCCCCAGGTTCATACAGCTGCGACACCTTCACTTGGCCTCCCTGGAGCCTCCTCCCATGGGAGCAGATGCAGGAGGCTGCCTGGGGTGCAGGGCACCAGCGCTCCAGGCCCCAGGGGAGGAGAGGTGAGAGCCACAGGACACCGTATTAGGGAAAAGTAAAAGAAAGGAAAACAAACGGCTTCCTGGCGTCAGGCCACGTGCCCCAGAATATTCTCTTCAGAGCCGGCTCCAGGGCAGGCCCAAGAGGCAGAGCCCCAGGAGCTAGCCCAGGCCGGATGCAGGCAGGTCGGGTGGTCCTCAGGCGGGGTCTGGCCTGCCACCAGTCCCCACCAATGCCGGGCAGGGCACTGGCACGCCAGCTCTGGTGCTCCCTCCCTGTGACACAGGGAGAGGAAGTCACTCAGAGCCGCAGGGCCCCCTGCAGGCTGGGGGGGAGCAGCCAAAGGCAGCATCTCCCCTGCCCCCAGCCAGGCCCCGCCCTAACCCAGCCCCCACACCCTGCAGCCCCTCCTGCCCCACCTCCAGCTGCCAGCATCGAGGGCGCCTTCCGGACCACAGGAGGTGCCCAGCCTTAGAAGACAGCACCTGAGGGCCTGGCCGGGGAAGCCAGCCCACCCAGCGCCCACTGTGTGCAAGCAGTCCACCGTGCACCTACTGTGTGCGAGCAGTCCACCCAGCGCCTACTATGTGCAAACAGCCCACTGAGTACCTACTGTGTGCAAGTAGCTCACTGAGCACCTACTGTGTACAAGCAGCTCACCGAGCACCTACTGTGTACAAGCAGCTCTCTGTGCACCTACTGTGTGCAAGCAGCTCTCTGTGTACCTACTGTGTACAAGCAGTCCACTGTGCACCTACTGTGTGCAAGCAGCTCACTGATCACCTACTGTGTGCAAGCAGTCCACTATGAACCCACTGTGTGTGAGCAGCTCACCGAGCACCTACTGTGTGCGAGCAGCTCTCTGTGCACCTACTGTGTACAAGCAGCTCGCTGTGCACCCTGAAGTGGCCCCAGGTGACCCACCTCTCAGAGGGAGCCTCTGAGGCCGGAGGTGAAGGCACCCGCCCAGGATCGCCCAGCCAGTAAAATCCAGGATCCGAACCCAATCCTGGAGGCCGTGAGCCTGCATTCTCATTGTCGCTCGCGGGGCAGCTCCCACGGGGCAGGGACCGTGGCAGGGCACCCACACAGTCTTCCAGAGACGATGCTTGCGTGGCTGTGTGGTTTCTCCCAAATTCCAGCCCAGGCCCCAGCAGAGCCCACAGCATCCCACACTCAGGTGCCACGTCAGAGGCCCCCAAGCAGCCGGGGCCAGCTCCACAAAGGGGAATCCGTGGACCACCAGAGCAGAACTGGAAAGCAACGCTCAGGCGCCCACAGAGCAGCCTGGGACAACCTGACAGGCGACAGACGGCTGGGGGCTCCGCAGAAGCGCAGGGCCTTCACGGGACGCGTTCCTGGATGCCAGCCACGGGCCACGCAGAACTCCTACCCTCGCGACACCTGTTTCCTCCTCTGCTGTACACAGACACAGCGGACTCCACACAGGCCCCTGCTGCTCCGGCCATCAGCTGGGGGCAGTGGGGTGGGGATGGGGTGGGGGGACTACGGAACCCACAGCCCCCAAGCAGCCAGCCCAAACAGGTTTACATTCGGTGCTCAATTTATGAGGTCAATATTTACTTACTTATGACCCAAATCCTGTAGCGCAGCAGGCATGCCTGAGTCAGCCAGCCCTGAGCATGCAAAACAGGAAGGAACGCGGGTCAGGGTTAGGGCGGGTGGAGAGCCCAGGGCAGGTGTCAGGAACCCCACGCTCTCCAGGGCACCCAGACCCAGGCTGGCTGGGCAGGACACGGCACCCTCCCCCCGCCCCTGCAGACTAAACGGCACCAGCCTAACCCTCCACAGTGGACCCTGGCGCACCTGCACAGAACAGCCTGGGTCCCTGTCACCTAACGGTGTCTCTCCTACAGAAAAGCATGGGTACGCGAGGGAGAAGGCGGGCGGACGGATCCCAGAGACGGGTCCCAGAGACGGATCCCAGAGACGGACCCACGGCAGCACGGCTGCCCCCAGGGCTGCACGTTCCAGCACCATTTACTGGGTGTTTGACAAGTGCGAGCTCTCTTAATTGTCCAAACCACCGCATGAGGCAGGGGCCATAACCATCTCCAAACAGAGAAACTGAACGGAAACACAGAGAGGTGGAGACACTCCACGACACACAGCCGACGAGTGGCAGAAGAATCGGAAGCAGGCAGCGACCCGGGGCCAAGGCTCTGAGCCACCACTGCCCCCACCACCACCTCCCCATCAGCTCTGCTCCCCTCAGCAGACAGAGCCAGGAGCTGCGGGAGGGCGCCCGAGGAGACGGCCAGGCGCTCAGGAACCCAACGGCCCCCTGCAGGGAAGGGCGAGGACTGGGGGGGGTCGCCCCTGGGGTGGCTGAGGGAGCCCCGGACGGCTCCCACTGCCCTGCCGCAAACTCCCCAGCGCGGCCCCGGGCGCCCTCTCCGGCTGGTCACCCTGCACCTCCCCACCCACCAGCAACGCACGCCTGCAGGACACCTACAGCATGGAGGAGGGGTGCAGGGAAGACAAACGGGGGGACCTGAGCGATGGGGGCGGGGAGGCCCCTCACCCAGCCCCGCCCTCCGGAGGACAAGGACCCACCCCGCGGGGCCTGGTGGCCATTCCCCCACCACCTCCTCTGCACTGGGGACCCAGAGGTGTCTTCATGACAACCACTGGGAAGGGCAGCCGCTCATTCACCCAGCACCCGACACTCCAGGCCAGAGTCTCTGCTCGGCCTTCCACTCCCCTGCTAGACGGAGTTCCTGAAGTTAGGCCCAACTCCCCCCCCCCCCCCCAGTACCCACAGCAGTGCTCAGACACTGAAGAAGATTCAAAAAATGTCAGAGGGATGGGGGTGGGGGGGCGCTGTGGTACTGAAGCTTTAGCATCCGCCTGCAGCGCCGGCATCCCATGCGGGTGCTGGTTCAACTCCCGGCTGTCCCTCTTCTGGTCCCGCTCCCTGCCAATGCACCTGGGAAAGCAGTGGAAGATGACCCAAGTGCTCGGGCCCCTGCACCCGTGTGGGAGACCTGGAAGAAGCTCCTGGCTCCTGGCTTCAGCCTGGTCCAGCCCTGGCTGTTGCAGCCATTTGGGGAGTAAACTAGCAGATGGAAGATTTGTCTCTCTCTCTCTCTCTTTCTGTCTATCTCTGCCTTTCAAATAAATAACTAAATCTTTAAAAAAAAAAAAAGAAAAATGGATGGATGGACGGACGGACAGATGGGGAGAGGGAAGGGAGAGGAGAGGAAGCGAAGATGGATGGATGAAGAGGGAAGGAGGGAGGGAAGATGGACGGATAGATGGACGGATGGATGGGAGGGAGCACAAGTGAGTAGGTGAATGAGCAAATCACAGGCACCCAGAAGTGGCGGCCTGAGGCCCCGGGTCTCAGCCCCGCTGTGGTTTACATGGGATGCGGCTCCTCAACCACGCAGACTTCTGGACCCCAAAACTTAAGGTAATGAGACGGAACCCAACGGTGCCTTTAGGAGGTGGGCCCGGTGAGGGGCGGGCGGTTCCTAGGAGAGAGCCGGTCACAAAGGCCCGCGTCAGCACTGGCCGCGTGCTCGCTTCCTGGCTTGGCCCGCAGTCACCCCTCGCACGAGCCCCGCCGCTGCCAGCCTCCCGCAGCCCCCGACAGCTCGAGCTTCCAGCACCAGGAGCAAACACAAACCTCCTTGCTTCTTACGAGGCTCCCCGGGGCGGAAAGGTGGTGACCCGGGGCCCCCTCAGCCTGGAGTCCACCGGGGCTCCGCTACCCGGGAATCCCAGCCTGGCCCCCGTACTTAACCTGACGCAGCCCTCGTCCAGACGCATGCTTGCCCAAGCTGGACGGGCACCCCCAGCAGTGCCGTGCCCCCGACACTGTGCCTGGCCTTACGGCGGGTCCCGAGCGCCCTGCGCTGGGCCGAGGCCACGCCCTTGCCAGCCCCGTGTGATACCTGTTGAGTGAGGGACCAGCAGGCCAGCAGATGACCTGGGGAGCTTTGCCTGCGGCCCAGCCGGCAGCTGCAGGCTCAGGAGGCCGAAGGGTAAGGCTCGAGAATTTGCATTTTGTTCACAAGCTCCCAGACAACGCCAGGATCCGGTCAGCTCGGGCCACACTGGCCCGCGGGGAAGAGGTGGCGCCGGCCGCTCGGGCGCAGCTGGGAGCAGGGCCCCACACGGCCCCTCCCCACCCACGCGTTCCCTCCTCTGCGATTTGCAGCCCCTTCCCCCGTGTGGCCCTTGAACCACTGTCTCCCCGAGAAGAGGAGAGGCAGACGCTGAGGTCCTGATGCCAGCCTACAGACATCTGCGTCCCTGGGTGAGGCCCAAGAATCTGCATTCTTGGCGAGCTGCCTGGGTGATCCCGGCACACACTGATGTACGGCCTTCAGGGCCCGCCCCCGAGGCCTACGACACTCACCTGTACCCACAGCTTCACCACACCCGACCTTCTGAGAGAGATGGGGTCCTGACGGGGACAGGGGTCCTGCAGGACCCCGAGAAACCCAGCAAACGCACCTACTCCTCCACTGCTCAGGGCACAGAATGCCAGCCCCAAAGGGCACTGACCAATCGCTAAGCCCAGCCCCTCACCTCACAGACAGGAACCCGAGCCCAGAGAGGGCACCGCCCAAGGCCACGGAAGGGCGAGTGCCCGGGCCTCCCACACTGCCTGGGCCGCTCTGTCCCTGCTCCGCCATCCTCCTGGGCTCCAGAGCCGCCTCCCAAGACACTGACGACAATCTCACGGCCCCAGGAAGGCACGGTAACACCGCTAACCAGCCTGACCCTCCCAGCAAGGTGTCTGCTGCCTCCACCAAACACAGGCAGGCGGCAGAAGACAGGCGGGGATGCTGAGCTGGGGGCGGGGCTGACCGTCCCGGCTCTGGGGGGCGGGGGGGACGGCCGCTGAACCAGCATCATCAGCCAGTGTCAGAGTTTAAAAGGTTAAACAAGGGCTGGCGCTGTGGCTCAGCAGGTTAATGCCCTGGCCTGAAGCACCGGCATCCCATGGGGGCGCCGGTTCTAGTCCCAGCTGCTCCTCTTCCGATCCAGCTCTCTGCTGTGGCCTGGGAAAGCAGTAGAAGATGACCCAAGTCCTTGGGCCCCTGCACCCGCGTGGGAGACCTGGAGGAATCTCCTGGCTCCTGGCTCCCGTTCGGCCCAGCTCCAGGCGTTGCGGCCAATTGGGGAGTGAACCAGCAGATGGAAGATCTCTCTCTCTCACTCTGTGTGTGTGTGTGTGTGTGTGTGTGTTTGTGTATGTGTGTAATTCTGACTTTCAAATGAATAAATAAATCTAAAAAAAAAAAAAAAGTTACACAGGGCCAGGCGTTAGGGGCAGCCGTCAAGCGACGCCTGGGCAGGGCCTCGGCTTCAGTCCCAGCTCCGCTTCCGAGTCCAGCTTCCTGCTAACGTGCAGCCTGCGGGGCAGCAGGTGACGGCCCAGGCCCTCGGGTCCCTGCCACACACAGGGAGCCCCTGACGGCCCAAGTCCTCGGGTCCCTGCCACACACAGGGAGCCCCGGACGCACGTCCAGGCTCCTGCCTTCCGCCTCACCCAGCTCCAGCTGTTGCAGGCATTCGGGGAATGAGCTGGCAGATGGAAGATTTCTGTCTCTCTGCCATTCAAATATTAAGATCTGTCACTTTAAAAAAAAATCTTCGAAGAAAAACAAGGTTAAAATCTTCGAAGAAAAAAAAGGTTAAACAGCCCCACAGACAGGGTCCTGCAACACGTGAGTGGGCACTGAGGGGGCGCACGGCGGCGGGGGCTCACGGCAGCGGGGGCTCGCGGCTCTGCTGAAATCAGGGCACAGGCGCAGAACCGCGGGGCGGAGGGGGTTCACGCCTCACCCAGGGCAGTTCAGCTCGGGCGGGGGCGACCCTGAGCGCACGCAGCCCTCTCGGCGAGCCGGCTCCCTCACCACCCTCACCACTGTCCCCGGCAGGGAGGGCAGGCACACAGGCGCCTGGGGTGTGGTGCCCGTGAGAGTGGCCAGCCGTGGTGCCGTGGGCGCTGTGGCCTAGGGCAGGGCACAGCCCTACAGGCCAAGGATGCCCCACAGGCGAGGTGGCGGTCTGGGACTGGATGACCCCAGAAGCCCCTCACGCCCGTCACCCCGCCCTCAGGACCTGCACCTGCCTCCCTGGCTGCGCTCGGCACTGCCACGGCCCTGCCCACCGTGACTCAGCAGTGTGTCCAGACCTGAGGCTTGCCCCCATTTCTCAAGGGTGGACAAACTGGTGGATTTCCCCACATGGCACTCCGGAAAACAGGTTTTACCGAGAGCTCTGCGTGGCACGGTGGGGCCGGAGTGAGGCATCAGCCCCCAGGAAGCACCCACGCCGCTCGCCCGTTAGGCCGAGCTCTCGTGTGACGGTGACTCCGCGGCTTGACCCTAGGAAACCCGGCCAAGCTCCTCGTCCCTCTGTCCTCACACCCAACGCCGAGCGAACAAAACTCCCGTCCCCGGCAAGCCCACGACCAGACAGCGTCCCAGAAGCAGCACCGGGCCCAGCGCACCAGGGGCTGGGAGGGCGGCTGTGGTCCCAGCACAGGGCCCTCCGCTCAGTCTCCCTCGTCCCCGGGGCAACAGTGGCAGGAAGCAGGAAAAGCGGTCACTGTCCGCCTCTGCAGACGCCCGGAACCCGAACTCACTCCCGGCTTCCGCGCGATTCCCCGACATGCGGGGGCTCGCTTTACTGAGTGTCCGGCCTTCCGATGACGCCGCAGCACCCCGTACAGCCCTTCTGCCTTTCACCCTCAATACAGTCGTCAGCTCAGCGCCCACGAACTCCAACACTCTCGCGGGAAATTGGCTGATGTGAGGGTCTCGCCCAGCTGCAGGGCGATGAGCGCACTCCCAGTGTGCTGAGTGGAGGCGGCCGAGCCAGGACTCCAAGTGGGTTCATCGGGACACAGGCCCACGGAAGACGAGGAACAATTAGAACAGGAGGAGGGGCCGGTGCTGTGGCGTAGCGGGCTAAGCCTCTGCCTGTGGCGCCGGCATCCCACATGGGCGCTGGTTCAAGTCCCCGCTGCTCCTCTTCCAATCCAGCTCTCTGCTGTGGCCTGGGAAGGCAGTAGAAGATGGCCCAAGTGCTTGGGTCCCTGTAGCCGCGTGGGAGACCAGGAAGAAGCTCCTGGCTCCTGGCTCCTGGCTCCTGGCTTCGGATCAGCCCAGTTCCAGCCGTTGCGGCCACCTGGGGAGTGAACCAGCTGACGGAAGACCTCTCTCTCTGTCTCTCCATCTCTCTGTCTGTAACTCTACCTCCCAAATAAATAAAATAGAATCTTTTAAAAAAGAGTAGGTAGGAAACACAGACTGTTAACGTATCCATCTTACAAAAAAGCACCTGAGGCCTGAGGTAAAAGGATGCCCAAGCTCTCCCGCTGGTTGGAGAAGGAAGCAGGACGAGGCCCCCAGCCCCTGGGCCCCCCGCCAGCGACCCCGCTGAGGTCCTGGAGTAGCAAAACAGAAGGCGACCAGGAAGCCGGGGTCTGGACTCGGCCAGGCCCCGCCCCGAGTGGCTGTGCCGCGAGGAGCAAGGGGCGTGGGCCCACTGCAGCTCCGTGGCTCTGGGATAATGCTGAAGGGGTTGGGCCATGCTGGGGGGGGGGGCCCAAAGCGGGGAAGGAGGGTGCTGGGACCCCACAGGACCTGTCCGCTAACTTGCCAGAACAGGGACTCGTGCTCAGCCCTACCCAGTTTGCCAGGGACCAACAGCAGGGCTGGGGGGGTGGTGCTCCAGGGTCAGATTCTGCCCATCACCAGCTGTGTGACTTCAGACAAATTACTCAGCCTCTCTGTTCCTGGGTGACCTTGACCGTAAACTGAAGACAGAAGCCATGCGTATTTCCTAAGACTGCCACAAAGGACTGACACCAGGCGGTGCGTGGGGCCTTCAGCAAACACCGGTTCTGATCTCAGCCCTGGGGGTCGCGTTTAATATCACCTCCACAGAAGAGGCGCTTGAGACCCCAGAGAGGTGAGACCCCGCCTGCCTGCAGGGACAGAGCTCAGAGAGGGCAGGTTCGCCCCCCGCCCCCCATTCCTCCCAGCCCCAGAGCGAGGCCTCTGCTGGCATCCATAGAAACACAGCTGCCCAGGACGGGCCCCGTGGCATCGCGGGGAACGCCGCTGCCTGCAACGCTGGCATCCCGTGGCACCCGCTGACGCACCTGGAAAGCAGCACGATTCCAAGTGCTTGGGCCCCTGCCACACACGAGTGTCCCAGGGGACCCGGGAGACGCTCCAGGCCCTGCCTTCGGATCGGCCCAGCTCTGGCCGCTGGGGCCATCTGGGGGGTGAACCAGTGGGTGGAAGACCTCTCTCTCTCTCTCCCTCTGTGTCTCTCCCTCTCTAGATGGAACTCTGCCTTTCAAATAAGCAATCTTTCAAAAAATAAACAAAAAACACAGCTGCCCCCCACCAGCGCCCGCCCCCCACCGGCCCCCCGGAGTTTTCTGGGCACTCGCTGGGGAGGAAGCAGAAGCCCAGGAAAACTGCTCGACAAATCACAGGACTGCGCGGAGGTCCCACCCCGCTCCTCCCACCCAGGGCCCCCGGCCCTTCCTCGTGACTGCAACAGCCCAGTGCTTCTAACCACAAGGGGGTCTGCGGGCGGCGACCCTCACCTGGGGCCCGGGAGCCCCCTCCTGGGGTGACTCACCACCTCCCTCACCCCGAGACTCCGGTGGCCCCACGCAGACATCAGCCCCAGCCTGCTCACTGCTGAGGCTGTGTGACCTCGGGCAAGCTGCCTCACCTCTCTGAGTCCCAGAAGCCCTGGGGGACGGGGAGGCAGCGCTGGGCCGTGGGTAGCAGGTGAGGCCACCACCTGCAGCGCCTGCGGCCCATACGGGTGCTGGCTCGTGTCCCGGCTGCTCCACTTCCGGTCCAGCTCCCTGCTAACGGCCTGGGAAAGCAGTGGACGATGGCCCAAGTCCTCTGAACCCACATGAGAGACCTAGATGGTGTTCTGGACTCCTGGCTTCTGCCAGGCCCAGCCCTGGTCATTGCGGCCATTTGGGGAGTGAACCAGCGATGGAAGATCTCTCTGTCTCTCCCACTCCCTCTGTAATCCTGCCTTTCAAATAAATATTTTTAAAAAAGGAACCCTGTTGAAAAAAAATAAATAAGCAGTTTGGGTAGCATCAAGAAAGCAGCAGGGTTCAGGGAATGACCTGGGAACCCGAGAGCCTGTGAACAGTCATAGACGGAGAGCCTGGCACCGGCCATCCCTTCCAACCCCGTCTCCATCCAGGACAGAAAGTTCTGGCAGAGGGGCCGGCACTCTGGCAGAGTAAGTTAAGCCCCCACTTGCAGCACCGGCATCCCATGTGGGCACCAGTTCGAGTCCCGGCTGCTCCACTTCCGATCCGGCTCTCTGCTGTGGCCTGGGAAAGCAGCAGAAGATGGTCCAAGTGCTTGGGCCCTGCACCCGCGTGGGAGACCGGGAAGAAGCTCCTGGCTCCTGGCTCCAGTTCAGCGCAGCCCTGACCATTGCAGCCATTTGGGGAGTGAACTGCGGATGGCAGACCTCTCTCTCTCACTCTCTGTAACTCTTTCTCTCAAATGAATAAGTAAATGTAGAAAGAGAGAGAGAGAGAGAGAAGAAGGAAGTTAGTTCTGATGGAGCCACTCCCAGACTTGAACACTTGATCACCCACCCGTGGCCCTCAAGACACAATGCAGGCTCCTGGTGAGACGCACAGAGCCCCCCAGGGCACCCCCACTGCTCATCCCCGACACGGCAGCGCCCTGCCGCTCACTCAGCCTGTGCACCTGCCCAGAGTGCTCCCTCTCCCTGACCCAACCTGTGCGCTGCTTGGCGCAGACAGCCCCCTTCCCCGGGCCCCTCCCATCCGTCAGCAGCCGGCTCCCCTCGAGCCTGGGGAGAGCCACACGGGACTCACTCCATACCTGCAGCCCCCTGCCCATGCCCGGAGCCCAGCAGGTGCTAGAAGGAGGGAGTGCCAGGACAGACAGTGGAGAGAGAATCCCCCCGCCGCACATTCTGGTGCCGCCTCTGCAACACAGGGATGTCCTGGGCCAGCCGACTGCTGTGTGCGTGCGGGCTGGGCTGTCAGCCCACCTCCCAGGGCCCCTGCCCTCTGATGGTAGCCCCGCATCGCACAGACTCAGCACTAGGGCCCTGGGAGTGGATCCTCCCAGAGGGCTTGCTCCAGGGCCTGCAGACAGAGGGAGTCCTCCCACGCTGCCTCCCCCAGCCCCCAGGCCCCTCTGCGGCCCCTCCTCCCCGGCCGCGCACTCTGCCCTCTGCGTGGCTCCCACCCGGCCCATCAGAATGGCCACGTGTGCACCCCCACCCAGGTGCTGACCCTGGGACTCCTGACCGGCCTCTCCACTCGAACCTGCCCCAAACCCAGTCCTGGCTGTCTCCGAAACGCCACGTTCCCCGCCCTCTGCCCACTTCACGACACGACCACCACTCAGGAACTCAGAAGATTCTAGAAGTCACACTGTAGTCCTCTGTCCCTCTGGGAACGAGCCACCAGCGAATCCAGTGGATTCTATCCCTAACAGGGAGCCCAAATCCAACACCTGCGGACCACCCTGGCCTTTGCCCCGGTCCCCAGGGGCTCCGCCCGGGCCCCCACAGCCAGCCCCCGCCCCACAGGAGAAAGGCCTTCTTCAAGGGTAACAGAGCACGGCACTGCCTGGCCTCTGCAGAGACCCGGAGACGGGAGGCCGGCAAACACGGAGCAGCGACACAGGCACGCTCGTGCGGCCCGGTCTGCACCCAGCGGGGCAGTGCCCAGGCGTCCCGGGAGCCGGCTCTCCCAGGGCAAGCCCTCGCCTTACTCACCTGGCCCCCCTCCCGACCTGCAGAGGCACACAGCAATTTACTTCTGACGAAGTTCCCCGGAGGTGGGACCCTGGATTGGACCTCACTAGTGACGGCATTTGAGTGAGACGGAAAGGAAATGCGGCCGCCCAGCACCAATCCCCCGCCCTCAGCTCCGCCGCTCACACAGGTCAAGTTCACCAGCTCAGGGCCCTGCACCTGCTGCACGCCTACAGCCGGGATCACTTCTCCCTTGGAAGGCTTTTTCTTTTTTTTTTTTTTTTTTTTTTTTTTTTTTTGCTTCCATTTATTTGAAAAACAAAGACAGACAGAAAGAGCTCTTCCATCCACTGGTTCACTCCCCAAATGCCCACGACTGTGGCGAGCGCTGGGCCAGGCTGAAGCCAGAAGCCAGGAAGTCCACCTGGGGTCTCTCGTGGGTGGCAGGAACCCAACCTGCTGCTTCCCGGGGTGTGCGGGCGCAGGAGGCCGGCAGCGGGAGCAGAGCTGGGGCTCCTGACCCAGACGCACAGCCCAAGCAGGGTCTTCATCACAGGCCCCGCTCCCCCAGACCAGTGCAGGGGTGGCCCCTCCTGGTCTCTCAGGCCTTACCCAGCCCGGCCGCCCCCACATCAGGCAGTCCCGCTGTGGCTCCCTCTCTGGCCATCTGACCTCTCCCTCGTGCGTACACTCCTGCCACTGTGATGCCACCCACAATGAGGCCTGCACCAGGGGAAACTGAGGCAGGAGCCATGCGCTGACCCTCCAGAACTGGGGGCCACGTAAACCCCTCCTTATGCAGTTCCCAGCCTCAGGTACGGTAGCAGAAAACTGACCCAGGCAGGTGCCACCAGAGACCGTCCAGAGGGCGAGGCCACCCAGATGAGAAAACGCCACCCCGGCATACATCACCCGGCACACGCCACCCTGGCACAGGCCACCCCAGCACAAGTTACCCCGGCACAGGTCACCCCGGCACACACCACCCCGGCACAGGTCACCCCGGAACACGCCACCCCGGCGCACGCCACCCAGGCACAGGCCACCCCGGCACAGGTCACCCCAGTACAGGCCACCCCGGCACACGCCACCCTGGCACTGGCCACCCCGGCACACGCCACCCCGGCACAGGTCACCCCGGCACAGGCCACCCCGGCACACGCCACCCCAGAACACGCCACCCCGGCACAAGCCACCCTGGCAACGCCACCCCAGCACAGGACACCCAGGCACAGGTCACCCCGGCACAGGACACCCCGGCACACACCACCCCGGCACACACCACCCGGCACAGGTCACCCCGGAACACGCCACCCCGGCACAGGCCACCCCGGCACACACCACCCAGGCACAGGCCACCCCGGCACAGGCCGCCCCGGTACAGGCCGCCCCGGCACAGGCCACCCTGGCACAGGTCGCCCCGGCACAGGACACCCTGGCCTAGGACAGCGGTGAGCTGCAGGCACCTGTGATGCAGCAGATGCAGGAGGAATTCTCGCCTGCCCTTTCTGCCGAAAGCAAGGTGTAAAATGTCCCTCTTAGGACACTTAGGTCCCTTCTAGGAGCCAGCGTGGGGGCACAGCGGGTTCAGCCGCCTGCGATGCCGGCACCCCCCAGCAGAGTGCTGGCGTTCCAGTCCCGGCTGCTTCGCTTCCAACCAGCTCCCTGATGCACCTGGGAAAGCGGCAGAAGGTGGCGCGAGTGCCTGGGCCCCTGCCACCCATGTGGGGACCAGGACAGAGTTCCAGGCTCCCGGTCTGGCCCGGCCGAGCCCAGGAGCTGCAGCCATTCGGAGAGTAAACCAGACGGAAGACGAAGCTCTCTCTCCTCCACCCCAGCCACCGTGCCAGTCACATACATAAATAAACCCTTTTTGTAAAAAAAAAAAAAAAAAGTCCCTTCAGAAGGTGACATAAACTTCCCCGGCAAAGGTGTCCTCTCTCACCCCAGGAAGAGGAACAAACTCTGCCCACACAGCAGAAGCAAACCCCAAACAGCGCTCACGTAGCACACACCGCCCTGGCCGCCGGAGCCCAGACCCCTGACCTCTGGTTTTCTGTTTTGTTTTTTTTTCTTTTTTTAACTTATTTATTTGAAAGGCAGAGAGAGGGGCTGGCACTGTGGCCCAGCTGATTAAAGCCCTGGCCTGGGCCGGCGCCGCGGCTCACTAGGCTAATCCTCCGCCTTGCGGCGCCAGCACACCGGGTTCTAGTCCCGGTCGGGGCGCCGGATTCTGTCCCGGTTGCCCCTCTTCCAGGCCAGCTCTCTGCTGTGGCCCTGGAGTGCAGTGGAGGATGGCCCAAGTGCTTGGGCCCTGCACCCCATGGGAGACCCAGAAGAAGCTCCTGGCTCCTGGCTTTGGATCGGTGCAACTCCAGCCGTTACAGCCATCTGGGGAGTGAACCAGCAGATGGAAGACCTCTCTCTCTCTGTCTCTAACTCTGTCTTTCAAATAAATAAAATAAATCTTAAAAGAGAGAGAGAGAGAGAGAATCTCCCATCCCCTGGTTCACTCCCCAGATGCCTGCAAAAGCCAGGGCCAGGCCAGATTGAAGCCAGGAGCCAGGAGCTCCATCCCAGACCCAGCCATCTGAGCCACCACCCACTGCTCCCCGGCGGCCGGGACTCACACACAGGCACCTGCCACGGGAAGCTGCACCCGAGCGGCACCTTCCCAGCCGTGCCAGAGCACACCTCGTTCCTTGAACTGCTTCACAACCGATCACCTTTGTTAAAGTGTATGTGAGAGGGGCCCGGCGCTGTGGCGTAGCCACCGCCTGCAGTGCCAGCATCCCACATGGGCGGGGGTTCTAGTCCCGGCTGCTCCACTTCCAATCCAGCGCTCTGCTGTGGCCTGGGAAAGCAGTGGAGGATGACCCAAGTCCTTGTGCCCCCGCACCCACGTGGGAGACCCGGAAGAAGCTCCTGGCTCCTGGCTCCTGCTCCGGATTGGCTCAGCTCCAGCTGTTGCGGTCATTTGGGAAGTGAACCAGCAGATGGAGGACCTCTCTGTCTCTCCCTCTCTCTGTAACTTGGCCTCTCAAAACATTAATCTTTAAAAATAAATAAGCAAAAGGGCAAATCTACTACAAACAAAACCAACAAAATAAGCAAAACCCAAGAACATAATGCAGCCAAAGTTAATAAATCTTAAAAAAAAAAAAAAAAAGTATGTGACCCCCCCCCGCGCCCCCACCCCCACCCCCAGGATCTGGGTTTCCAGTCATTTTCTGCGAAGCTCCAATGCGATAAACAATGTTAGCAGCTAACAGATGGGGGGGGGCCTCTGCTCCTTTTTTTTAAGATTTTTTTAATTTATTTGAAAGTCAGAGTTACACAGAGAGATGTCTTCCATCCACAGGTTCACTCCCCAATTGGCCACATCAGCCAGAGCTGTGCCGATCCGAAGCCAGGAGCTTCCTCTGGGTCTCCCACGCGGGCGCAGGGGCCCAAGCACGTGGGCCATCCTCCACTGCTTTCCCAGGCCACAGCAGAGCGCTGGATCGGAAGTGGAGCAGCCGGGACTCGAACCGGCGCCCTTTTGGCGCTTCAGGCCTGTGCGTTAACCCGCTGCGCCACAGCGCCCACCCCAGGCCTCTTCTCCTATCACCCGTGAGTCCTCGGTAAATCCACAGATCCCAAAACAAAACCCAAAGCACTTTCCTGCTCCACAGGACAGCCAATGTCGCTCAGCTCAGGTGATAACCTCACACTTTCTAAAAAATGTTGTATTTAGCCTCATTGTATCTGAAAGGAGAGAGGGAGTCAGGCGTGCACGAAAGAGAGAGAGAGAGAGAAAGAGAGAGAGAGAGAGAGAGAGGGAGATCTTCCATCCATGGTTCACTCCCCAAATGCCCAAAACAGCCAGAGTCTGCCAAGGAGGCTGCTGGGTGTTTCTCATTGTTTTTTTAATAAATTTTAGTGGCCTCTCACTCGTGTTTTTTTTTTTTTTAAGATTTTATTTACCTATTTGAGAGGTAGAGTTACAGACAGAGGAAGAGACAGAGAGAGAGAGAAAGGTCTTCCATCCGCTGATTCACTCCACAAATGGCCACAATGGCCAGAGCTGAGCTGATCTGAAGCCAGGAGCTTCTTCCAGGTCTCCCAGGGGCCCAAGGACCTGGGCCATCTTCCACTGCTTTCCCAGGCCACAGCAGAGCGCTGGATCGGAAGTGGAGCAGCTGGGACTAGAACTGGTGCCCGTATGGGATGCCGGCACTGCAGGAGGCGGCTTTGCCCGCTGAGCCACAGCGCCGGCCCCGAAGCAGTGTTTCAAGCACCGTCCCGTCCTTACCCTTTCTCATTAGGTCCCCAGGCTCCGTGACACAGCTGCTGGGATTATTCCCAATTCACAGACGAGGAAACTGAGACACACGTGGGGCAAGGGGGGGGGGCCCTCTGTGCACCACCAGGCGGGCAAAGCAGTGAAGGAACAAGCACGCGACACGCACCCCGGGGTGCAGGGACGCCATCTCCGGGTGGGGCGACGAAGCTGGTTACCACGGCTGCTGCTTTTTTTTTTTTTTTTTTTTTTTGTCAGGTAGAGTTATAGACATTGAGAGAGGCACAGAGAAAGGTCTTCCTTCCGTTGGTTCACTCCCCAAATGGCCGCTACCAATCCAAAGCCAGGAGCCAGGTGCCCCCTCCTGGTCTCCCATGGGGTGCAGGGCCCAAGCACTTGGGCCATCCTCCACTGCACTCCCGGGCCACAGCAGAGAGCTGGACTGGAAGAGGAGCAGCCGGGACAGAATCCGGTGCCCATGTGGGATGCCAGTGCCGCAGGCGGAGGATTAACCTAGTGAGCCACGGCGCCGGCCCCTACCACGGCTTCTTCCTGCAGCTCCTCCCATGGCCGCCCACCACACGGACAATTCAGGTAAGAGAAACCCCTGCTGGGAAAGCGACCCCAGGTCCTGGGAAACACCTGGGTCCGGGAATATTTTTCTTCCATTTCTAGAAGCTGCCCGGTCCCCTGCTTCGTGTAACCATGTTTTCCTAGGGAAATTGAATCAAGGGCCCTCAGCTCCAAAGCCCACTTCAAACAGCGAGGCCGGCTCCTGCCGGGGACTCCGTGGCTGGGGCGCAGGGGCGCACACCCATCACCTGGAAGGGGACTTGCACAGAGGGCGAAACACTCAGGCCGGCTCTCCAGGGGAAGGGCAGCCGGACCCAGCGAGGCCGCCTCACCTTGGGCCCAGCGTGCCGCCATGGGCAGGCGCCAACGCAGGCCACCCGCACTGCCCTGCACGGAGGCGGGGCAGGGGAGCCCAGCCCAAGACCACCCCTCCCCCGACAGGCCAGTAGGAAGATGAACCCCAGAGCAGGGGGCAGGGGGCACAAACCACACGTGGGCCAAGCAGCCAACTGCCCCTCCCTGCTTGCGCAGCGCATATGCACAGCTTGGGGGAGGCCCTGGAGGGCTGGCACTGCCCCAGGACGCAGGCTTGAGAGACAGGGCTCCGGGCACACAGACTGAGGGGCCCCTGTTGCTCCAGGACCCTGGGCTGGCAAGACTCCGCACCCAGGGCCCAGCCTCGGAGGGACAAAGGGAGGTAACCACGCGCAGCAGCTACAGTGTGGACACAGAGCCACTCTGACTGGCTCAGCCCTGATGCCAGGGCTTGGGGGGGCCCCCTCTGGGCACCAGGGGCTCTGTCCTCAGCCCTGACACCAGGCCTGGGGCCCCCACTCTGGGCACCAGGGGCTCTGTCCTCAGCCCTGACCCACTACCCAGCTATCAGACTGGGCCTCGCCGACACTGGGTGGAAACGTGCACATTAACTTCAAACTAAGAGCAGCCAGGCGTGTGGAGTGGAGATCCCGGACACCCAGCTGCTGCTCCCTGCCGCCCTCCGCAGAGGGAAAAGGAAAATGGGATGAAGGAGGGTGCACAGGATGGCAGAAAGACCTCGGGTCCACCTGGCCAGAACCCTGCCAAGTGCACCCACTGTGGCAACACCACTGAAACCCAGCATCCTTGGCCGTGGGACGGGGCCAGCGGGCACCAGCCTGCAGGATGGACATGGAAACTAAAGGGGCAGATCCAGGCCGACGCCGCGGCGCAGTAGGCTGAGCCTCCGCCTATGGCACCAGCATCCCATAAGTGCGCCGGTTCGAGTCCCAGCTGCTCCTCTTCCAATCCAACTCTCTGCTGGGGCCTGGGAAAGCAGAAGATGGCCCAAGTGCTTGGGCCCCTGCACCTGTGTGGGAGACCAGGAAGAAGCTCCTGGCTTCGGATGAACCCAGCTCCGGCCGTTGTGGTCATCTGGGGAGTGAACCAGCAGATGGAAGAGCTCCCTCTCTGTCTCTCCCTCTCTCTGTAACTCTGCCTCTCAAATAAATAAATAAAATCTTTAACAATATATAAACAAATGGATGGATCCAGGGAAAAATCTGGCGCCTTGAGGTGCGAAGCCAGCACGAGCTGTCCTTTAAACACATAAGCTCACAGTGACCCAAGGAAGGGGAGAGGTGACGGCAGAGGTGACGTCGTCCTTAGCTTTCCTGGTGCCGTTGGGGCGGGAGCGGGGCCAGGAGACCTCCTTCCCTGTTAGGTTCGGCTGGGCCTGCTGTTGAAACACTCAGCCTCCTTGAGCTGCCAGCAGGCCCAGGTGCAGGGCTTTGAGGAATAAGAAGCCAGGGCCGGCGTGGTGGTGCAGTGAGTAAGGCAGCACCATCCCACACGGGCACCAGTTCGTGTCCCAGCTGCCCCACTTCCAATCCAGCTCCCTGCTAATGGCCTGGGAAAGCAGTGGAAGATGGCCCAAGTGCCTGGGCCCCTGCACGCACGTGGGAGACCCAGAGGAAGCGCCTGGCTGGGGTCTGGCCCAGTACCAGCCATTGCGGCCATCCGGGGAGTGAACCAGCGGATGGAAGACCTCTCTCTCTCTCCCTCCCTGCCTCTGCCTCTCTGCAACTCTGCCTTTCAATGCCTCCATAGGCTACGCCACAATGCCGGCCCCAATTTATTTTCATTTTTATTTGAAAAGCAGAGACAGATGGAAAGATCTTCCATCTACTGGTTCACTCCCCAAATGACCACAACGGCCAGGTCTGGGCCAACCCCGAACCCAGGCGTTCCATCTGGGCTTCCATGCGGATGGCAGGTCCCAAGGACTCGAAGCCCCACCAGCTGCCTCCCAGGGTGAGCGTTAGCAGGAAGGTGGCTCAGGAGTGGAGTAGCCAGGACTCGATCCCGAGGCTGATGCAGGAAGAAGTGACAACAGCTGTGCCGACTGCTGCCCCTTTCTCTCTCTTTCAAACAAAGAAGCAAACTAATAATTTGTTAAACAAGGATTTGCAGGAAGGGGTGATCCTCAGGGGGGTGGTGCCGCCCCTCTGGATCAGGGAGGCTCAGTGCAGGCCCCGCTCCGCCACAAGCCCCACAGGCCTCTGATTCACCAGACCTCTGAGCCGCTGGAACGACCAACACTCCTGCCCCTGGGCCTTTGCACGTGCTATGCCCGTCCTGCTCTGCGCCCCACGTTCACACTAGACCCTGCACACTCCTGTTTATCACAGCCCTCTGTAACAGCCAGCTCTTACACCGAGGCCCCAGTGTGGACTCTGCGAGCACGGCCACCCCTGGGGACCGGGTCAGACGGGCCCCCTACGGGAAGGAATTCCCTGGGCACACGGCACAGGCTAGGGTTGAGCTGGGCCGGAGCAGCACGGGGACGGGAAGAGAAGGCCGGCACACGCCACGGCTTCCAGGGGTGATTCCTGCCCCTGGACTTCAGCCCCTAGAGGGCAGGGACGGCGTCTCCATCCACACCCAGAACCAGGATAGGCACACGGCACAGCCGGCGAGACCCGGCCTTGACCTCCCTCCCTCGCTGGCTCACACACATTTTCCTCATCTGTAGAATGGGCAGGGACCCATCTCCCCTGCCTGGGCATCGGTGTTGTCCACACAGCACACATGCAAGCCATGGAAATCTAAATTATTGTCTCCTACCTTATACATCGCCCACTTTGTCTTTGCAAAATCCAGTTCAGAAGGTTCTATTCTTTCCACTGCACTTTCTCCCGTGCCCGGAGCACCCAGCCCCCAGCAGCTAGAGACATGTGTGGGAACTGACTTCCTAGCTTGCCCATTAACAGTAGCCTTTCCTTAGACAAACTTGAACTTGAGGCCCAAGGATTTCTCCAGCTTCCCCTGACCCAGACTCCTCCAACGTTAGAACTTGCAAACACAGAATCTAGGAAACACCGGTCCCTGGCCACTCGCGCCCTCGGCAACTGTTTACTGCACACCTGCTGCGCGCCGGGCACCGTCCTAGGCTGGTGGTCAGGGCAGACAGGACCCTGCTCTCAAAAGCTTCAGGGCCAGGGCTCCAAGGCCACTGGGAGCTGACCCGGCTCACTGGAGAGGAAGTGGCCCCTGGTGAGACCCAGAAGAGGTAAGGACGCCCACTTTCCGGACAGATAACAGCCAGGGCCGTGGCTCTGTGGCCGGGGGGAGGAGGGGGACCTCAAAGCAGCTGTGAGGGAGCAGTGCGAGAGGCAGAGTGGGGCACCAGGACCCGGCGCTGCACCGGGGAGCCTGGCGCTCTCCCCCCCAGTCCCGGGGAGCCCGGAGCTCCCCCCCCAGTCCCGGGGAGCCTGGCGCTCTCCCCCCCAGTCCCAGGGAGCCTGGAGCTCCCCCCCCAGTCCCGGGGAGCCTGGCGCTCTCCCCCCCAAATCCCGGGGAGCCCGGAGCTCTCCCCCCCAGTCCCGGGGAGCCTGGGGCTCTCCCCGCCAGTCCCGGGGAGCCTGGAGCTCCCCCCCCAGTCCCGGGGAGCCTGGAGCTCCCCCCCCAGTCCCGGGGAGCCTGGCGCTCTCCCCCCCAAATCCCGGGGAGCCCGGAGCTCTCCCCCCCAGTCCCGGGGAGCCTGGGGCTCTCCCCGCCAGTCCCGGGGAGCCTGGAGCTCCCCCCCCCAGTCCCGGGGAGCCTGGAGCTCCCCCCCCAGTCCCGGGGAGCCTGGAGCTCCCCCCCCAGTCCCGGGGAGCCTGGCGCTCTCCAAGCTGCGCCCTCCTCTCTGGTCCCTGCGTCGGGATCTGGATGCCGTGGGCTCACCATGCTGGGCAGAAGGCGGGATGGACAGATGGACAGGCGGGAGCAGTACGGCCAGCCCCCGCAGGGCTGCAGGGAAGAGCTGTGCATGTTAATGAGCCGGCACAACCTGCCCCCCACTCCCCAGCCTCCCGCAGCAGATGGGGCTTGGGGCAGGCGGGGCGTGGCTTCCCCTGGTGGATCCCCAAGGGAGGCAGCCACTCCATCCAAAGCCAGGCCAGTGGGAAGTGTGCCCCACCCCCACCCCCACCCGGCTGGCAGGGAGGCAGAGCCCCCAGGATCTCAGGACCACAGGAAGGCTGCAGACCCTCCCAGGGAGGAAGAGCAGCGCCCACACTCCCCCACAGCAGGCCAGGGCTGGCTCTGAGGCCTCCCCCCGCCCCCCAGGCAGGCTTCAACCTCCCGAAGTCCCACCCCTGCCCCAGGGAGCACCCAGCACTGGGCTCTCTCCTCCCACAGCCCTCCGTCAGGGCAAGGGCCCAGGGTAGGAGGGGCTGGCCCAGAGGAGAGGGGCAGGAGCGTCCGGGGCTGGGTGCAATGCCAGGGACCCCCACCAAGGTCAGCGCAGGGGGAGGTGGGGAGAGGATCCCCAAACTGTCCCGGCCGCAGCCGGCTGGAGGTCCCTGCACACAACAGGCCAGTCCGGAGTCACCGAGGGCCACGGAGACCGGGGGGAGGGGGCACACACTCACACTCGTGACACAGTCGCTCGAGTGGCAGGAGCAGGGACCCAGGCAGGCTCGGGGCCTCCCACGGCCGCCGCGACGCGCCCGGGGACCGCCGGGGAGGCTCCCGCCTGCAGAGGCGGCCACACAAAGATCGCGCCGCCGCGGGGACACGCAGGGAGCCGGCGACGACTCGGCCCTGGGACCCGGGGCCTCCGGGCCGCTCGGGCCCCCGGGCCGCGCTCACTCACCGGCTTGGCAGCCGCGGGCCGCGCTCCGCGTCCGCGTCGCTTCACAAAGGCGCCCGGCGGCCGCCGCGCCTCCCGCTCCCCCGGCCGCCGCGGGCGCCCATGGCCGGGCCGGCCGCCGCCGCCGCCGCCGCCGCCGAGCCAATGGCCGCGCCGCCCGCGCGAGGTCGCGGCCGCCGAGAGTGCGCCCGCCAGCGTCCGGGGCCGCCGCTGCGCACGGCGCCGCCCCCGCCCGCCGGGCCCGGGGCGCCCGGGCTGAGGTCACCGCTTAACCCCTGGTGGCCAGGGCCTCCGAGGCCGCCGCGCCCCCCTCCCCCCCTCCGCGAGAAGGGCGGGGCTCCCCCCCAACCGCTGCCGCCAGCCCTGCCCAAGGGGAGGGGGCTCGGCACGCCCACCAACTCCCCAGAACCTCCCCGCAGGGCAGGGAGGGGTCCTCAGGTCGCCAGGGACCTCCTGTGGCCTGCACTCCCTGGACTCCCCCTTGCCCCCCCATCTGGCCCCCCTTCCTCGGTTGGAAAGGTGTCCCAGGCACCCTGGCTGCCAGTAGTCTGGGGGGCTCCCTCCAAGGGAAGACGCACCTGTGATAACCTCCCCCCAGGCAGGAGTCACCTATGAGCCCGCAGGGTGGGTCACCGCCTTGCCCCTGGCCTCCCAGGACAGCTACCCTGGCCACCACGGCCCTGAGAGCGTCCCACACGGGACCAGCAGCAGCCCTGTGCCGTGGCCCCATTCTCCGGAGGAGCAAACCAAGGCTCAGCTGTAACTCAAGCTCACCCAGCATCCCCGTGGTGCGCCCTCCCAGCCCCGGAGCTGCCAGACGCGGATGTGGGCCAGCTCCCTCCCAGAATTCCAAAGAGGGCCTCCGGATAGGATGCACTGAATTCCAGTTATCAGGTCATTAATTAAGATTATGGCTGTTGTTATTAAACACTCCCCCAGCTCTGGCTCAGACTTATCAGCAATTACTCCTGGGCTGATAGGAATGAATCCTGCCGCTGCCGAAGGGCACAGGTGCGTGGGCCGGGTTGAAATCCTCCTCTGCTGTCTTCACCGAGGCCATGCAGCCAGCTCATCTCTGATCTCCGTTCTTACGGCTCCCTGTTCACTGGCCTTAGGGGCTACCGGGGAAACAAGGAGAGAGCCAGCCCCCAGCCCTGCCCCCTCGGTTCTCCCGGGATAGGAAGACACACACACAGGCCACTACAGTGCAGAGAGCCGGCACGGGCCCCACGCTCTGAAACCATCCTATTCATTGATTAGTGTGCTTGTTTATTGTCTATCTTCTGCACAAGAACATAAGTGCCAGGGAGCTGGCCGGGCCGGAGTCCCCAGCGCTGTCCTGAGCCCAGGCCTGGGGAGCCCCCATGCACGGCAAGCAGAGTGAGCACTAGCTGTGTGCCAGACACTGTTCCAGGCACGCAGGGGGCGTCAGCGGACGAACACTGCCCTGGGGCAGCGTCCGCTCCGGAGGTGCATAAAACGGTGGCCCTGACAGCAGAGGGGGAAGTTTCTGGAAGGCCAGCAGAGCAGCACGAATGCTTCTGATGTCCATGGCAGGAAGCCTTGGACCAGAACCGGGACTTGTGGGTCCTGTTGTCAGTCGCAACCAGAGTCAGGACACATCCCCCCGCCTGCATTCCCGGGCCTCCCAGAGCCCACTGGAGCCACCTGCCACGGTCCTACGGCCTGGGTTGCCCCCCGCCCTCTCTGGGCAGTGCCCCCTCCCCCTCCTGGGTCCAGGACCCCCAGGTGGCCTCCATGCCTCTGAGCTCTGTGGCACTCCCTGCTCCGTTACATGTTGGTTCTGGGGCATCCTGATTTGAACGGGCTCCAGTTTGATGGTAACTATGAGCCCAGCTTAAGGGCAGGGGGCGTGCCCCAGACGCTGGGTTGTGCCCACTGAGCCCAGCGCAGGGAGGGGACGCTCAACCCCAGAGGCTATGCGTGGAGCCCCTCGGGGGCAAAGGGTGCGGCCCACCAGCTCATAACACTCATGGAGCTGGCGGAAGCACTTGGGTTTGTCCATAGCAGTTGTGTTGTTGTGAATTGTTGCCAACTTTTAATCATTGGGAAATTTCCCGTAGAAAGACAGATTGCTGGCTTCCGGGAACAGATATGAAGATCTGGTAACACCCGGCCCGTGTTCCCCCCAGCCACGCTCTGCAGCTCCCCCATGCCCCCGGCGCAGTGGCCCCCGCAGACACAGCCCCTCCCTCCCGGCCCTGTGTCCCTCATCTGATGTCCAGGCCCCTCCTCAGTGGTTTGCTGTTTGTTTTCATTTTCTCTCTGCTCTCTCCCATCACAAGGAAGAATCACATCACAAAACACAAACACAGGAACAAATAGGAACATTTATTCTGCACAGTGGTTAACATGGAGCTTGGACAGCGACATGCTGCTTCCCGTTCCGGCACCCTGCGCCCTGCGAATGCACGCCCCAGCAGATGACGGCTCAGTTATCTGGTTCCCTGCCAGCCCCACACGGGGGATCTGGATTGAGTTCTGAGCACCTGGCTTCAGCCTGGCCTGGGGCTCTTGCAGGCATTCAGAGAGCAAACCAGTAGATGGACGCTCTCTCTGCGTCTCTGCCTCTCTCTCTCTGTCTTCCAATTAAATAAAAAATTAATTATTTTTAAAAGGTTTAGTTATTTATCTAAATGGCAGAGTTACAAAGGGAGAGAGACACTGAGAGAGGTCTTCCACCCGCTGGTTCACTCCCCAGATGGCCGCAACGGCCGGAGCTGGGCTGATCCAAAGCCAGGAGCCGGAGCTTCATCCGGGTCTCCCACATGGGTGCAGGGGCCCAAGCACTTAGGCCATCTTCTCCTGCTTTCTTAAGCACATTGGCAGGGAGCTGGATGGGAAGGGGAGCAACCGGGGCGTGAACCAGCTCCCATATGGGATGCTGCACTGCAGATGGCGACATAACCCAGTACACCACAGCGGAGGCCCCACAAAAATTAACTATTTATAAACAAGAAGAATGAGCCTGCAGCCTGCAGACTGCAGCCCAGGTGATGTCCTCCTGCCTTCCCGTCCTCACCACCATCTTGCTGTCCTGACACACTCCTCTCGCCCCGCCCACCTCCCCGGCCTCATAGTCCAAGCTCCTCGGCCAAAGTGAACGTGCAGGTGGTCCTCTGGGCCTTTGCCCATGCTCTTCTCTGTGCCTGGGATGTCCCTGACCACCCAGCCTCCAGACACGACGGCCAAGTGCACCGACATAGGCAGCGGCTTCCCAAGGACCTCTGCCCTTTGTGCTCCGGCCTGGGCTGGGGGGGACAGCCCTTCCCAGACCTCCTCGGTGAGCCCGAGCTGCCAGCGTGTGTTCGCCCCAGCTGCTCCCCAGGGACAGTGAGTCCACGGAGGCCGGACCCTGCGTCTCGCTCAGGGCGGCATCCCAGCGCCTGTTAGAGAGCCCGGCCCAGCGTAGACAGCTATTCGCTGAATCGATGCGCGCTTGGGTTTCCATAGTCACAAAAGGAACAGAAAGCGTTTCTGGGAATGTGTCCACACCCCAGAACATTCAGCCAGTGACCGGCTCGCGGAGCGTTCTGGCGCTCGCGGGACTTCCCGTGTGAGTGCAGTCCCTGTGGGCGCGTGACACCCAGCGGGGATCCAGCGCTCCCTTCTCCCTGCGTCCACTACTGACCCGCGGAGGAGGAGGGAGGGAGGACAGGGGTGGGGTTTCCCCTCGGCCAGAGAGGCCCAGTGACTTGCCCCAGGCCGCCCAGCAAACTGGTGGCAAAGCCCAGAAGGGAACCCAGGGCTCCTGCCTCTGCCTCCCGGTCGGGCCCCCTTCTGCCAGCCCAACCCCCACAGTGGATCAAAGAGGAAGTGGGTGGTTGGGAAAAGGGATGCCCCAAGCCCAGAGAGCAGGGCAGCGTGAACGGAGCCCGCCAGGAGCAGTCTCCCCCCTTCTCTGATCCTTCCCTGGATCACCCGTCAGTCAGGAGCGGCTGGTATCTGGGCCACGTCTCCCTCTCCATCACGAGTGAGGCTGGCAGGGGCTGTCTTACCACCCCTCTCTCTGCGGCGCTCCTGTCCTGGTCAGGAGAACAGGCACTTGAAGGAGACCAGGCCATACTGAGCAATGCACCAAGCCCCCCAGCTTCTTCCCAGCCCCAAGACCTGCCTTTCGGGGAAGCAAGCCGAGGTCCCAGGCCGAGGCGTCCTGGGGTCCCAGGTGGGGGAGGCTTCACTTCCCTGAGCACCCATTCTAAGGGCCTTGGCGTCAGGGAGAGACCAGGCCGCACAGCCCCCTGTCTGGGGGACAGAGTGTCAGCTTCCCGAGAAGCGACCACCGGCGAGCAGGGGCTGGGTACTCAGGGCTGGGTACGCAGGGCTGGGTACACAGGGGACACGGGGCCAGGCTGCCCTCGTGAAGCCTGGGGAACCACTCTGAACCTCATGGGTGCATGGATGTTTACATTTTATTTATTGATTTGAGAGAGAGAGAAAGAGAGAGAGAGAGAGAGAGAGAGAAGCTTCCATCTGCTGATTCACTCCCCTAATGCCTGGACCAGCCAGGCCTGGACCAGGAGCTTCTTCCGGGTCTCCCACATGGGTGCGGGGGCCCAAGGACTTGGGCCATCTTCTCCTGCTTTCACAGGCCATAGAAAGAGCTGGATCGGAAGTGGAGCAGGCAGGACTTGAACCGGCGCCCATATGGGATGCCAGCACTGCAGGCGGTAGCTTTACCTAGTTCGCCACAGCGCTGGCCCCTCTCCTAATTTTTAAAAATATAACTATTTCAAGCTGTAAGTGGGCCAATAATTTGTAAACCAAATCGGCTCCAAGTGCCAATGGCCGAGGTTCTGAGAGCTTGTCCAGATCTCTTAGAAACGCGTGGACGTCCCTTGGGTGGACAGAACCAGCACCAGCCCCTGTTCTTCCTGACCATTGTCTGCCTCTCTCTGTCACTGTGCCTCTCAAATAATAAATAAAAATTTTTTTAATAAAAAAAATAAAATTTGATCTTATCCAAATTCACTGTTTTTAAAAACTAAAGGGCAGGTGTTGTGGCATAGCCAGTTAAGCTGCCACTCGGATGTGCACACCCCATGTTGGCGTGCCTGGTTCAAGTCCTGGCTGCTCCACTTCCAATCCAGCTCCCTGCTAACACACGTGTGAGGCAACAAATGATGGCCCGAGAGCTTGGGCCACCTATGTAGAAGACGCAGATGGAGTTCCTGGCTCCTGGCTCCAGCCTGGCCCAGCTCCAGCTGTTGTGAGAATCTGGGGAGTGACACAGTGGGTGGACGTTCTCTCTCCTCCTCTCCCTCTGTCTCTTTAACTCTGCCTTTCAAATAAGCAAATAAATAAGTAAAACATAAAAATAATAGTAATCACCACGGCAAGTGCTCCCTGGCACTCGCAGGCTCTGTGCAAACGCTTCCCTGTGTTAATTCATCTCATGCCCAGCAGCCCTGTAAAGTGAGAAGTGAGTCCCTCTTCCCCGGCTTCACAAACAAGGAAACTGAGGCCAGGGACACCCTGCCCCAGCCTCGGGTGTCCATCAGGGTGGCTCTTCTGCCCCTGTCACTTGGACAGTCCTGAGGGGATTTTTATTGTTGGAAAGCCCCCATGATAAGAGGGGGTGCTGGTTTCTATTCGGGTGGTGCCCTGTCCTGTCCCTGGTGAGGGGGGCTCCTGAGCGCTTTACAAGGGGACCCCCCCAGGGGCACCAGCCTCCCAGCATCCTGCCTTAGCCCCCCAGTACCCCTCTCCCACGCAGAACAGGTGGAGGGCAGAGGTCACGCCACCCATCGGCCTGGACCTCACAGGCCCCGGGTGCCAGCCCCTCTGCCTGGGGCCCCTGCTCACCCACGCCTGGGTGGGGGGGCGTCTCAGCCTTCTCCGTGGATGCGCGGGGACTCTCGCTGAACCAAGGGGAGGCTGGAGTTGGCAGCTTGGGGCCCTGCCAAGCAACCAGAAAGGACAAGGACACAAGGTCTTGGCTGCCTGGCCTCGGGTTTCTGCCCCAGCTCCGGCTCAGAGCACTGGGCCAGGTTCCCGGGCGGGCGTGACAGTTGCTGGTCAGCTGACAGCCAGCAGGGCCCGGGGCCTGCTCTAGAAGTTGCCAGAATGATGGAAGGGAGGTGGCGCTGGCAACTGGGGTGGTGGGGGGGAAGAGGGAGGGAGCCTCCAGCCTGGCCAAGCAGCCAGGAAGCCTCCAAGGGGGCAGGGCCTGGCCAGAGCAGAAGGAGGCACCAAGGCTGCCAGCCAGAGACAGCAGTGACACAGGGGCGTGGGGGAGGGGCCTCAGCTCCCACGGCCGCCTGGGTCACGGCAGGAGGGCCTGGCAGTGGCTGCAGCCTGGCACCAGCCCCGGAAACCTTCCCTGTCCCCCAGCTTCCCCGCCCCAGGCTGGGAGGCTGCGTAAGCCGCTGGTCTCCCGGATGAAAGAGGCTTTCTAAGAGTCGTAAAACTGTCCCCACCGGGAACAAAGGGCCCTTATCCGGCTGTGGCCCTCGCGTGCACGCCCAGAAGCTGCGGCCGGAGTTTATAGACTGGCTGTTGGACCAGCCCCAGGGCCCATTAGCATCACTCCCGCTCCTCTGCGGGGGCTGCTCCGAAACGCTGCCATCTGCAGAGGCCCCCTGTGTGCCGGCCCTGTCCTGCTCTGTGAGTGAGGCGCCTGGGGCCCAGAGAGGTCCGGGACTGCGCAGGGTCACACAGGGGGACAGCTGGGATTGCGCGGAGTCCCACTCGGGCCGCAGATCATGAGGCCTGCTCCAGGAAAGGAGACCTCAAAACCTCAGCTGAGGGGCCGGCGCTGTGGTGTAGCGGGTATGGCCGCCGCCTGCAGTGCCGGCATCCCATATGGGCACCGGTTCGAGTGCTGGCTGCTCCACTTCCGATCCAGCTCTCTGCTATGGCCTGGGAAAGCAGTAGAGGATGGCCCATTTCCTTGGGCCGCCTGTTGCACTGGCATCCCATATGGGCACCAGGTTCTAGTCCCGGTTGCTCCTCTTCCAGTCCAGCTCTCTGCTGTGGCCCGGGAAGGTAGTGGAGGATGGACCAAGTGCTTGGGCCCTGCACCCACATGGGAGACCAGGAGGAAGCACCTGGCTCCTGGCTTCGGATCAGTGCAGTGCCGGCCATAGCGGCCATTTGGGGAGTGAACCAATGGAAGGAAGACCTTTCTCTCTGTCTCTCTCTCACTGTCTGTAAATCTAGCTGTCAAATAAATAAATAAATAATAATAATAAAGAAATCTCTCTCTCTCTCTCTGCCTCTGCCTCTCTGTAATTCTGACTTTCAAATAAATAAATAATAAATCTTTTAAAGAAAATAAAACCTCAGCTAAGGCTCACAGCCTGGTGTCACCCCAACACTAGCATTTGGTTTTTAGGGGCAGGCTTTTGGCAGCTTGGGGCACCCACATCACACATCAGAGTACCTGGTTCAAGTCCCGGCTGCTCCATTTTTTTTTTCTTAAAGATTTATTCATTTATTTGAAAGTCAGAGGTACAGATAGAGAGGGAGAGAGAGAGAGATCTGCTGCTTCACTCCCCAGTTGGCCACAATAGCCAGGGCTGAGCCAGCCCAAAGCCAAGAGCCAGGAGCTTCCTCCCAGTCTCCCACGTGGGTGCAGGGGCCCAAGCACCACTCGGGCCATCTTCCACTGCTCTCCCAGGCACCTTAGCAGGGAGCTGGATTGGAAGTGAAGCAGCCGGGACTGGAGCCGGCTCGCACACAGGATGCGGGCGTCACAGGCAGCGGCTTTACCCACTGTACCACAGTGCCAGCCCCAGCAGCTGCTCCACTTCTAGTCCAGCTCCCTGCTCGTGCATCCTGGGAGGTAGCAGGACACGGCGCCAGTGTTTGGGCCCCTGCCACCCACGTGGGAGGCCCGGATGGAGCTCAGGCTCCTGGCTTCAACCAGGTCCAGCCCTGGCTGCTGGAAGTCTTTGGGGAGTGAACCAGCAGACGGAAGACCCCTCTTTCTGTCCTTTTTGCCTTTCAAAGAAAATGAAAATGAAAATGAATAAAAGTTAAAAATTAAATAACTACCAGTCACTCTCCCGTGGGCTCCCTCTAAGCACCAAAGGCCTCGCCCTATCCTAGCTACACACGGCCCTGAGCGCTGATTTGGAATTCCTGTTGGCAGATGAGGAAGCGGAGGTGCAGGGCGGGGGGAGGGGGGGGCAAGTGTCTGACCTCCAGGGCTGGGGAGTGGGGGGTCAGGATTCGAATCCACTTCTGCTTCTCCTGGGTGAGCTGGCACCAGTGCTCGACCTTCCCAGCCGGGACCGGGCATGCAAGGACATCCCCAGGTGCTCAGGGTGTGCCCAGCACCGTGCCAGGAGCCTAAAGTACAGCCATAAACCAAAGCCAAGTGCCCCAGACTCCGTCATCACATCCCCATGGGGCCCACAGGGCTCCCCAGTCCTCCGTGTATAGCAGCCCCCCGGCCCTGGTCCCCCAGGGTCGCCCCCTCCTCTCAGCTTCGGGAGCTTTCCATGTCCTGGGTTCGTTGTGCGTGGGCCACTGGTCACGATCATCTCGTAGCTGGGCCAACCAGACAGGAAGCAGCGGGCACGGGCTCCCCTGGGGCAGCCCGCAGACCTGCACGGCAGCCCCGGGCAGCGTGGCCAGCACCCACGGCCCCTTTGTTGAGGTCACTTGCTCATAGGCCGCCCCACCCTGAGACGCTGGCTTGAGGCCTCGCCCATGTCACCATGCCCCTGTTACCTTCTGTTGCTGCCAAAGACAGGTGGCTTGCCCAGAACAAAGCATGGGCGTGCCAGGGGCTGGGTTAGGGGATCGTAGTCATCTTCGTCACCACCATCATCATCGTCACAGCTCTTGCTACACGCCAAGCACTAGAGAGCCCCTGGGCCTGTATCGTCTCATCGCGTCCCAACAGTCTCACAAGGCGCCAGGTACTCGCTAGCGGTTGAACGTCTGTCCCCACCCACCCCGATGCAGGAGTTGGGTCCCCAAGTCCAGTCTTGGTGGCGCTGAGATGGTGGAAACTGGAGACAGTGACGGTGGGAGGGGGACCCTGGGGAAGTGACTCGACCAGCAAGGCCATTCGGCCGGATGCCCCACGCTCTGTTAGCACACAGACGGACAGAGACACCCACTTCCCGTCTCTGGTCAGGTGACACTCTCTCCTGCCTCGGACCCTGCCAGCCCCAGAGGCCAAGCCAGTGGGTGTTGCCCCCTCCTGGACGGTGAACCCCCAGAACTCCGGGACAAAACTCACTTCTCTTCTTCGCAGCATTAAGCTGTCTCAGCTGCCGCTTTGTAGCAGGGCTGGGGAACGGGAACGTTCCTCTGCCCGCGGCCTTGTGGGTATCGGTGACCTGGGCCATACACAGTCACCAGCTTCAAGTCGAGCCTGCTCTAGATGGACTGAATTTTGAGTCCTCTCGTGGTTGCCGTGGCAGGGCCCACCCACGAGATTTCACGGCCCTCATACGGCCCGCGGGCTGGGCGCTCCCAGCTCTGTCACAGCCACCAAAGCTCCAAGTGGCACCTTGCCAAGCTTCGGAGGCGGAGAGCCATGCACGAGCGCTGCCCTAGTGCTTGGTGAGTTGTCTGTCACCCCTGCTATTCTGTGACCCCCTGAGGACAGCATCGTGTCTGCTGTTTTTTGCACATGTTTTGCCTGATACGGTACCTGGCACAGAACGGAAATTTAATAAAAAGTCTATGGATGGGGACTGGTGCTGTGGCACAGCAGGCTAACGCCCTGGCCTAAAGCATCGGCGCTGGTTCTAGTCCCGGCTGCTCCTCTTCTGATCCAGCTCTCTGCTATGACCTGGGAAAGCAGTAGAAGATGGTCCAAGTCCTTGGGCCCCTGCACCAGTGTGGGAGACCAGGAAGAAGCTCCTGGCTCCTGGCTTTGGATCAGCACAGCTCCAGCCATTGCAGCCAATTGGGGAGTGAACCATCAATAGATTTCTCTCTCTCTGCCTCTCCTCTCTCTGTGTAACTCTGACTTTCAAATAAATAAATAAATATTTTTTTAAAAAAGTCTATGGATGGATGGTGGGTGGGTGGGTGGGTGTGCAGGTGTGTGGGTGGTGGATGGATGGTGGATGGATGGTGGATGGTGGATGGGTGGATGGGTAGATGGATGGTGGGTGTGTGGGTGGTGGATGGATGGATGGTGTATGGGTGAGGTGGATAGATGGTGGGTGTGGGGGTGGTGGGTGGGTGGAAACCCATCTGTCTACTCCGTCCTAACCTGCATGTCTGCCCAGTGGGGAAGGGCGCGTGTGCAGCCATACACCACGCCCAGGGCAGGGAGCTCGCTGCCTGCAGCTCCGGGGCAGAGCCTGGGAGCAGCTGGGCCACACTCCAACCCCAACCCATGCCCTGACTGGGGCGCACACCAGGAGCCCAGAGCTCCAGGGGGTTTGCGATCCGGTTCATTTAAGAGACTTCACGCTGCCCCCCAAGCCTCCTGCCCCGGGAGCTCTGCTGGGCGGCTTGGGCCAGCGGCCACACTCTGGGCTGAGCACAAGGCGACGCAGGCCCCTCCTCAACACACTGCCCCAGCACGGCCCGGGCTTCCTGTGGAGGAAGCGACTCTTGGAGACGGAACAGGCCCAAGAGAGCAGGCACCCTGTGGCTCCGTTTAGACGTTTCCAGAACAACTTTAAGAACAGAGAAAGAACAGGACAGGCTTTGCGGCTCAGAGGCACGAACCAGCTCTCGGGAAGCCCACAGGCTGTCAGAGCCCCCGCCTGTCTCAGCTTCTGATCCAGCTCCCTGCTAACTCGCTGGAGAGACGGCGGGTCAAGGCCCAAGTCCCAAGTGCTCCCTGCCACACACATGGGAGACCTGGGTGGGGTTCCTGGCCCCTGGCTTCATCCTGACCCAGCCCCAGCTGTTACGGGCATTTGGAGAGTAACCACTAGCTGGGCGATATCTCCCCCCGCCCCCACCCCCATCAGCCTATCTTTCAAATGAATAAATAAAACTTTAAAAAAAAGAAATGGAGGAAGAGGAAAAGCCCCGCCCCACCTGGGAATGGAACGGTGGCTGCGGCCCAGGACAGGAGGAGGGGGCCTGCCCTCCTGGGGTCTTGTCCGCTGCCGGAAGCAGGTTGATGGGCCGGCGCGGGTGCCTGGGCAGAGGGCACTTACTGTGTACCAGAGCCCCGAGAGCCCCTCGGAGAGCTCAGCCCAAGTGACCCACCCGAGCTCACCCCATCAGAAGGGACAGAGGTGGGATTCGAACCCAGGTCTGGGTCAAAGTCTATACTTTCCCATGGAAAAATATACACCAGGATGCCAGTTTGCTGACAATTGGCAAAATGTTGGCGTCCTGGGCTTATTCCAAACACTGGGGGCCAGAAGCAGGATTGGGCTTTGTGGAGCCCACTGTGGGCCTCCAGAAGCAATGCCCCGCCCCCTCCTGCGCTCCCTGAGCTTGGTGGCTGGACCCAGAGGGAGGGAGCCCAGCGGGCCGTGGGGCCGTCCCCTCGTCCCCTCCAGCCACTCGGAGACTCCCAGAGCTGGAAGGGCCCGCAGGCAGAATCTGAGCCAGCCCACTCCTTCCCCGCAGGGGAAACCGAGGCCTGGAGAGGACCAGGAATCACTTGGGGTCACACAGGCTGTGATGAACAGAGCTGGGAGCCAGGGCGGCCTCTTGGCTCCCGCCGGGGTCCCCTCCTCCCCAGGTCGGCTCAAACAAGCCCCGGCATTGGAACCCCACTTATCAGATAGAACGGATGATGCTTATCAGAGGGACGGGGGGGGGGGGGGGATGGGCGGGGCGAGGGGTGGGCAGGGCACCCCTGGCCAGGCCAGCACTGCTGTCTGCAGTGGCTGAGCTGGGCCAGGGTTACAGTGCGGCCAGCAGGACGCCCTAGGAACAAGGGCTGCCAGTGTTCCCAGGCCGAGGAAGATTGGGGGAAGGGCTCTCTCCCGCTCTGCCGGAGGACAAAGCGGGACGAGGCCCGAGCAGAGGAGCCCCAGGCCAGCTGCGTCCCACTCCGCTGCTAAGATCAGGGGACCTGTTCCGTGAGCCTGGCCTCCTGGAACCAAGGGGGTCTGTGTCCTCAAACCTGCTCACTGCTCTGCACCTGGGAACCCTGGAGCCCCCATGGCCCAGGGAGCGGCCTTCGTGGTGGGGGAGGGGTGGCCCCTCCAGGGGATTCCCAGATGGGTTCAGGTCCCTGCTCTCCTCCTCCTGGACCTGAGACCCCCAGGGCGTGAGTTCACATGCCCACGTCAGCTTCCTCCAGATGGGGCCCCGCTCTTGCCTCTGCACCTCGAGGTCCCTGTGAGGATTCAGGGCAGGGCTGTAGCCGTCACAGAAGGGACTGGAGATGCAGCTTGGGTAACACCTCTCTCCAGCCCCACCCCCATGGCCGCACGCATCTCTGTGCAATCACAGGGGAGGGAGGATCCGCTCCTGCACCCGCGCGGGGCCACCCTGCCCAGATCCTGCAATGTTCCCAGGCAGAGAGAGGAGCAGCTCAGCCAGTGGGAGGAGCATGAAGGCAGCAACCAGCCAATGAGGGCCCAGAATCTCCGCACCACGAACGCAGTGTTTGCCTCTGGAGGTAAAGATTTATTTTATTAGATAGAGAGAAGGGGATAAAGAAAGAGAGAGATCTTCCATCTGCTGCTTCCCTCCTTAGTGCCCACACAGCCAGGGCTGGGCTGGGCTGGACTGAATCCAGGAGCCGGACACCCCTCCCAGGTCTCCCGCCACTCTGAGCCACTCTGCTGCCTCCAGGAAGCTGAAATCGGGAACAGAGCTGGGACTGGGACCCAGGCACTCCCACTCCATACAGAATGTGGCTCCTACGGTGGTTCTTGACTGCGAAGCCAAGCACTGACTCTTTTTTTTAAGATTTATTTTACTTATTTGAAAGACAAAGTTACGGCAGGGGGCGGGGGAGTGGGGCGGCATTGTGGTATAGTGGGTAAGGCCGGCGCTGGTTCATGTCCCAGCTGCTCCACTTCCGATGCAGCTCCCTGCTAATGTGCCTGGGAAAGCAGCAGAGGATGGCCCGGTTCCTTGGGCCTCTGCCACCCACTTGGGAGACCCGGAAGAAGCTCTTGGCTTCAGCCTAGCCCAGAGCCAGCCACGGTAGCCATCTGGGGAGTGAACCAGCAGATGGATGATCTCTCTCTGTCTCTATCTCCCTCTCCGTAACTTTCAAATAAATAAATCTTAAAAAAAAAAAAAAAATAGAAGAAGAAGGAAGAAGGGGAGAAAGAGAGAGAGAGAGAGAAGCTGAAGCCAGGAGCTTCACCTGGGTCTCCCACGTGGGTGCAGGGGCCCAAGGACCTGGTCCATCTTCCACTGCTCTCCCAGGCACATTAGCAGGGAGCTCGTTCAGAAATGGAGCAGCCGGGACTTGAACTAGCACCCAGGTAGGATGCCAGCATTGCAGGCAATGACTTAACTCCCTACACCACAAAGCCGCTGCCCAGCCCCCATCAACGTTCTGACTGATGGTTTCCGTACCGCTGACGCTGTGCGACTCTGGCCAGGTGGTTCAGCTCTCTGAGCCTCAGCCTCCCGTCAGGAGGACTAAAGGAGCCGGGGTGTGCAGGATGCCTGAGCTTGGCATGTGGTCAGTGCCCAATAAATGGAGAGGCTGCAAGGTGGAAACAGCAGGGGCCCTCACAGGAGAGGGAACCTTAGGAACCTCTTGCCCACACGACTCTCTGTTCTGGAAGGTGACATCAAGGACTCTCACCTCCCAGTGATAAGGCTGAGAGTGGGATCAGACCAGTCACCCCCAAGACCCCCAACATCCCACTGACTGAGGCGGTCCAGCCAGCAGGCCCACTATCATCACCCTCAGAGGGACAGGTGAGAGGCGGTGGCCCCAGCTGAGTCTCAGCAGCCCCGACGCTTCCGCCCCAGCTGCTGGAGGACTCTCTGGAGGAAGCGGCCAGACTGGAGGACCTGCCTGTGCACCTCCCTTAGCTGTGTGAGCCCAGGCAGGTCCGCTGCCCCCTCTGAGCCTCCATCCCTCGCTGTAGGGACAGTCACTGTGGGAACGGCAGCTCCCGCCCCGCCCAGCTCCCCAGGCTGCTGGGAGCGCCCTTGGCAGCAATGGCCGTGCACTTGCTCTGTACACCGTCACGGAGGAGGCACTGGCCTTGTTGAGCACCGAGATTCCCTGAACAGCCGGGCAAGGCGAGGCGGAGCCAAGGAGAGAGGGACACAGACTGTGCACCCTGGCCCTCACCCTGCCCACCCACGCCTCCTGCCTACTTGGCCCAGAGGACGCCATAGAAACCCCGGTGTTTAGATCCGGAGCCAGCTGCTTCTAAGCCTCCTGTGCCCCCCGGGAGTCTCTGGCCACACGTTCTGGCTCCGGCTGCTGGGGATCGCTGAGGCAGAGAATGGCGCGCCACGGACATGACGCAGAAGGCACAGGAGCTTTGACGGTGACATTTACAGTGGCCCAGGTCCCTGGCAAGCCAGAAGGTCACACGGTCACCTGCACGTCCCCCTGAC